>NC_088804.1:180864-551135 GCF_011386835.1 Chrysemys picta bellii | reverse complement strand
AGCGGTGCATGGGATTCTTCCTTCCGAAGTGCAGGACTCTGCACTTGTCCTTGTTGAACCTCATCAGATTTCTTTTGGCCCAATCCTCTAATTTGTCCAGGTCACTCTGGACCCTATCCCTACCCTCCAGCGTATCTACCACTCCTCCCAGTTTAGTGTCATCTGCAAACTTGCTGAGGGTGCACTCCATCCCATCATCCAGATCATTAATAAAGATGTTGAACAAAACTGGCCCCAGGAATGACCCTGGGGTACTCTGCTTGATACCAGCTGCCAACTAGACATGGAGCCGTTGATCACTACCCGTTGAGCCCGACAATCTAGCCAGCTTTCTATCCACCTTATAGTCCATTCATCCAATCCATACTTTTTTAACTTGCTGGCAAGAATACTGTGGGAGACCAAATCAAAAACTTTGCTAAAGTCAAGATATATCACGTCCACTGTTTTCCCCATATCCACAGAGCCAGTTATCTCATCATAGAAGTGAATCAGGTAGGTCGCGCTTGGTGAATCCATGTTGACTGCTCCTGATCACCTTCCTCTTCTCCAAGTGCTTCAAAATAGTTTTCTTGAGGACCTGCTCCATGATTTTTCTAGGAACTGAGGTGAGGCTGACCAGTCTGTAGTTCCCCGGGTTCTCCTTCTTCCCTTTTTTAAAGATGGACACTATATTTGACTTCTTCAATCATCCGGGACCTCCCCCGATCGCCACGAGTTTACGAAGATAATGTCCAATGGCTCTGCAATCACATCAGCCAATTCCCTCAGCACCCTCACTCATGCATTAGATCTGGACCCATGGAGTTGTGCACGTCCAGCTTTTCTAAATAGTCCGTAACCTGTTCTTTCACCACTGAGGGCTGCTCAACTCCTTCCCATATTGTGTTGCCCAGTGCAGCAGTCTGGGAGCTGACCTTGTCTGTGAAGATGGAGGCAAAAAAAGCATTGAGTACTTCAGCTTTTTCCACATCATCTGTCACTGGGTTGCCTCCCCCATTCAGTAAGGGTTCCACACTTTCCCTGACCTTTTTCTTGTTGCCTGCTAACATACCTGTAGAAACCCTTCTTGTTTCCCTTCACATCCCTTGCTAGCTGCAACTCCAGATGTGTTTTGGTCTTCCTGATTACACCCCTGCATGTTCGAGCAATATTTTTATACTCCTCCCTAGTCATCTGTCCAAGTTTCCACATCTTGTACGCTTCCTTTTTGTGTTTAAGCTCACCAAAGATTTCACTGTTAAACCAAGCTGGTCGTCTGCCATATTTGCTATTCTTTCTGCACACCGGGATGGTTTGTTCCTGCGCCCTCAATAAGGCTTCTTTAAAAAACGGCCAGCTCTCCTGGACTCTTTTCCCCATATATTAGCCTATTCCTTCTTGTGCAGCAGCAGGATTGATTAGAATAGTCCAAACAGTCGCACCCGTAGACACCTAATGAAAGCTATGGGACTGTGCATCGGTCACTCAATGCAGCAGTGGGCCTGAGAACCCTTTGGGAACTGTCAGCCCAGCCTGACTCTGATTCCGGACTAAGTTTGCATGGCTGGCAGCGAGGGGGAAAAAAAAAAAAAGCCAACACGTTGCCTGTAAACGGAACACGTCTGATCTGGAGTCTCTGAAAGATGAACACGGAACCCCACACACCCATTTGTCCACAGCTGCTTTTTGGAGCATATGCCTGCAAAACAAGAAACTACAGGAACTAACAGCTCCCAGCCTGCCACAGTGCAAGTTGGGCAAAGACCTCAGAGCAGGAATACAATGAGATATAGCGCTGGAAACTCACAATGACTCAGAATTACTCATTCTAGGGAAGGGTTGTTTTTTTTAAAAAAAATAACCTACATTGCCCAATTCATTATTAGCTATAAATAACCTGCAATAATGGAAGTGGGGTAACTATGAGCTATCTCAGATGAAGGTACATTTGCTGTAAAAGAAGTCTCTGCTAATGAGGAGAGTTGATAGTTCCCTTTGGGAGGATTTTTACTGGCACTTTGGGTCCCCTGCCAGTCATTTGCAATCACACAGTGTGACAGCCCCAGTTTTGACTGGGACACGGAGAGGAGAAGAGATTTAGTGCAGATCCCCCGCTGGAGTTGCCCTACATAACATGGCACAGTTAAGAAGCTGTGCCACATGTTCAAGTTTCTAAAATATGATAGAGCGACAGATTTACAGCAAAAGAGATGTCTCCTCCCCCACTCCCTGTCTCAATGTCTCCTTTTCAAAAGCAGGACAGGCCCATAGGATCTGACAGAATTTGGGTTGCACACAAACCCAGATTCCATTGCTGATAAAAAATAAACCCATGGATTGAAAATTGATGATGAGGGGAGGAAAGAGACAAGGGCAAGTTAGTTGTAGCCAGTGGGTACCATTTGTCCCCTTTAGCTTTGGGATTACAGCAGCCCATGCTGCGGAGGGCAGAACAAACTGTGTTATGAAAGGGCACATCTTCACTACCCGCCGGATTGGTGGGTAGTGATTGCTCTATCAGGGATCGATTTATCGCGTCTAGAGTAGACGTGATAAAATCGATCCCTGATCGCTCTGCCGTTGATTCCGGAACTCCACCGCAGCGAGAGGCGGCAGTGGAGTCGGCGGGGGAGCAGCAGCGGTCAATTCGCCGCCGTCCCCACAGCCAAGTAAGTCGACCTAAAATACACAACTTCAGCTACGCTATTTGCGTAGCTGAAGTTGCGTATCTTAGGTCAACCCCCCCCCCCCCCTCCCACCCATAGTGTAGACCTAGCCTCAGCCAGAACATGAGTGCTGATGGAGCAACTTCTAACATCTTGAGAAAGCAAGCGAAGGCCCAAGGCGCTGCCCTGAGATGTGAATAGCGACTTTGGCAAGTCACTGTTTTTTTTAAAGGAAGAATTTCTTCCCCCTGGCCATAAGACATACGATTACTATTTCTATAGTGTCTCGGGTTTGTCAGATGCTTCACAATCTGAGCCTTGGCTTGCCATGGGTGACTGGCTGCTTTCCTAACCATCTTCAGTTTCACAGCGAGATCTACAGAGCCTGCCCATGTGACAAATGGCAGCAGAAAGATTTGTAAAAGACACGTGAAGCATGGTTCATCAGCGCCAGGCAGGCACCAGGTACAGGCACCATTCCTCATACTAATAGTTCTTGTTCGGATTTTTATAATGAGACATGTCAATTACTACCCATTGAATTGTGGACAAAGGCCATTTGACAAATATCTGAGGGGATGGAGAGGATAGTAAAAGAAAAATTGGCTCATAGAAAATGGCCGGGTCACAAAAGCAGCCAATGAAAATGGTGTTTGTGTGATCTCATGGTGCCAGGCTAACAGCTGCAGTTTCACCCCCTTACCCCTCCATCATTTACTAGTAGCTTTGGCTCACTTATATGCTTGGACTCCCTGCCTTTCTGCCTTGGAGGTGAATGTGACTAAAGGTGAGCCGGTTGTCTGGCGACCCCCTGATGTTACGCATTTGACTAGTATCGATTTTTTTTAAAGAAGAGTCCCGTGTTTTCATGGCACCATGTTTCTCTTCTGTGTAATGACAAAGCCACCTGCTGATAGCTCAGTGGACCTGAGATCTGCTTGGGCAGTTAATAAGCAAGGCTAGAACCAAGCAATTAAAGAGGCTGAAGGATCTTCATGATTTCCCATAAGATTCTTTGTCCCCATGCTGCTAAACTAGTATATTTAATGCAATGACACTGAAACTGCAGGGGCCCTGGTCAGCCTGGATGTAAGCAGGTGCAGCGTCACTGCAGTCAATGGAGCTGAGCTACACCCACATACACCAAGGATGCATTTCTGGGTAAGAAGAATGTCTAAGGGTTGATAGAAGGTTGCAGAGCTTTTCATTTCATGCCATTGGTTTGAATACAGCCAGATCAATAGCAGCCTAAAGTCCTGATGGCTGCTCAGTTGTCCATGTGAAATGAATTCTCAGGTGGGTTGTTAGTCCAGCTCCTGGTAAAAAAGTGTCCACCGCATGGACACTACCATTTTAAGCAACTGGCACTACTAGAGGCAGCTACAGAGAGCTCAAAGGCAGATGGGCATGGAGATTCAACTTCTATCTATATCCTCCTGAAGGCAAGACCCTGCAAAGCCAAGCTAAGGGACGCTGGCACTGCTTGTTGTCTACCCATTCTGGGGAGCGGAGCCCATCAGAGAGCAGAGGGATCTGGCACAGACTTGCTTGCAGACATCTGTCACTCCTGGTGATGCTGACATATGTCATCTGAACTGTAAGCCTTCCTCAGAGGGGCTTTTCCCCAGAGAAGAAGTCCAGCTCTGAGCACTAACAGAGTTCGCTGCATTGAGATGACTCATCAGGTCTTGCACAAAAGCCCCTTCCCCATCCTGGTCTAACATCGCCAAAGCCTGATAAATAAGCATCTTAACCTGGAGGGCCAGATCCACAGCTGGTGCAAATCAACGCAGCTCCTTTGACTTATTCTGGCTTGATGGAGTGCCACCTACCCACCCCCATCCTGCTCTATTGGCACCCACCTGTCTATGCTGGAGAGGCCATCAGGGCAGATCTAATAAAAAGGATGAATGGTACGTTAGAGGCCAGGCAGCAAAGAGAAAAGACAAGGGTAATAAAATATCCATTTGAAACAGAAAATCAGATTTGTGGAGCACTGAGGCTGCGAGGTCTCCGGCAGGGAAAGCGTAAGAACAGCTTAGCATAGGGTTACATTTTATGAGCAGTCCACTAAGCTGGGGAGATTTTCCCATAGACTAGAGAAGCACTTGCGGGGGGGAAGCTATGTCTGATCTTATTTCCCTTACCCACGGCGCGTGTTATGAACTGTTTTATCTACAGCACTGCTACTTACTATTATGACGCCTCCGTTAACTGCATTGGAGTGAGCACTGCTAGACACACACAATCAATACACAACGCTGTCATAAACAGCAATACGCTGACAGCTGTTCTGCATTTGTATGTATCTGTACTGAAGAGGAGGAAAGCCTGAGGAGGCTGTATGGTGCCCCTGGGTGATGTTAAGAAGGAAAAAAATGTGCCTATGAAAGTGGGATATTTTAGAGCAAGCAGTAAAGGGGGCCACCATCTTTCGTCAGTAGATTGCTGGACTGGCTACTCAAAGAACCTGGTCAAGCTGCATTTGCCACCCTATCAGGAGCCATGCCAGCCAGAATCCATAAGGGTGGGCCTGAAAATCCTGCTGACGGCTTAGAGGACTGTGGGAGCGCTCAGGACAGCCAGACATCCTTCAACAGTCTATTCCTAGGACCCTTAGAGAGAGATCATCTGGTGAGCTCTCAACAGCTGCCTAGTGCTTTGGGGTTCGGTTACTTCTCTGCAGGAAGTGACAGGTTTCCTGGGTGCTTGGCAGACCCCGACTGCTACTAAATAAAGCCCTGTCTTACCCTTCTTTCCCTCGGTTGAAGATGGCCAGCTCTTCCCCGATCCCCTCCTCCTCCTTGAAGTTCTCCCAGTCCAGTTTGGATTTCTCCAGCGTGCTCATCTTCTGCTTTTTGGAGCCAATCTTTCCCAGGAGGCTGCTCATGCCACTTGACCTCTTCACCCTGACAGAGACGACGAAACAGACACTCATTATTTACTGGGAGAAGACGTCATTACTGTGACGTCGCAAGTCTATATGGTTTTATAAAAATATGCTAATGCGTGAATATAATGTAACTGGAATATGCTTCATGCAAAAGGTCTCTTGTAAGGTATCATTACACAGCTTATAATCTACTGAGTGTGATCATCCTATTTGTATAAATGTACCACTCTTGTATCTGAAACTAGAAATATGAAATATAACTCTGAGGGCCTACTGTAATTATGCAAAGCCTGGGCCATTAATGGTGGTTTGGAATCTTGATTACTCCCATTAACCAGGACAATTGACTGCAAATGGCTCTGTTTTACCTGTAAGTCTTCCTGTATACTTACTTGTGTGCTGGTAAGTGGGCAATTAAGTCTTGCACATGTGATCACGTCACCTGAACTAGAATCCATCTTTAACCTGGTGTCTTTCCATTGAGAAGGAGGGGGTGGAAACCCAGAGAGGGACAAAGGATTCCTGCCTTATGCAAAAGATATATAAAGGGTGGAACAGATGAAAGGGGAGAGGAGCCATCATGAAGAATCCCCAAGCTACCACCTGAGCTGGAACAAGAGCTGTACCAGGGGAAGGAATTGTGCCTAGACCTGAAAGGTGTCCAGTCTGAGGAAAAAAACTTACTGAAGCATCTCTGAGGGTGAGATGATCTGTTTTCAGTTTGATTAGACATAGATTTGCCCGTTTTATTTTATTTTGCGTGGTGGCTTACTTTGTTCTGTCTATTACTACTTGGAACCACTTAAATCCCACTTTCTGTATTTAATAAAATCACTTTTTACTTATTAATTAACTCAGAGTATGTATTAATACCTGGGGGAGCAAACAACTGTGCATCTCTCTCTATCACAGTGTTATAGAGGGCGAACAATTTATGAGTTTACCCTGTATAAGCTTTATACAGGGTAAAACGGATTTATTTGGGTTTAGACCCCATTGGGAGTTGGGCATCTGAGTGTTAAAGGCAGGAACACTTCTGTTAGCTGCTTTCAGGTAAACCTGCAGCTTTGGGGCAAGTAATTCAGACCCTGGGTCTGTGTTGGAGTAGACGGGTGTGTCTGGCTCAGCAAGACAGGGTACTGGAGTCCTGAGCTGGCAGGAAAAGCAGGGGTAGAAGTAGTCTTGGCACATCGAGTAGCAGCTCCCAAGTGGGTTTCTGTGATCCAACCGGTCACAATTACCACCTCAAATCAAAACAGAGATGAGAAATGCTGTGTGTGAACCAGGTGGCCCCGACTAAGGAGAACTGTTTCCTTTGCTCAGATCAACCCCTGCGTCAGAGACACTCCAGCCAACAAGCCACATTTCCTTGGAGCCTCTCATCCCATGCAGATCTGATGGGCAGAAGCTCTTTGAGGTGAAAAAAGCTTCTGCCCTGCAAGCTCACAATGCACAGCAAACAGCAAGGAGGGGAGGGGCGGGCTCAGCTTGGCTCCTTACCCTGCTTTAAGGGCTAATGGTATCAGCCACTGCTTTAGGAGACCCATACACAACCTGGGGCAGACACAGAGCTTAAGAGTCCCCTTCTAATACATGAGGGTAAATGAAAAAGCAGGGTCTGTTGGTTTGTGAGGAGCAGGGGGGAAAGAAAAGCATGGAGACTGGGATGCCCTTTGAGGCTTCCACAGCAGTGGCACTCACAGTGGCCTGAATCATATCAGCCACAGCCACCTCTGCAGGGCTACCAAGGCAAGGAGGCTGCCGGTCACGTAAGTACAACAAAGGGGAAGCATGGGGGAAGGGATAGCTCAGTGGTTTGAGCATTGGCCTGCTAAACCCAGGGTTATGAGTTCAATCCTTGAGGGGGGCATTTAGGGATCTGGGGCAAAATCCGTACTTGGTCTTGCTAGTGAAGGCAGGGGGCTGGACTCAATGACCTTTCAGGGTCCCTTCCAGTTCTATGAGATAGGTATAGCTCCATATATAATAACACTAGGAAGGAGCAGCTGGCCAGCTCCCTGTAAACCAGTGATCTCCTCCTGGGTGCCCCCTTGTGGCCTCATGGCAGCCCTGCAAGTGGCCCCTCACTTCAGTTTCCTTTTGAGACCCCAGTAAGTCCATGGAAGCAGATCTAGTCTATCAACATAGTTTATCAACAATACATAAACAACAAGGAGTCTGGTGGCACCTTAAAGACTAACAGATTTATTTGGGCATAAACTTTCGTGAGTAAAAACCTCACTTCTTCGGATGCTTCTTACTCACGAAAGCTTATGCCCAAATAAATCTGTTAGTCTTTAAGGTGCCACCAGACTCCTTGTTGTTTTTGTAGATACAGACTAACACGGCTACCCCCTGATACTTGACAACAATACATAGTGCAGATAGTCCCAAAGTATAATCCATATCACCCCAGTGCAAGCAGTCCTTGTTCTCACCATACCCCAGGGTCTTCCATCACAGATAGGCTCCTTATGCATCCTCTTCCACCCCAGCCCTTCCTTTTAGGGTGCAACCCCACTCGACCTTGCAGGAACTCCCGCAGCCTCTCCGCTGGGAGAGCCTCTTTACCAGGGAAGCATCCCTCCACCCCCAGCCCTCTCACGGTTATTCTGGGCCAGCTCTCCAGCAAGGAGACATCAGCCGGTCAGCTCCTCTGCTGCTCCCCCTTCCTTCAGCCCTCTCAGGGCCTCTCCAGCTCAGAGCAACCAGCATCTACTTCTGCTGCTGCTCTGGTCCTGGCTCTCTGGCTTGAGGACGTCAGCCATCAAACTCCTCTTGCTGTTCCCCTGCCTTCAGCCTTCTCCCAGGAGCTGTCTTGTCTCTCTGGCAGCTCTCATCTCCTGCCTACCCTTTTTATAATCCCCCAGGTGCTGCCTTGCCCTCTTAATTGGCTCAACTAGGAGCACCTACAATGGAGCAGGAGAGCTTAGCCCAGGTACATGAGGGGAGGGATAGCTCAGTGGTTGGAGCATTGGTCTGCTAAACCCAGGGTTGTGAGTTCAGTCCTTGAGGGGGGCCATTTAGGGATCTGGGGCAAAAATCTGTCTGGGGATTGGTCCTGCTTTGAGCAGGGGGTTGAACTAGATGACCTCCTGAGGTCCCTTCCAACCCTGATATTCTATGAATTGCCAGCCATCCTGTTACACTTCTTGTGATGCACTATTGCCACCGCAATAAGAACTCCCCACTAGGCCTCTAGACTATCATGGGCTTAATAGAGAGCGTGAAAACATTTATTACTTTCCCCCACCAGAACACTAGAGGCTTGGATAATATGGTGTTGGAAGCAGCAGGAATTCCCAGTCAGCCAGGCAAAACCCATCCCCCATGCTCTCATCAACACATCAGCACCTCTGACTCTCTGCCCCCTGGGATCCTAGACCATGGCTTGCCTCAGACTGGATCTCTGGGATCTCAGAGGTGTCTGATGGACATAAGCAAGCCGATGTGTATGGTTATGAGCAGAGGACACCTTCCCACAGACACCGGATCTGTTCCTGATGCGAGATGGTTAGTCCACCATGCTGTACCAGCAGAGGCACCCAAAGCATCTATCCAACAAGGGAAAGTTGCTCTGCTGGTTTGGCTTAGAAAATTCTGAAAAGCTTCCTGGTTGAATCAATTGTGGGAAATTCTGATCCAATCCCAAGTGTGAATTATCCAGGATTGTTTGTGAAACGGTCTCTACTGGGTTCTCTCTCGCTCTCATGCTTCCTGGTGCTCCCTTCCCCCCGTATGTTACAGGAGGGGGTGCAGCAGGTGTTCTTCAGAGTCCAGCAAGGCCCAGCCCCTTGCTGGCGTCCAGCGGAGAGCAGCTGTTACAGCAGTGAACAGTGAAGAAAAAAAACAAGAAATCACAAATCTGTTTCTTCTCTCTCCTCTTCTTGGTAGTCCATCGAATCCGATGATGACAAATCTGTGCAGATCATCAGTTGTTGTGATGATGTTTGATGATTTGCACAGGACCTGTGCGTGAAAGCTTTTGAGTGGTAGAGCCGTTGCACGGGAGCAATCCCTCTCTCTCGACCTTAGAAGCCAGACACCAATGGTACGAAAAATCGTCACGACTGGTAACTTCTTTGGTTGCAGTGGATGGCCTTGACGTCTTTCGTGCCTCGTCAAGTCCTTCGCTTTCCACAAAGCGTTGCAGAACCGCCTTCTTGGCCGTTGGATCTTAGTGATCTCTTTCGCCCAGTCCGCCGGAGCTGACGTCGCATGCGGGGTCACAAATCTGTGACTCTTGGGATAAAACACTAACCTTAGTGACCAACATCATCCCCATTGTCCAGGGGAAACCAAGGCACCAAACAGGGAATAACCTGTCCTAGGTCATAAAGGGAACAGGTCTCCTGATTCCCATTCCCTTGCTCTGTACCACCAGGCCTCATTCTCTCCCTTGGCAGATTAAAGATCTGTCAGCATATCATAACTCCACTGGCTGTGAGTTGTCAGTCTCATAGCATGGGGCAATGTAGCAGAAAGCACTCCCACCTGTTCAATGCAAAAAGGAGCTGAAATTCGAACCCAAGCAGTGCTGCACAGCGTGGCCCCACCACCTCCAGTCTGGGCTGGGAAATACACCTATGGTGTGAATGAGCCAGGCCAACAGGCTCAGTGTCAGAAGCAGTCAATCCTTGAAGCCAGGAATGGCAATGCATGCTCATGTTAACCCAGCCTGCAATCGTCAGCACCCCACCCCTGTTGCACTCCTTATTTAAGAGCATTCTCCTGTCCTTCATTTCTGCACAGTTGTGAAAAGCCTGAGAGGAAACAATTTGCTTTCCAGAGCAATGGGAGTGGGATGGAGGGGGGTGCAGGTGCATGCAAGAGATTGCTCCGATCCACACTGAACACCCAGACTCAAGCATACGCTTCACGTGCGTTGCTGTTCCTTGGGAAAGCATCCAAATTTGTCCTTATCAGTTTATGTTTCCCTAATTTGCAAGCTTCTGAAGAAAAATAACTCAATAGTTTCTATGAGACTAAATCAGGAAGATGGATTTTTACAGGCTTCAGCCAGAAGACTCTCAAGACAAGCACGGCTCGCCACAGTACCTGCCATTTCCTGACACTGACACTGGCTGGTCTATTGGGGAGCGATGCTGCTCGGGGATCTGAATCCGGATCAGACTGCGTTTGCACGACAGCTACGGCATGTGAAGGACAGGCTCACTGTTGCAGGTGTGCATTAGAGGCCACTCCTGTTCAGATTGGTCTGGTCCACGGTAGGTGAGCTGCCCCCCAGTTCTCCTTGTCCATTGCTAGGGTACCATTTCAGCAGCAGATGCTTTTCACCTTGGACGGACACTGCTCGGTCCTTGATTGTTTTGTTCTCTCTTTCCAGCCCCAAGTCTCCTCAATGACCCATGCAGCTACTGGCAGTACTGGGGAGCCCAACCTGCACCTTCCTGAAGGCCTCCTTTTCCCCTTCCCCCTCTCATTACACAGACCCCAGATTGCTACAATTCTCCTCCCATGTGGGAGGGCCTAGTTCATTTTGCCTTGACTGGCCAGCCAGGTGTCCCAGTGGAGCACAGCCAGACTAACCCTGGCCTCTGGCGCGGAGTACAGTGGCTCCACTGAGCCCTCATCCTCAGCTGGCTTGAGGAACGCGAAACCAAGGACCGGTCAAACCTGGGGGAGGAGCACATAGTGTAATCCTTCTCACCACAGAGCCCACCAGCCTCCATGTATGTGCCAATGGGACTGGGCTGAATGCACTGTGAAGGAAGGCACCCAGAGCAGGCAGTCACATCCCTACCAGGAATACATCCCAGCTGAAAAGCTTCTATCCACTTCATAACACGCACTCTTCTACTCTTAATAACCAACCTCGCTCTTACCGCCAGAGACTCAGAGCCTGCTCCCTTCTGACCCGTCTCAGTCTCTACCTTTGCAGTTTTCAAAGTACTGCAGACGTCTGTACAGATGAAAGAGACTGTAGGAGTTTTGGGAGGAGGATTTGGCAGATTGGGTTCTGGTACCTGCAAAGGCACAGGATACAGTTTGGGGTTGCAGCTGGATGTTTTGGCTTAAATGACCAGCAGTGACAGACTTGACATGTCAAACTGAGTCAATGATGCATCGAGGTGTATGGAGCAACCATTGTTTCGGGCTGCCTCAGGAAGACAGCTCTGCATCAGTTCACATTCAGTCCAGTTTGAAGGTTATCTTGACAACCATGCAGGCTTACAAGCACTATCATTAAATGGAAGCACAATTCCACAGCAAATTGAATCCTGGAACTCACTGGGTGCTGTCTAACTGGGCTGATGGCTCAGTTCTGAGCCCAGCTTAAAGCAGGGACATGAACACTAACATTCCCATTACTGGAAACATTCCTGAGCAAAGCTACAGTATTCTCCTATGTCTCTAGGGTGCCGCTGTACCTTTCTGGATGCCTCTGACATCATGCAAAAAACCTTCCCACAGGAATACAAGGGCAAAGGAAGCAGCTACTGGCACTCTGCTTGCAAGAGAGAACACCCAGGAGCACACGATTGTGAGTTTGCCTCGCAGAAGTGCCAATTCTAATATCAGATGTCTGTTTAAATTGTGGGAAAAAAAACCCAAGATGACAAAATAAGAGGAAAAGAAACAAACAAAATATTGGGCTAGTGCCCCGCACAGCATTCCCTGAACTAAACACAACTGAGTAACTCTGTATTCACACACAACAGCTTGATACATTGAATCGTGAGAATGCTTTAAACCCCTTGCTCCGGCACAGACGAAGGGGAGAATGTACATAAACACACATGCATTCCGTAGGACAGGAGGTAACTCGAGGGTGCGTAGAAACATGGATACCATGGCAACGGGCGTGAGCTGAAGAACAAAGGGCTGGTCCACACTAACCCCCCACTTCGAACTAAGATACGCAACTTCAGCTACGTTATTCACGTAGCTGAAGTCGAACTATCTTAGTTCGAACTTACCGCGGGTCCATACGCGGCAGACAGGCTCCCCCGTCGACTCTGCGTACTCCTCTCGCGGAGCAGGAGTACCGGCGTCGATGGCGAGCACTTCCGGGATCGATCCCAGAAGATTGATTGCTTACCGCCGGACCCGGAGGTAAGTATAGACGTACCCCTAGACAGACAGATGTTTCCAATCACCTTAGTCTCATTATTTGATTCTGCTCATCGGTGCTAGGCAGGCAGCCACGTGCAAGTTGGACAGGGTATGAGACAGAAGATGGTACATGCCAAGAGGTGTCCAGTTATTGTGATTTGTTACATGCTGATGTGCTAGGTCCTGACCAAGGTGCACAGTGAACATTCTCACTGCCCCAGCAGCTTACAAGACAAGACGCATCGCGAGACCCAGCTTATTTTTTAAGTCTTCTTCTCTTCTCCTCATTTCTAGAGTGGGATGCAAAGGCAAGATTAGAGTTAACACAATGCTATGCATATGTGTAACTTGCTGGACCAATATTTAGTACAATTTCACCTGCCTTTAAAGTGGGAACTGGATGGAAAGGGTGTCTGTAAATTCCTCTGTCTTCTTTGGAAATGTTCTGTCCCTTGTACGTCCTCAGTGACATATCACAGATATCACCACACCGCTGAGAACAATCAGCCACCAGAAGGAACTACTTTCTCTTCCCTGCCCATTCTTCAGCAGGTGGGCAACTACAGTGAAATCCAGCTGGGGGTTCTCTTGATGCAGACACCTAAGAAGCCTGTCTGAGATGACTTTCCCCTAATTCTGATCAATTGCAGCAGGCCGTTTAGTGCTCCAGATGCACGGCCCACAGCAACACAGCTTGGGATATGTTCGCCTTAAAGCATCAAATGCCTGCCCCACCCAACTTCCATCCATTTCCAAGAGCGGAGGGGGTCAAAAAGAAATGGATCTGGGCTGGAGAGATGAGGACACTACTGGCTCTGCAGGTCGGGTGAGGGCACTGATTGGGGAAAGCAGCTTTCCATCTCCTTGTCCCCACCCCATGGGAATTCCTGGCCATTCCCCTGCCATAATGTGCAGCCCACGTCCCACCAAGCAGGGTGTTTTTTGGAGTGGGAAAGTGAAGGGCTGTGGACAGGTGGCAGAGAACATCACAGGAACAAAACTCCTGCGGGAGCCACATGCCACGCGTGGTGCAGGGGGCTGAGAGAGAGCACACAGGAACAAGGACTCTGTAAAAGGCCCTGTCCTTGGCAGGATCTGGGAATAACCAATGCAGAGCAAAACCCAGAGCTATAGCAGTAAATGCTACTGGAAGGCAGATAAAACCTCATGCTTCGGGGCATAAGTCAAGCACTTTAAGCACTAGGCATTAGGATGAAACCATCAGGGGAGGCAGATCTTCCCACATCTGCCTACCGAGGGGCTTCTTGCATCTTCCTGTTCAGCACCTGGTGCCGACCACACTGGAGATGGGATGCTGGTGAGCTGGGCTGGGGGTCCGAGGCAAGCTGGCTACTCCTATGTTCCTTGCGACTGGGTATGCAGGAGATGCCGTTGGATGGAGTCAGTCACCATTCTGAAGGACACATGTGAGATCTTCTCGCTCTGTGCAGCAGCTTTGAACTCCCAAAATAAATCCAACAGCAAACCTCCACAGTGGATGGGAGCTGTTGAGCTTGTGCCAAAATGGAGTAACCGAAGGCCATTAAAGTCTAATTAGGGAGTCGTACGGCATTATATGTCTTGTCGGTTTGAACAGCAGGAAAAGGGGATAGATTAGCTGTGTCGTGTGCCAACTTGAGGAATTATTACTCTTTTTATAGTCATTAAGGGTATCTGCTGTGGCATCTTTAATCATTCTTACACTTAACGGAGAGAAGGCAATTTGCTTAGGTGCAAAGGGATCATTCTGTGTCTGCGTGGATTCCTGGGATCATCGTCATGACAGCAGAATAATAATCACCTACTTAGTTAGACAAGCCCTAACTTTCCATGCTTAAAACCCGGAGAGACAGTACAGTCCCGATCCAGCAATCAGATTTGTGTAAGGAAACTCAGGTTGGTTCTGAGTGGATGTAAGGGGCCACCTGCTCACAGCCAACTGCAAGTCCTTCGGGGCGGAGGTTGGGTCTCCCAGTGTGTTTGTGCCCAGCACAGTGTGGGGTCCTGATCCCTGGTAGGACGTCTAGGAACTATCACAGTGCAAATAGTAAACAATAGTGATAACACTACGCTCTGCGTTACAAGGGCGTACTGATCTGCGGCAAGGCCGATCCCAGGCATTCAAAAATCATGAGCTTGTCTCAGAAATCCCACAGTTTGAAGAAAAGTACATTTGGGGTTCCTTTTGTTTGCCTTTAAGTTTCCACCAGCACCGGGGATGAAATGGAATGAAAGCTGCTCAGCAATCAATTCCCAATCCCTGCCCAGTTTCCAGTTGCTCCCAGGCTGAGTTGGGATCTTGGGACACTTTGGCTCAGCCCCCATCCCCTTCTCCCCACTGTGCATCACATGGTGGGTTACGCTCCTAAAACCAGGCAGGATCTCTTCTGGCCTGCAGCAATGCAGATGACGAAGGGCTTGCTGGCCTTCGATTCATAAGCAGCAAACCCTGGATGATAAAATCTGATGCTGCTGAAACTTGGCCAGTGCGGGGCTGCCAAGTGACACTTCCCTGCCCCCCTCGATGCTCAAATTGGGAGAAGCAGCATAATCAGATGCACCTGAGGGGAATTGTTAGTGATGTGCATAGACAAACTATTCACAGGCCAAGACTTGGCCTTCTTCCTCCTTTCAAGAAGTGGCTATTAAGCATAGCTGCTAGTAACCCACCTATAATTGTATTTTTGTCAATTAACATCTTGTGAATGAATAAGTGGCCGCTGCAGCGTGGGAGAGCCCGCGCAGGCATCCAGCTTATTTTACAGCCGCTGGTTCCTGCAGGGTGCCAAGTGTGCCACAGCGGCTGAACAACGGAGAAGAACATAAGATGACAAAGCTAGACGTTTTTCTTTGAACCCGCTTTAGGAGAGATCTTTGTGCTGCTGCATCCTCAGCGATTTGGAGAAGCCCATCAAGCCCTAGCAAGTCTTTAAAAGCGCGGCATTGCCCTGGCAAAGAGAGCCAATGGGGAATTACACTCTGTGTCAGAACACAGTGCAAACCTTCTAGCTCACCTGAGACACGGTTGGCCGAGCCAGGTTGGTTCACTGGACACCACTGGAAGGGTGGGCGGGGGTTTCCAAGGACTCGGGTGAAGTCGCGTGAATCCATGTTATGAAGCCTGGAGCCACAATGGTTTTGTTAAAATCCCATTATAATTATAGACCTGTTGTCCATGTGTTTTTCACCAGCTTCCTCCCAGCACAAGACCTGTCCAGCCCCACACCAAGTGTTTTGGGAGCTATCCCTTCTCCATCCCACGTGCAGAGGGAGCACAAGATAAAACAAAGGATTTGGGAAGCAGCACAGGTGTGTACATATTCACCCTAGACCAATGCAGCTCTAGCCTATGGCCTCCTTCATACCTCTGACAGTCGCTCCACCATGGGTCCTCTTCCAGCTCACCAGGACTTTCCTATAAGCACATAATGGAGCACATCAGCATGGGATGCTGTTGAGCTACATTCAGCTCAGGCCCTAGGGTGGCACTTTGATACCAAGGTGATGGGCACCTTCCATCCCCACAAAGCACTCCCAGGCTCCTCTCCACCTCCTGCAGCAGAAAGAACACTGCATCCCTCCCTAGCACCTTCAATCGAAGATGTCCAGGCGTGGCTAGACTGACGGTTGCGGTGTCCATCTCCCAGCTCCACTGTGATGGAGGGTTTTCTCCCCTTTTCACACAGGGCAGAACTGCCCAGAGAGATTCAGTGATGTTCCCAAGGTCACCAAGGGAACCTGTGCCAGAGCCAGGCACAGAACCTCCCCCTGGCCCTGTGCCATTCTGTACCCACAAGAGCCCCCGGAAGTGAGTTTACCTGGAGATTTACCACTAAAAATGCTGGTTTGTAACTGCGCTCTAAACTTGGCTTTCAGGGGAAGATGAGGGCCAAGTTCCCATTTTTTAAGAAAACATTTCAATCAAGTAATTCTGGGGGTCAGTTTTGTAACAGTCTAAGCAGTGAGAGAGCTGTAACAGGCAGGAGCGTGGCACTACCCAGGTACAAGAGAGGGCATCCCACCCTCAGTTCCCCGTTTGCTGCGGACGGCAGGCTGCACAATTCAAGCCCTCCCAGAAGACCTGTTAACTTGCTGTTGCATGGGATGGTAGGCACATGACTCTTGGGGAAATGCAAGGGGACTGCACAGCTCAAGGCTTTGCAGAGTCCCAACCATGAGAAACCTGACCCCAAACTGCCAGATTAACCCCTTTCCTGCTGGCTGCTTGTGGAGCAGAGGAAGGCTTTGAAGGCATCCCATATTGATGGTCTATACAGGGACATTATCAATCAAAAGTGAAGGGGAGCAACGGGATGGCACTTTGCGCCACATCACAGCTACGTCAGGCGGCTCCGCAGAGGCTATGTGTATTATCAGACCTTAGACCCGCTGCTACGCTCCTCACTAGCCCTCCGCCGAACTAGTGTCTGCAATGTTATTCCCATGCAGTGCAGCCGAGGAAGCTGTGTGCCTGGTCTCCACACACTGAGGTACTTGCCAATGGCACAGACCAGTTTAATGAAGTGCAATCACTTGCCTTTTCTCCCCCTTAGCTTTGACAGAGCAGGCTTGTCCCAGTACTTGCTACAGAGCACCTCTGCGGGAGCAGTGGCGGAGAGAGGCTCTGTTCCCTGGCTCTCTCACAGATGCAGGTACGCCAGGCGATGGCAGGCCGTCTGTGATCAGCGGAACAAGCAGGCAATCCCTAAATGTGGGGGGAAAGGTGGGCGAGGCGAGGAACGACTTCATTTTGCAAGGAGAAGGGCGCCGAGGGGTTAATAAATAGAAATATTTGTGCCTAGCAGGGGCTGCTGTGAAGCTGAATAGTTTCCTTAACTGCAGGAAATGGTTCTCATTAGACACTAACCACAGCTGGGCAAGCTATGCAGCCAATAAATACTTTCTCTGTCCTAAATAGAAGATTCTTACCCAATGCATCACAGACCACCAAGCCCACCCCCTCCTGTCCCAGGACAATGCGCCTGCGTGTGAGAGGCAGTCTCAGCAACACCACAAAGAGAGAAGTTGTGTAGAAATCCTCAGTTCTGGCTCACAGCCTAGACACCAGCGCCGGTTCTTGGTTGGCGATGTCTCTGAATCCGCCTCTTTCAAATGGAGCACTGGGGCCTTGGTCACCGTGGGGACAGAGCACGAGTGGGGCATTACTCACCACAGGGCAGCCGCTCCCCGCCCAGGGATGTGGGACGGCTGGGTTACCCTCTCAGAGAAAAGCCCTGTTTTCCCAGTCCTGGGCTAGGAACTTGTGCAAATGAACCAGGCTTGGGTTGCTCCAGCTTGGACAGTGACTATCTCAAAGGTAATGGCAGGCTGAGCTCAGCTGGATGCAAGGGGCTCTGTGACTCATTCACAGTGCAGGCTACGAGTAACAATGCCACTCACGATGCAACATCCCAGTGCTACCCGTAGCGATGGCTGACACGGATCAGTGGGGGACACATTGATTGCTGATTGGGTTTAATACAATAAACTCCCCATTTCGTCTCCCCCACCCCCTGACTTCCCCGCCCAGACTCACCTACCACCTGGTCCCATCCTCTCCTGGAGATTCTTGCCTGATGGTGGGTCCAGTGCTATAGCTATCAGCAGCTCCAGGCTCCTCTTTCACGGCCACTCCTGCTGGTGGCTGGCCATTCTACTCCCACAGGTGGCTCAAGGTGCCAATATCTGAGAGCAGCTTCCATAGCCTTTTCTCCTCGTCTATGTGGCAGAGGATCCTTGTGGGGAGAGGGCCTGGATTTTGGTGGGTGGGCATCTCAGTGGGCTCCGATATGAGGCGGTTGATTCTACTGAGGACTGGCTCTTTGCTTGGGGAAGGGGTGAAGGAGAAGGATGGGGAGGCGGTCAGCCAGTATTTGCATTGATTGTAGTTTTAATTCTCTTCCCAGGCACCGACAGCCTTAGTTTAGGTGGATTTTTGAGACTAATTAAATAAATTTTCTAGCTCAGATTAGCAGTGACCCAGCCTCACCATCTGGGGGCTGAGCAGTGGCCTGTATGAAAGAGCAAAGTCTCCATCCAGTTCTAGCTTTGCTAAATTCACCTCGAGTAGAGGGCAGGACGGAAGGGCCACATGAGGGATCTTTCCTCTTGCCTAGAGCAGTGGCCCTGGGAGCCCCTGGGTGGCATAGTGCGGAGCTGTGTGCACTGCCACTGCCCAGCCTGTGCCCATGGGTGGGCAGACAGAGCTACTTGGTCTTCAGAGCTGCCACCCAGCACCTTTGCCCAGTCCTAAATTCCCCCCGAGAGCTGCAGCCAGTGAAATGGATTGTTTGACCATATGCTTGGGGAGCGGTGGGGATGGGACAGTTTTAACAGGTCACATTCCTTTCTGGAAAGGACCAGCTCTAGAGTCCCATTCGCGCTGCTGGGAGGATTGGAACGGCAGGGCAGTGGCTCCAGGCCAACGTTCAAGAGTTTCCCTTAATATTTATTAAATGTCTAAGTCCCATCACCAAGAGTTGGCAATTGCTTCCTACGCTCCACTGGGCTGCTCCCCTGCCCGACTCACACTAATGTACCAGCTTCGTCTGTAGCACCCTCTGTGGGCTTTCCCTAGAGAAGGTGAGAGACATGTTATTACAACAGACCTGGGGGCTCTCCTGCAGCTCAGCTAGGACCGGCCTGTGTTTTTCGAGCTGAAGCCTATCTTCCAGTGGGAGTTTGGGATTTATACAGCGAGTGTGTCCATTTCTGGCAGTTCGGGGATTTGGTTACACCATCAGACTTCAAGAGGAAATGTGTGCTCAACATCAGATGATGGGGATAGACACAAATGGCCCCTACCGAGCAGGTCAGTGAATTCAGAAACTCTCGGGAAAGCAGGACAGGGATTTTGAGGCCCCGAAACACGAGTCACATGCTTTCTAAAAACAACCTAGAGCGAGAGTTAGGAGTGTCTCTATGCTCCCTGGAAGCTGAAAGAAAGGGAGTATGAATGGACATACTCGTTGTCCTTGGTGTAAGCACACAGGACGCTGGGAGTCTTGTGACAGCTTGTCAGAGCATCACCTGCCACAGCAATTTCTTCAGGTGTGCAGAGCACAGCCCCAGTGCACACTGCAGTGGGGAGGCGGCAGCAGTTACTTCCAGCCTGGGAGGGTAAATCACACTTCGTACAGTCGCTATATTTCTTCAGTCAAGAGGCAGCCAGACATCTCTGCAGGGGAGGCAGAAGAAGCACTGGAAAGGGAGCTGTCAGCTTTACAGGGAAAACCAAGTTGCCTTGGATTTGCTACTCCCCCATGCCTCCAGGACAGTGGGCCAAGTCTGTCTGCTCTCACAGCACCAAGTCACCATCCTCAGAGCGTCAATTAGGCTTTCCGATAAGCAGCACAGGTGCAAGCGAACGGTTATCCAGCAGCCTGGTCCTCACCTCCTCTGCCTGCATGGTTCTCCACAGAAACCCCTCCAGATTCACCACTCCACATACGAAGCAAAAAATCTACGTACCCTGGAGACCCACCTCTCCTGCCTCCCAGAGCCACACTGCCACCTCCCCCCCCAATGCCTCCCACTAGAACCAGCCACTTTCCTTTCCTCTCACCTGATTAAAGCCCTCCCAGGGCCAATCACTTTGGCACCCACTAGAGCACCCCCTACAGCCAGCCACTGCAACACCTGCCACCCCCCCCCCCACCCAATAAGTGCCTCTAGGAGCTCCGTGCACCTTCCCTGTGCCAGGTGCCTCCCCTTGGCAGTGCACAGGGCACGCTTCGGCGCAGCTCTCCTGCTGGTACAGACAGATGTAGCTCCATTAAAGCCAATGGGTGGCAATGGAGATAGGCTGATTTTCACCAGCTGAGGATCTGGCCTCTCACATTCTGCACTTAGGACGGAAGAAGACCCATGCACTGCTCTACGGTGGGGACCGACTGGCTAAGCAACAGTTCTGCAGAAAAGGACCTGGGGATTACAGTGGACTAGAAGCTGGATATGAGTCAGCAGTGTACCCTCATTGCCAAGAAGGCTAACGGCATATTGGGCTGCATTAGTAGGAGCATTGCCAGCAGATTGAGGGAAGTGATTATTCCCCTCTATTTGGCACTGGTGAGGCCACGTCTGGAGTATTGTGTCCAGTTTTGGGCCCCCCACTGGAAAGGATGTGGGCAAATTGGAGAGAGTCCAGCAGAGGGCAACGAAAATGATCAGGGGGCTGAGGCACATGACTTACAAGGAGAGGCTGAGGGAACTGGGCTTGTTTAGTCTGCAGAAGGGAAGAGTGAGGGGGGATTTGATAGCAGCCTTCAACTACCTGAAGGAGGGTTCCAAAGAGGTTCAATCTAGACTGTTCTCAATGGTGGCAGATGACAGAACAAGGAGTAATGGTCTCAAGTTACAGTGGGGGAGGTTTAGGTTGGATATTAGGAAACACTATTTCATTAGGAGGGTGGTGAAGCACTGGAATGGGTTACCTAGGGAAGTGGTGGAATCTCCATCCTTAGAGGTTTTTAAGGCCCAGCTTGACAAAGCCCTGGCTGGGATGATGTAGTTGGTGTTGGTCCTGCCTTGAACAGAGAGTTGGACTAGATGACCTCCTGAGGTCTCTTCCAACCCTAATCTTCTATGATTCTATTCAAACCCCGCCCCGCACAAGGCTGGCACAAGTGACAGCAAATGCTCCTTTGTTCTGCCCACACCAGTTCAAGTTCTGATGCGCCCCATAGCAGCGAGGGATGCAGCAGAAAGGTGCCAGGCCAGTGTGGCAAAGTGCAGGCTTCTACTGCTCTGCGAGCTGCCTTGCAGCAGTCTCCCCCACCAACAGGTGCAAAGAGTACTTCTCTGCCAGAATGGCAAATCCCCACGTACTGCCCTGGTGATGGATCGAGCCCGTCAAGTGCAGCTTAGGACTGCGTTCCCAGGCCGAAGTGATAAGCACATTGTACGTGCGCCAACCCAGAGACTCATAGAGACAGACAAAACTGGCTGGCATTTCTTTTCCCTGCTTGGCACTGTTTCCCAAACTGGCACTGGATGGGGGCGGGAGGAGGGGTTAGCGTGTTCTCCGACCAGCAGGTGTTTAAAAAGCCCCAAACCCAACCAACGTGCCCTTAAGTGGTGGGTGGAGATGGAATACTTCAGAGGAAAATTGAGATAAAAGAGAGAGGGTGGATGCAGTTACATAGTTGGCACCAGGCTCCATTTGGAACGCAGACTGCAGGATAACAGAGATGCAGGCCAAGCCTGGCAGCAAGAAAAGGGTTGGTCAGGGCAGTGTAGTGACAGGAAAACCCTGACAAGTCCGATATCTGTGCCTTTCCACACACTACTTGCCCAGGCAGGAGCAGGTGTCGAGTGTTTATATCCTGACAGCGCCGACAGATCAAGCCAAGGAACATGCTCAGAACCCAGTGGGTGCAATTCTGTGCCTGTAATCTTGCCAACGGAGTAACTTTACTTTTACTGACAGTCCACTGGGGTCTCTGGCAACTGATGTGGTTAGCATTTCCCATTGACAAGCCTGCATTGCCACTGGGACAGTGCCCTCCAAAGCAGCATGGTGGAGCACTGGCTCGAGAGGGAAGATTGCCACCTAGTGATGCATCAGCTCCTCCTGCAGTCCCAGTGCACTCCTCGGAAGTCTTTCACGCAAGAGCTGACCTGACCTGCTTAGCTTAGGGGATAATCTGGGATCACAGCACAAGGCAGGATAGCTGCAGGACAAAATGAACGTTTAAGTCAGACAGCTATTGGGGCAAGAGAGGCCATAACCTCCGCAAAGCGTGGGGAAGTCCCCTGCACCAATTAAGGAGAAGGGGAGACATCTGCTTTGCCTTGTGGCCCAGATGTGTCGTGTCTGCACGCCCACATATTTGCATTCAGCTCCATTACTTTAATAGCCCCCCCGTCTACTCATGCTAAAAGATCAAAACAAAAAATTAGCAGCCTTTTATGGCATTAGCCATGAAGGGCTCATCTGACCCCCCCGTACCCCTGCTGGGAAAGCCAATCACAGACGGCACCTTTTGATCCCACCGAAAAGCGCTTCGGGTGATGGACAATCACCTGAACAATTCAACAGCAGTGGCAAAGACCCGAGTACCACTTGAAAAACAGTCACGTACTTGGGGGCAGGTTTTTTAGAAACACCTGTAACACAATTTGTTTGCCTGATTACTGAGATGCCAGGCAGAAAGTCGACTGGTCATTTGAGCGTGTCGTTATCTCAAGGGTGGGCATGCCTCTAAACACCTGGGCTCAGAGCCTCAGTTGACTTCAGAGGATCAACACTGACTTACTGAAGATCTGGACTTTGCACACTAAGAATTCAAGAGAAAAAGGAATTTACATTGCTTCTGTCACAGTTCAGGGCAACTGCACCTCTATTGCTCCTCTCATGGTCCAGCATGGTCCCGGCTCCTTAACTGTCACCTCTCTAGGGCAGAGACCCGCGTCTCTCTCCCTCCCGAATGGGGTTTTTCCAGGCTGCACAGTTCCCTGTCCACACTGTGACCTCCGCAGCAAGCTAGACGACCTTTGCTTTCTCCTCAGAGGCTACAAACAGCACAATTGCCTGGAGCTACAAGTTATCACACAGCTCTTTCTAAAGCAAGCACATTTATTTGTCAGCACTGCAGAGAAAAGACATTAAAAACAATAAAAGAACCTACACACATGCTAATAAGCTCACTAGATATCATCCCAACTCCAACAAAGGCAGGTGAACAGTCCTTCCAACCCCACCATGGGGTTTTTCTGTGGTTACAAGTTTGTAACAGCTGCTAGAACAAACACAGCCATTCATAGATTAGCCTTTCCTTCATACAGTGGGGGTAATCAGTGAGACAATGTTTCTCTCCTCAGGACGTAGCTTCAAAAGTTTGGGTCCAGGTGAGAATTTGCATTTGCCTCCCCCCAGGTATTTCCTAGGAAACCCACTTACCGTGGTTTGTCCCAAAAGTTCCTTCTTATCTGGCACATTGTTTAAAAGCAAGCTTTGAAGCTCACAGTACATGCAAGGTTTCCAGTGGCCACATCTCTTCCTTAGAGGAGTTACACACAATCCCACAATAACACATGCACTTTGCATTTGGAATACAATGGACTCCAAAGCTATTTAAACTCAATTCACTCTCATCTCCCAAAGATACTGCAGGAAATTGCCGTATGTGTCATAGCTGCTATAAAGAGACACTTAATTCTCACTACTGCAACCACAGCCATGCTACTCCCCATGCAAGTCCTGGCTCCATCGAAGTCAGTAGCAAACCTCCCACTGAATTTAACCCAAGGGGAGCCTTGCTATTTACTTCAACAGGAAAAGAAATTGTCTCCTTTCCCCCGGTCTGCTAATGACACCAGCCTCGGTGAGTTCTGTGCAAGACATTGGAGCCTATCTCCACGCTGCCCCCCACACATGCTCGCCCCATCAGAATCACTTGCCACTACCACGACACACTCAGGATGGGAACTGGCAAAGACAACTTCCTCGTAGGTCATTTATTTGATAGGTCTGTGTGGTTTGTTTTTAAGGGGGAGATATTGAAAAGTACAGGGCAGTTCCGACTTTTGATGGGACTTGGGCACTGAACTGCCCTGTGCTCTTGAAAACGTCCTCTTACATCCACTGTGCTATGCACACACTGATAATTAACTGTACAGTCTTGTTACTGTCCTCTCTTCCTCCCCACCCGATTCCTATCCCCGGTTTTCTCTCTCTTCCATCATGTAATTTACTAGACTGAAAACTCGTTGAGCCAGGGACTTATTTTAAGCATCTGCATGCTGCCAGGCTCCCTTTTCAGCACTCAATGAATAAAAAAGGTTACATTTAATTTTTTTTAAGACTATAATAGGCAACATGTGCTAGGTACTGTGCAGACATATAGGAAAACACGGCTGCTGTGCTCTAAGCGGTTGCAATTGAAAAAGACAAAAAGGAGCAGGACATGGATGCAGTGTCCAAGCCTAACGATCGGAGCAAGGTGGATAAAAATTGAAGATTTTTTTAAAGTATTTTTTTTAATTTGAATCGGATTTTTTTATTTTATTTCAATTAGAATCAGTTTTTCTTTTTTAAAATAAACCTGTTTAAAATGAAATCTGAATTTAATAGAAAAATGTTAAGACCTAAACTTATAATTCGGTTGTATATCTGAAACATGTTTTGATCAGAGATGTTTATGTATTCAAAACACTTAAGGTCATTATATTTAATAAAAACAAATTGTATATGCTGTTTTGTGTGTTTGTTTCAATTCCAGTTACCATCCTAATGCAGCTTAACACAAATCATATGCAAAAAGTTATCTAGTAAATAAGCAATATCTCATTCACCATTTTCTAACGTGCTAAAAATGCACAATTAATAAGAATCTGAAAATATTAAATTATATCATTACCTAAATAAGGCTACATAGTTATAGTGAACCCTCCCAGGAAGCAAACAGATGTACCAAATATAGCATAAAAGCTCTACTTACTTGTAAATCAACATGTTTTAATGATTATATCAATCAATGAGAGTGCACACCTTTCTTTAGAAAAAAACTGAAGTACAAATGGAAAAGTTGATTAAAAAAATTGATGATTTAAATTGCCTTGGTTTAAAGCAATCCACCCTGGCTTGGGGACTGAATGGTACATACCATGGAAATCCCAGGAGGGATTCTGGGTATGAGATATGTACAATTTTATTTTATACATGTATGTGTTTGTATAGAGCTTTGCATAGTGGGGTCCAACCTGGTTGAGGCTACTAGGGGCTACTGCAATATATTAAACAGCGGTGATAGCCTGTGCAGGCATACACACCCATCTCCCTAGACCAGGGATCTCAAACACACGGCCATAGGCCCCGAGCGTGCCGCATCTCCGCTCCTCTGCCTACTTCCCAGCACTTCCTGCTGCTAAACAGCTGTTTGGCGGCGCTTAGGCCTTTCCAGAAGGGAGAGGGAGGAGCAGGGACGTAGCGCACTCAGAGGAGGAGGCGGAGAAGAGGTGGGGCTGAGGCGGGGATTTGGGGAAGGGGCTGGATTAGGGGCAGAGAGGGGGTGGAGTTGGGGTGGTGACTTTGGGGAAGGGGTTGGAATGGGGACGGGGAAGGGGCGGGAAGATGTGGGGCGGGGGGGCCTCATGGACTAGATGAGCAGTCTGAGGTATGAAGTTTAGTATGTGAGCTCTGGTCAAGTGAAAAAATTCTTTGCTGTGAGTAGTCTAGAAGATTGTTTGAAGTGGCAACTTATTTTGTATGAATAGTTACTTTAAAAAGTTCCTACCATTACAGCTATGTTGATAGACTGTTAGTGTAGATCATCATCAGTGTTACTGACCACATAAGGAATAGTTACAGGTGTTTATATTTTATTAAAACCCCTCTTCGCATTTCAGTTTTAAAAAAGTTAATACATTGACTTTTAATAGCATACTATAGTACTCTTCATTTTTTTCATTTTAGACTATACTTTTGTATCATTGTATGAAAAGGTTTCAATGATGTGGCCCTCGGGCCAATGTACTAGTCCTCATGTGGCCCTCGTGGTGATTTGAGTTTGAGATCCCTGCCCTAGACGGTGTCAGTTATCGAATGAATGCTCCTCTCCAAATGAATAATGATAGTAACAAAAATGAATGTGCAATACTGAAAACCCTAGTGGATTACCAGTCTCAGAGAAAGGAATGTTTGTATAACCATCAAAACCACACAGACTTCTTTCCCTTGGGTTAAACCTCACCAGGGCTCCTAAAAGAAGTACAAAAGTAGCAGTCTAACTAGTGATTAGTATAGAGAACTGGGAATCAATATCTCCCTACCCTCCTTCCCACAGCCTGGAACCTGTCACCTCTGCGAGGAAGAGAATTTAGTTCTTTCACCATCATTACAATAATAAAGGGGCTGCCAGAAGGTGGCTGTGACAGGTGGACTGCTACACCTGGAGACCCCAGTGGCCAGGCTCCTGACAAAATGACATGTGGGCTCCATCAGCACAGAGACCTAAGGAAGGACGTGACAGGCCAAGCGCAGGGCTGTCATCGACATGGTGAGGACTGCTCGAGGCAGTGGGAGAGCTTGCTAATGGCACAGTCAGAGCTGGATGTATTTTTGTCTAAGTCAAGTCAGCGGGGAATAAAGATTTGCTACAGGAAGACAAAATGTCATTCCAACTTCCTGGTGGTAGCGATTGACAGAAGGTCAAACTCTGCCACGCTAAGATTCGGACTTGTATTTTATTGCTATATTTATATATTAATCCAGTGCATGGGATTTACATGGTACTTTTCAAGATATACAATGCACCCTAGCTATTCTATATTCTATTTTCTTCTGTGATCTCAAACCATTTCACAAAGGGGATAAACAGCATGATCCCCATTGACATGATGGGGAAACTGAGGCAGAGAGGGGTGAACTACCTAGCTCTTATACAGTGTTTTTCATCAGTAGATCTCAAAGCGCTTTAAAAAGGTCAGCATCAGCACCCTCAATTTACAGATGGGGAAACTGAGGCAGAGAGCAGCAACATGACTTGTCAAAGGTCACATAGAAAGCAAATGGCAGAGATCCCCGGTCTCAACTCCCAGTCCTGTGATCCCTATGAGCGCAGACGACTGTTCAAACTTTATAAACGCTTTACAAAAGTCCCCCTCCATCTTTGATTTGCCTTTCAGAAGCATGGTTCTGGAAAGCTATGGGGGAAACACATTGCTCAAACTACAGCCATAGTTGGGGGTGGGAAGGCATTCCCCCCAGATCAGATTGGCAGAGACCCGTTTTTTTTTTTGCCTTCCTCTGCAGTGTGGGACATGGATCACTTGCTGGCTTGAACAACAGTAAATGATGGATTCTCTGCAACTAGAAGCCTTTGAATCATGATCTGAAGACTTCAGCAACTCAGCCAGAGGTTAGGGGCCTATTACAGGAGTGGGTGGGTGAGGTTCTGTGGCCTGCGATGTGCAGGTCAGACTAGATGATCATGATGGTCCCTTCTGACCTTAAAGTTTGTGAGTCTCTGACCCGCAAGTTTCCTTTCTCAGCAGGAAAACCTCATCACGGAATGGACGGGAGTTTCCTGCCCAGCTCAGAATGTTTTGGGAAGAGAGTGCTGCCATGGAGAGCGCACTTCCTGCCAGCGGGATGAAGGAAAATATTTCCCTGGAGCCTTTTAAAGATAGTTGCTAAGGGCTTGTCTATACAGTCAAAGTGCCCCAGCACAGTTAAATCCTTGTGTGGACGCAGCTAGAGTGGCAAGAAGGTGTTCCCAGCGGTGTAGGGGAATAAGTTATCCTGGTAGCAGGCCCCTTTATACCAGTATAACTGCATCCACACTAGGGGCATCATACTGGCATAATTATATTGGTGCAAAATCACCCCGCCTTTAGGCCTTGTCTACACTGCCACTTTACAGCACTGAAACTTTCTTGCTCAGGGGTGTGACAAAACACCCCCCTGAGCGATGCAAGTTTCAGTGCTGTAAAGTGGCAGTGTAGACAGTGCACCAGCACTGGGAGTGCAGCCGGTAGCTACTCCCCTTGTGGGGGTGTTTTTTTTTACAGCGCTGGGAGAGCTGCTGTGACTACACAGCCACATTAAAGTTGTTGCCACGGCAGCACTTTAAAGTTGGTAGTGAAGACATAGCCGCAGTTACACCAGTACAAAAACAGCACATAGGCCAGGCCCAACTCTGGCTCCTTTACAGGATAATGTGTGAGGCTGTTATAGCCTGCGTTCTCACTGCAAAGTAGGCAGGTGGCCATCTGAGCCGAAGAGAAACCCAGCTCAAGCCTGGGATAGAGATTTTCCTGTGTGGATGAAAGAGGGGATAAGGGGCAACACCTAGCAAACAAATTCACAGAGCAGCCCAGCTTCATATGCTGCTAAGAACGATGGAATACCCCAACAGTCATCAATCCCAGCCCACGAGCTAGTCCAGAGACGCTGTGGGTGTGGTTATATGGATCTGGCCCAGGTAGGGCTTTGCAGTGGGGACACCCCACCCGGGCTAGGCTAGCCCAGGCTAACACTACAGTGAAGACATACTCTGATTGGCAGAGATTTCTAAAGCAGTCACAATAGGCAAGCTAATTACGTTATACCAAGTGTGCATGGACCACAATGGGGGTTTAAGTGAAACAGCCCCGGCTTTTGATACTGTGAGGACAGAATGATTCCAACCCACTAGTAACCACCTATTCCTCAAAAGCAACAGAGGGTCCTGTGGCACCTTTGAGACTAACAGAAGTACTGGGAGCATAAGCTTTCGTGGGTAAGAACCTCACTTCTTCAGATGCAAGAAGTGAGGTTCTTACCCACGAAAGCTTATGCTCCCAGTACTTCTGTTAGTCTCAAAGGTGCCACAGGACCTTCTGTTGCTTTTTACAGATTCAGACTAACACGGCTACCCCTCTGATACTTGACACCTATTCCTCCTCTCACACCTGACCACGGGTTCTAGGGTCTGCCCTGTACACACCGCTGCGCCCCTTTAACTAAATCAGTGAAACATCACACCTTGCATCAATGCAACTTCTGAGTGGAGACCAGCCACTTTAAATAAAAGGGAAATAAATAATCCTCTGATTTATTATGTTATATGCAAAGATGGGGTGAGGTTGAACATTGGTGTACCCACAACCTTTATATTTTTATGACGTATTTAAAACATTTATAAAAATAAACTGTGAAAAAAAAAACCTCTAGATTAATGGCACATGTCAAATAGAAGTGCTGAATTTCATTGCTTTCACCATTTGTGGGATAATTTCACCATCAAGGTGCTTTTCTTCTTTTTAGTCTGTAAACTCTTTGGGTTGGTCAACACACCAGTTTTGTACTGATTTAACTATACCAGTTTAGAAAACGGATACAGTTAGATCAGACCCCCAATATGGATGTATTGCTTTAAAGGTGCTTGCATTGGCATATTAAGACAATAAGCTATCTGTATAAACATCTTCATATGGCTATAATTTTGTCCATGCTAGTGCGTGTTCTGAATTAACTAGATCTGTTTCTAAACTAACATAGTTAAATCGGTATAAAAACTTGTGTTTACACAATGGGTCAGACAACTGGTATTCTTACATGGCTGTCCATATAAGAATGGCATGCCAATGGCAGATAGAAAGAAAGGACAGATTCAGTGGTATTTTGTTGCCTGTAAAGATGAGTGAATTATCAATTTTTTGGTAAGGGGGCAGGGGAACCGAAATATCAAAAAAATATTTTTTTTTGGTTCAGTTTGAGCTGTAATTGCATGTTTTTGGTTTTTTTTCTCACCGTAATCTAATCCCCCCCACACCCAAAATTTCATTGTGTCTGAACAAATGTTTTATTTGATCCGAAAAACCAATAAATCAATCATTGTGTTTCGTTTCCAGGTGTTTGTTTCCTTTTGTTTGGGTTTTTAATATAAATCTAGCTAAAGTTCAAGAGGACACATTTTGAAATGAAAAGTCATCGTGTTTTATTTTGAAATGGTCAAAACACACCCCATCAACTTTAAAAACAAATCATTTTTTTGGGCTGAAACCATTTGCCAAATTCCCAATGTTTCTGTGCCCCCAAAAATGCATTTTTGGAAAATTTATTATTTGCTGAAAAAACTTCCCCCGGCTCCAATTACATGGTCCAATCTGGCATATATACCACAAGGTAGCAGTGGACTCTGTTGGTGGCTTATATTCTGCAAAATTGTGGGGCTAAATTCAGCTCACTAACATTGGTGACAATTTGGAGTAACACCCTTCAGAGACGTCTATAGCTAGGCAAGGAAATAAACGCGACTTGACTTTCAAAGCTACTAAACGCTCAGCTCCTACTGACCAATGGAGGTTGGTCAAATGTTTAAAATCCAACCACCAGCCACCACAGCTCTAGGCTGAAATTAAGCTTGGAATAAAATGTACTTAAAAGGAATTTGCCTGAGAAAGGTAGGAGCAGCAATTTTCATCTGCACAAAATTACTCCACTTTGCTACCTTAAAAACATCTAAGTTCCTTCTTGCCAAACTATTCAGATTTTAATTGGTAATTGAATTTATATTAAAAAAAAAATTTTTTTTTGCTGGCGCACAGAACAGAAATTCTTCCCCTCTTTTCATGGAGGCAAACTCCATCCTCTTCTGTTTAATAGCAGCTCCTTTGTTTAGAATTCCAGTTCTAAGCAGCCTTGAAGTACTCCAGGAATGTCTTGGTTATGATATCCCCTCCAGACTGATGCGTTGATTCATTTCTAGCCAGCCGAGAAGCTGCTTCAAATCGCATATAAAAAGTAACGGTAATGGAATTGTTCCAAGACTAAAGGGATTTCAAAGTGAATCACTTTGGATGATACAGCAATTGGTGTAATTCCCACACTGCTTTTTTTTTTTTTAGCCCTATGTGCCTTACACTAGTATAACTGCATGGAGGTTGTAACATCCTACTCAGCCGAGCCTGAGAACGTGCCCTGCGCTCATCTTCCAGGGAACAGGTGCCAGGCTTCATCAGTGTGCCCGCATAAAATGACAGAGGTGGTTTGATAGATGCCTGAGCTTCAATTTTGATCAGCTTCCCACTGTGTCAGTTTAATGCCATACTCTGATCAAAACGAGGCAAGAGAGCCAAGATGGGGGCAGGGCAGAAAGGGACTGAAAGAACAATGCATCTGGCAGGCTTGTGAATGTTCAGTTTCAAAACAAAACATGCTGCTTCCCATCAGCAGATGTTTGCAAAGTCCAGCGAAAAAGGAAAAGAACTAGAAGAGAAAGACCCCCAAAATTAAAGCCGACCTCTCCAGCCTAGCACAACTGTTTCTCTATAACAAGAAATAAGTGAGGGTTTCTTGAAACCCAATGGACCAATTGCGTGGCCATTCCACGGAAAGACATAAATTGTGCAGACTCCACACAATCTAGTGTGAGCTAGTGGTGAGCTCGCGCTGGCAGCATGTGGGACTTTGGGGGCCGATAAACATTTGTACATTGCTACAGCAGACATAAAACCTGAATTGGGAGTCAAATATGCTTAACTGCTTTGGGGGCGGGAGTACATCACCACTGCGGGCGTAAGAATTTCATTTCTTTTTACAAGATGGTTCCATTCAAAGATTAAGAAATTGCCAAATGAGAGACACCCTAGTATTTGAAGGGTGAATGTAAGCAGGAAAAGCCCTAAAGCTCCAAAAAGGGGACACAGCCCATACAACATAGTCCAACTCAAGCGAAAGAAAGAAGTCAGGGCTAGCTACTGAAAGCGTCTTATAGGAGAAAGTGTACAGTGGGGCCGAACTTCCAGCTCCTTTCTAGATGCAGTGCTATCAACTCTCTTATTTTATCACGAGCCTCATGATACCTGGTGTTCTTCTGGAAGCCCCCAGCTCCTGGAGTCATGTGATTAGGAGAAACTCTTGGCTTGCATTTGTTTTTGAAAGTGAGTTTCTAAGCCTCATGGTTGTAGAGAAAGGTCCTTTTTTCAAGCCTGAGTGCTCCCCAAAGGCTCCCAAACCAGAAAGCAGAGAAAAAAGCCCCAGTTTTTTTTTTAAAAGTTCTCATTTTAAGCCAAATCTCATGAATTTTTCAGGACGTGACTCATGGTTTCTGAATGCTCTGGGTGTGCAGTCCTGAAAGTGGGTCTGTTCTCCTCCCTGGCTTGACAGCAGCTGTTCAGAAGGGTGTGTCCCTGCAGAGACCAATCACATTGGGAATATATTTATTGTAGCTCCCCAGAGGAAGATGATAGAAAGAACTGAGCTTTCCTTTGCCATCTGGAGAGGTAGAAATGCAGAGAAAACGGTTACCTACCTCTTGTAAAACTGTTGTTCTTAGAGATGTGTTGTTCACGTCCATTACACATTAGGTGTGCGAACGTCGCGTGCACGGATGTCAGAAACTTTTCCCCTTAGTGGCTCCCGTTGGGCCGGCAAGGGAATCCCCGCCAGAGTGGCGCCTACACGCTGGTGCATATATACCCCTGCCGAACCGACCCCCCTTCAGTTCCTTCTTGCCAGTGAGTCCAACAGAGGGGAAGGAGGGTGGGAAGTGTAATGGACGTGAACAACACATCTCGAAGAACAAAAGTTACGAGAGGTAGGTAACCGTTTTTTCTTCTTCGAGTGATTGTTCACGTCCATTACACATTAGGTGACTGTGATGGGGCAAGGCCAGATGGCGACAGTAAAGTAGTGAGGAACAGGTATGTTAGCCCCAGGCTAAACAAATCCCTGGTACCATGGTAACCAAATGGCAGTTGCTCCAGGTTAATCAAGACACCTGGGGCCAATTAAGATCCTTCTAGAAGGCAGGAGAGACAGCTAGATTGATTGGGACACCTGAAGCCAATCAAGGACTGGCTGGAACTAGTTAAAAGCCTCCCAGTTAGTCAGTGCGATGTGGGTGTCAGGAGTTATAGGAGGGAGCTGTGCTGTCAGAGGAACGAAGTAGTACGAATCCATATCAGGTGCAAGGAAGGAGGCCCTGAGGAGAAGGTATTGAGTGGGGGCTGCTGTGGGGAAGTAGCCCAGGGAATTGTACACGCCCTATTTCCAAAAAGTCAGCTTCCATAGCTGCTAAGTTTAGGGTCCCTGGGCTGGAGCCCGGAGTAGAGGGCGGGCCCAGGCTCCCCCCCTCCCCTCCCTGATTAATCACTGATACTGGTAGACAACAGAGACTGTGTGAGGGAGGGTTGTTTCTCCTCACCTCCTTTGCTGGCTTATGATGAAAATGGCTCAGTAGACTGCGACCCTTGCCTCTAAAGAGAGAAGGGCTATGTGGAGGGTCACAGTGAGCCTCTGAGGCTAGCAAAATCCGTCAGGAAACGCAGGACCCACGGAGTCAAGGACAGAACTTTGTCACAACTGGTGCCAGGAGTTGGTACCCTCAACTCATCTAACAACATTGTCAATCTTTCCAACCACACACTTAGCCCAGCAGAAGAGTCTGTCCTATCTTGGGGACTCTCTTTCTGTCCCACCATCCCCACGAACACGATACAGTTCTGCAGTGATCTGGAAGCCTACTTTCGTCGTCTCCGACTCAAGGAATATTTTCAACGCACCACTGAACAGTGCACTGACCCACAGGAACTCTCCTACCAACACTACAAGAAGAAGAACTCTGCGTGGACTCCTCCTGACGGTCGAAATGACAGACTGGACCTCTACATAGAGTGCTTCCGCAGACGTGCACAGGCTGAAATTGTGGACAAACAACATCACTTGTCCCATAACCTCAGCCATACAGAACGTAATGCCATCCACAGCCTCAGAAACAACTCTGAAATTATCATCAAAGGGGCTGACAAAGGAGGTGCTGTAGTCATAATGAACAGATTGGATTATGAACAGGAGGCTGCCAGGCAACTCTCCAAGACCACATTCTACAGGCCACTATCCTCTGATCCCACCGAGGAATACCAAAAGAAACTACACCATCTGCTCAAGAAATTCCCAGCTACAGTATGGGAACAAATCTACATGGACACACACCCAGAACCCCGACCAGGGGTATTCTATCTGCTACCCAAGATCCATAAACCCGGAAACCCTGAACATCATCTCAGGCATTGGCACTCTTACAGCAGAATTAACTGGCTATTTGGACTCTCCTCAGACCCTATGCTACCAGCACTCCCAGCTATCTTCGAGACACCACCGACTTCCTGAGGAAACTACAATGCATTGGTGTTCTTCCTGAAAACACCATCCTGGCCACCATGGATGTAGAAGCACTTTACAACAATATTCCACATGAGAATGGACTACAAGCTGTCAGGAACAGTATCCCTGATGAGGCCACAGCATGCCTGGTGGCTGAGCTTTGTGACTTTGTCCTCACCCACAACCACTTCAGATTTGGGGACAACTTATACCTTCAAGTCAGTGGCACTGCTATGGGTACCCGCATGGCCCCACAGTATGCCAACACTTTTATGGCTGACTTAGAACAACGCTTCCTAAGCTCTCGTCCCCTAGTGCCCCTCCTCTACTTGCGCTACAGTGATGACATCTTCATCATATGGACCCACGGAAAGGAGGCCCCTGAAGAATTCCACCTGGACTTCAACAATTTCCACCCCACCATCAACCTTAGCCTGGACCAGTCCACACAAGAGATCCACTTCCTGGACACTACAGTGCAAATAAGTGATGGTCACATAAACACCACCCTATACCGGAAACCTACTGACCGCTATACATACCTACATGCCTCCAGCTTCCATCCAAGACACATCACACGATCCATTGTCTACAGCCAAGCCCTAAGATACAATCAAATTTGCTCCAACCCCTCAGACAGAGACAAACACCTACAAGATCTTTATCAAGCATTCATAAAACTACAATACCCACCTGGGGAAGTGAGGAAACAGATTGACAGAGCAAGATGGGTACCCAGAAATCACCTACTACAGGACAGGCCCAACCAGGACAATAACAGAACACCACTGGCCATCACATACAGCCCCCAGCTAAAACCTCTCCAGCGTATTATCCACGATCTACAACCTATCCTGGAAAATGATCCTTCACTCTCACAGACCTTGGGAGGCAGGCCAGTCCTCGCTTACAGACAACCCCCCAACCTGAAGCAAATACTCACCAGCAACTACACACCATACCACAATGCCCAAATAAATGTTAGTCTTTAAGGTGCCACCAGACTCCTTGTTGTTTTTGTAGATACAGACTAACACGGCTACCCCCTGATACTTGACACCATACCACAGAAACACCAACCCAGGAACCAATCCCTGTAGCAAACCTTGTTGCCTACTCTGTCCCCATATCTACTCTGGCGACACCATCAGAGGACCCAACCACATCAGCCACACCATCAAGGGCTCATTCACCTGCACATCCACTAATGTTATATATGCCATCATGTGCCAGCAATGCCCCTCTGCCATGTACATTGGCTAAACCGGACAGTCCCTCCACAAAAAAATAAATGGACACAAATCGGACATCAGGAATGGTAACATACATAAGCCAGTAAGTGAACACTTCAATCTCCCTGGTCATTCTATTACAGATTTAAAAGTCACTATCATTGAACAAAAAAACTTCAGAAACAGACTTCAAAAAGAAACAGCAGAACTAAAATTCGTTTGCAAATTTAACACCATTAATCTGGGTTTGAATAGGGACTGGGAGTGGCTGGCTCATTACAGAAGCAGCTTTTCCTCTCCTGGAATTGACACCTCCTCATCTATTTTTGGGAGTGGACTACATCCACCCTGATTGAATTGGCCCTGTCAACACTGGTTCTCCACTTGCGAAGTAACTCCCTGCTTTTCATGTGTCAGTATATAATGCCTGCATCTGTAACTTTCACTCTATGCATCTGAAGAAGTGAGGTTTTTACCCACGAAAGCTTATGCCCAAATAAATCTGTTAGTCTTTAAGGTGTCACCAGACTCCCTGTTGTTTTTGTAGATACAGACTAACACGGCTACCCCCTGATACTTATAAAAAACTGTATACGGAGGCTCCAAGGTGAAGGCCCTCAACTCAGACACCCTCCTCACAGACGTAATGGCCACTAGGAATGCCACCTTCCAGGAGAGAGCAAGAGGCACGGGGCTCGAAAGGGGGTCCCATAAGTTTGGCCAGAACCAGGTTAAGTTTCCAGGGACGGACTGGTGGGTGTGAGTAGGGAAACACCCTTTCTAGTCCCGTAAGAAATCGGGCTACCATGGGGTTAGAAAACATAGAATGTCCCGATACCCCCGAGTGGAATGTTGAAATGGCGGCTAGATGCATTCTGATTGAGGAAGGAGTGAGACCTTGATGTCTGAGGTACAGGAGGTATTCTAGGATGACTTGAATAGTGGCCTGAAGTGGCTGTATTTGCTTTGGCTCACACCAGCAGGAGAATCTTTTCCACTTGGCTAAGTAGGTCGCCCTAGTGGAAGGTTTCCTACTGCCAAGGAGAATTTGCTGTACCGGAAGAGAGCACTGGCTCGCCACAGTGTTCAACCACAGAGTTTCCACGCCATGAGGTTGAGCGACTGTAGATCCGGGTGGAGCAGGCGCCTGCCGTCCTGTGTGATGAGATCTCGGGGCAGGGGCAGGGCAATTGGGCCAGCCACTGACAGCTCCAGCAGAGGCCAAGCTGGGTCGATCAGAATTATTACCGTTTTATCCCTGCAAACTTTGATGAGGACTCTGTGGATGAGTGGAAGCGGTGGAAAGACGTACTTCAGACTCCCGCTCCAAGGGATTGTGAAGGCATCTGTGACCAAGCCCGGACTGTGGTTCTGGAAGGAGCAAAACAGTGGACATTGGCTGTTGTCCTTGGTGGCAAAGAGCTCCATTTGGGGAAACCCCCACTTTCGGAAGATCGATTGCAAGACATCCGGTCTCATCGACCACTTGTGCATGCAGTACGACCTGCTGAGGCGGTCCGCCAGCTCGTTTCTCTCTCCCGGGAGGTATGACGCTATGAGATGGATGGAGCAGGCTATACAAAAGTCCCACAGGAGAAGAGCCTCTCGGCAGAGGGGAGAGAAACGGGCTCCGCCCTGCTTGTTTATATAAAACATGGCGATAGTGTTGTCTGTCAGAACTGTCATGCTGTGCCCTTCTAAAGCAGTGTGAAAGGTTTGGCACGCTAGGCAAACCGCCCTGAGCTCCTTCACATTGATGTGGAGCAGCCTTTCGTCTCTGGACCACAAGCCTTGTGTCCTTAGATCCCCTAAGTGGGCTCTCCAGCCGAGGTCTGACTGGTCTGTCACCAGCGTCAGAGCCGGCTGCAGTGCTGCGAAGGGGATACCCTCGCATACTACCGGTTGGTTGAGCCACCATCGCAGGGAGTCCAATACTCGGGCAGGAACTGTCATGACAAGGTCTAGGGGATCTCTGCCCAGGCGATACAATCGGGCTAGCCACGTCTGTAAAGTCCTGAGCCGCAGCCGAGCGTACTTGTGCATGCCGCCATGTGTCCCAGGAGCTGCAGGCAGCATCTGGCCCTGGTTGTGGGGAACCTTAGTATCGAGTCTATGACACGCTGGATGGCCAGAAATCTGGATTGCGGGAGGCTCGCTCGTGACTGTACCGAGTCCAGCACTGCCCCGATGAACTCCAGCCTTTGCGTGGGTATCAAGGAGGACTTGGGCACATTGACTAGAAGCTGGTTTATGGTGAACCGCAGGAACCGCCGGTGAGCGGGATGAATAGCGACATGAAAGTATGTGTCTTTCATGTCGAGGGCAGCGTACCAATCCCCCGGATCCAGGGACGGAATGATAGTGCCAAGGGAGACCATGCGGAAGCAGACCTTGACTAAGAACTTGTTGAGCCCGCGCAGGTCTAAAATGGGCCGAAGGTCCCCCTTTGCTTCGGGAATGAGAAAATAACAGGAATAAAACCCTTTTCCCCTTAGTTCTCAAGGGACTTCCTCCACCGCCCCCCATCGAGGAGCGTCTGTATCTCCTGCATGAGGAGGTGCTCATGAGAGGGGTCCCTGAAGAGGGACGAGGAATGGGGGGGGGGAAGGAGGAGAACTGAAACGTGTATCCCACTTGTACCGTGCGTAAGACCCAACGGTCCGATGTTATGCAGGACCACGCATGGTAGAAGCGGGTCAAGAAACATCGGGAAGGATCCGGGAGTTGGTTTGGTATGCTGTCCTCGAGCACACCTTCAAAACATGCAACCGACGAAGTGGGCATTCACCCATGAAAGCTTATGCTCCAATACATCTGTTAGTCTTAAAGGTGCCACAGGACCCTCTGTTGCTTTTTACAGATCTAGACTAACACGGCTACCCCTCTGATCCTTCAAAACCCTTGCTTGTTGCTGGGTTGGGCTTTGCCCTGGCTCTGGCCTTGGCTAGGCGTGTTATTCCACCTACGCCTGTTGTCTCTGCCTCTCCTACGGTAAGGCTAGGATGAGGCTGGTAGTGCCGTTGCTGCGGCTGCTGGAGCTTGAAAGGCTTCCTCTGAGTGCCGGGGTGTGCATCCCCAACGACTTGAGGGTTGCCCGGGAGTCTCTGAGGCTATGCTGCCTGGCATCCATTTGGTCCAAAAAGAGACCCGACCCTTCAAAGGGGAGGTCTTGAAGGGTATTCTTGACCTCTGGTGGAAGGCCCAAAGCCTGGAGCCACGCCGAGCGCCTCATCACCACACCTGAGATGATTGTTCTGGCTGCTGCATCTGCCGAGTCCAGAGAGGCCTGCAAAGAGGTCTTGGCTACTGCCTTACCCTCATCCACAAGGGCCGTAAACTCAGGCTGAGAGCCCCGGGGTAAGGCATCTTTAAATTTAGAAACTGCCATCCAGGAATTAAAATTGTGCCTGTTCAGGATCACCTGCTGATTGGCAATCCTCAGTTGGAGGCTCCCAGAGGAATAGACCTTTCTCCCGAACAGGTCTAGGCGTTTAGCTTCCTTGGCCTTGGGAGCCGGGGCTTGCTGACCATGATGTTCCCGCTCATTGACAGCGGAGATGACCAGCGAGCAGGGGGCCGGATGACAAAAGAGAAAGTCGTATCCCTTGGAAGGGACAAAGTACTTCCTCTCCACACCCTTTGCCGTCGGTGCGCTAGAAGCTGGGGTCTGCCAGACCATCTTGTAATTGGACTGGATTGTCTTTATGAGCGGGAGCACAATTCTGGAGGGGTCTTCGGGGCTTAAGATGTCCACCATAGGATCCTCCTGCTCTACCGCCTCCTCCGTCTGTAGGCCCAAATTTTGGGCAACCCTGCGGAGCAGCTCCTGGTACGCTCTGTGGTCAATTGGGAGAGGCCCTGACACTGCCGTGCCAGCCACAGCTTTGTCCGGGGATGACGAGGAGGTGAGGGCTTGCTGTAACTCCTCCGCCAGACCTTCTTGCCCTTCCCCGTATGCCGGGGGCTCGTTCAGGTCCTGTCTAATTGATTGACCCTGGGACGGCACCGGGCTTGGTGCCGCTTCCGTTCTCCGGTGCTCTGGAGAAGCGTCTGGTGGCCTGGATGCCATGGCCTCCTTGGATGCGGAGGGGTGCCCGCCCGGGGACCGGGACCGATGCACCGAGTAGCCAAACCTCAAGGCGCTGGAGGACGGCCCTTGCTGCTGGTGATAGGCCCATGGTGTCCAAAAGGGCCACTGCCCTGGCATGCAGTCTGGGGCTCTCTGCTACGGGCATAGCTGAAGCGGCCTGAGTCCACCTCGGATTCTGAGGATGCCGACCTTGAAGGCCAAGGAGGTGCTGTGGAACGATGCCGTCAGGGGGCTGGGGAATGGCTCCTTGCCGATCAGGACCGAGATCGGTACCGATGCTCCCAGGACTGGGATCGTTATCTTCTGCTTGGGCCCGGGGACTTTGGCCTAGCGTCTCCTTGGTGCCGGCTAGATGACGGCGCCGGGGAGCGGTACACTGATGAAGCCGGTGCCGCATGCTGGCTCAGATCCGGTGCCCTCGAGTCCCGTTGCGTTAGGGGCAACTGGGAGTCCATGGAGGATGAGCTCAACCGGAAGCGGTGCCGGGGCGGTGACCTCGATCGGCGCACTATTGCTGGCTTGCCTCTGGATGGCACCCTTGGTGATGGTGCTGGAGGCTTCTCTTTACCATGGCGGGGGCGCGCCGCCGACAACTCGATGAGGTCCTTTGCCGCCTCAAAGGTGTCCAGCGTGGAGGGCTGTTCTAAGAGCTCCTCCAGTCCTTCCTCTACACTCAAAGCGCTTAGCCCGGGGCTCGACGAGCCCTGCGGTGCCGGAGCCACCAGTGCCGAAGAATGTCCTGGGGCCGCACTGCTTTTTTGAGTGCTCGGGCCCTTTGGAGGCGCCTCCTTCTTATGCAGGGAGCGCCCTCTGCATCTAGGTTGGCCCTTCGACTGTACCAGCGAGGTCGAACGGTGCTGGGGTCTGTCCTGCTGCCTCAGTGTCGTATGCTTGCGGTGCCCTGCCGGTGCCGGATCACGAACTAACGCCGGGCACTCCGCACTGAGGATGCCGGCGCCGAAGCTTGATGGTCCGAGGCCGAAGGTTGCAGCGCAGCCTCCATGAGTAGCTGCTTAAGGCGAAAGTCTCTTTCTTTCTTGGTTCTTGGCTTGAAAGCCTTACAGATCTTGCAGCGCTCAGTCTGGTGTGATTCCCCCAAGCAGCGGAGACACGAATCCTGGGGATCACTGTTTGGCATAGGCTTCCGGCCCGTGGTACAAGCCTTAAACCCTTGGGCCTGCAGCATGCCTGGCAGCCCAGGGCTGGTGCTGGAAACAACTTCCAAACACCTAAAACAAAGAAAGCTTAACTATCTACTATTAAGAAGTGCTAACTACTGAGAACTATTAATGACTGGTAACTGCTAATTACAGATAATGATGCTAAGGGATCACTCGCAAGCGAGAAATAAGGAGTTGTTCCAACGCCGCCACTGCCGGTAAGAAGGAACTGAAGGGTGGTCGGGTTGGCAGGGGTATATATGCACCAGCGTGTAGGCGCCACTCTGGCGGGGGCTCCCCTGCCGGCCCGACGGGAGCCGCTAAGGGAAAAAGTTTCCGACATCCATGCACACGACGCACGCACACCTAACGTGTAATGGACGTGAACAATCACTCGAAGAAGAACTTCCCTTCCCCCACTTCCCAACAGCCAGGAAATGGCAGACAGAAAAGGCACAGGAATTGGCTTTTTCTTCTCCCTTCCAGCAACCAGAGACAGCTTCCCAGTTCCCAGAGGCTGATATGGAAGATGGAGCCACAAACGTGGTGTAGGGAGAGCAACCTGGTAAGGCTCCCAGCACTGTCCAATTGCCACAGAGCCTCTTGCGAGGGCTGTGCCCTGGAACCATGAGCGAGTGTTTCACAGCCTTTTGTACAGGTATTTAGTGAGTGTGATGCCAGGCCTCAAATCTAAGCGACCTACCACCTGGAGCGGATGGAAAATGGCTACCATCTGAAAGGGAGATGGAGATAGTGCTGCTCTTGAACTGGAGCCCCCATCACAAAACCTTCCACCGTGCTTGGGCACTCAGGAGACCTAGGGTCAACTCCCAGCTCTCCCACAAACAGCCTATGTGGGTGTGGGCAAGGTCCCATTGGAATCAATGGGAGTTAGGTGCCTAAATAGCTTGGAGGATCTGGGTTCAGTCTCTCTGCAGCAAATATTTTAGCTCCTGTGGTAGAAATCAGTGGGGCAGCGCTGAATGCCTTGGGCATACATCCTGCCGAGGGTTTTCATGTGGGGTTGTCACAGTCACACAACAGAACTTGTATCAGAAGTGCACATTTTCAGTGGTGATCATCATTGACCAGAGGAACAGCTTCCCAAGGAATGGGACGGAGCCCCCTGAAGTCCTTCAGTGGAGATTGGATGTCTCTTTTGAAAACACATACTCAAGTTCAACACACTATATCACACTCACTCCAGGAATCCCTGGATGAAATTCTACAGCCTGTGCCATGCAGTAGCCCAGATCATATGGCCGTAACGACCCCTTACAGCTTTCACATCTCTGACCCGCCCCCCTAGCGGTAGGCTCAGCAGAGTGTACACCATGACGAAGTGGGCAATAGAGCCTGAACTCCTCTTATCCTCTGAAGGTGACTTCTGAGATTGAGACACACTGCTCCTGCTTGCGCTGTGCCTGCTCTGTCGAGAGACAGAAAAGTTTAGAGTTTAGGGCTGTCAATCCTGCTCCATTCCTTAAGGGTCACTTAAAAATAGAGGATCCCTTCAAATGGAAGGGGGAGAGAAAAAACAGTGGGACAGCACCTGGGATTTGACAGCCAGCGGGATCGGGCATGGGTTTGAAACTCCCCAGGAGCTTGACTTGTCAGTGGGCCATTTTGTCCTCCCTGGGTCGGAGCCTGACTATGCAGAAAGGGAGGTAGGAGTGGATGACAGCAAAGCAGCGCGTGTGGCTCACAGCACTCCTCCCAACAAAGCAGTGAACAGTTCCCACAGGAGAAATCACAGAGCAGTTGGGAGCCAGGCTCTGCCATTGGATGGAATGAGCTCTGCTATTGTTACATAAATAGGGGAAGACCAAGTTAGATGCTGGGATCCGAAAGGTTTGGGCACTGCAGATAAGTGTCTGCAACTGGTGTGTACATGGCTCTAGTGGTTTTAAGACGAAGGGTAAGTAACACGAGGCTAGGGCAAGCCAACATGTCACTTGAGGTACCTCGTCTGAGCATAACTTGTCTCAATAACTGTCTAGATGGGAGTGCAGGATTTGCCACACAAGCTCATACCAATGCTCCATCTAGGACAGCCTCTGGGCTTTAGAAGCAGCAAATTCACTGCTTCAGAGGGGGATGAGGTAGGGAGAAATCAGCCCATCAGACACCTAATCAGCTGTGGAATGCTGCACAGGGAAGTAATGTTCCCTCTGAACTTTACAGGTGATCAGATGGGTGCTCTGAAATATGAGATCTGATAATTAGTGACACCAATTTCGTCTTGCTAGGCCAAACATCCCAGCATGAAGACATTTTTATCCCCAATAGAACTGCATCTCTATTCTTGCTTTTAACAGAACTTGTACCTCAGAAACCTCGCCAGTGTAAATTCAAAGCTTCCTCCCTTTTGATTCCCATAACAGCCTCAGCTCCCTGCAGTTTCTATGATCTGACCCAAGCCTTGCATACTGGGCTGGTCTTCCCCTGATTTGACAAAACCCCATTCCCCTTAAGTCTCTCTATTTTCACTCCATGCTACGTAGTCCCCTCTCGTTAAAGTGGAGCCTCTCTCCTCAGCACAGGTGCTCTGGTGCCCCAACATCAGCTTCACTTCAGCACAGTCCCCTTACGACTGGATGGTAAGTCACTGACTGGCTCTCACAGTACACCCAGATCCAGCTGTCCAGGCTCCTATTGACTGAATTCTCCGTCACCACACCCGACCTCTCTTCATTCCTGGAGAGTATTCCCTGGCATGTCAGCAATGAATGGGAGTCCTATCCACAAAGTAGCTGAGCTTCTCCTCTCCTTCCGGGCTTTGTTGGTGATGACTGCATCGAAGGGTGAGGCCACCCTGCTCTCCCGACGAGCTGCCTTCTGATATCCTGAAAGCTGCTCATCATAGAGTTTCCTGAAGGCCTTGCGCTATATGTGTATTTACAAAAGCATCCTCTCCCCCTCCAGCCGAGAGCTTGGGATGCTACACAACAGACAATGATTTTTAAAAACACACCACAGCATACCTGGAAAAGCCACTCTCCTGCCAATTAACACTTCAAACTTATTCCACAGGGCTGATATAAGCAAAGGACGGGGAGGGGGAAAGGACAGCTGTGAAGCTAACCTTGCTCATTCTAAAACAAACACCTTGCTAAAGATTCCTTTAGCGCCTTTTAAAAGTGGGGAGAGAAGGATAGATGGCTTCACTTCACCTGTCTTGGCCTGGAGATACTCTGCTCCTAGAGTCTCCAGCTGACTGCATCTGGATCTCACCTGCACCTTGATGGATGCACTCAATATCATATTAGATGTTAGGACACTAGTTATCTCTTCCTTACCTGAACTGCTGCTGGCCTTCTAATTCCATCAGTCTCCTCTAATTCCCTTTAGGAGCTAAATTCAGGGCTCTGGCAATATTTGCTTGGTTAGTGGGCAGAAAACCAGCCACCAACCATTTTGTGCTTGGTGTAAAACTCCTACCTCTACAGGAGACTCTACTATAGTTTTCCTTCCACTCTCAACCCAAACATCACATAGGAAAAAGCCCTACTCACAACAGCTGTAGGGCCTTGCAAAGCGAAGACATGTGTCACTGTCAACAGATGAGGAACTGGCACAATGGTAAAAGGCCCAAACTCATAGAATCATAGAAGATTAGGGTTGGAAGAGACTTCAGGTGGTCATCTAGCCCAATCCCCTGCTCAAAGAAGGACCAACACCAACTAAATCATCCCAGCCAAGGCTTTGTCAAGCCGGGCCTTAAAATCCTCTAAGGAAGGAGATTCCACCACCTCCCTAGGTAACCCATTCGAGTGCTTCACCACCCTCCTAGTGAAATAGTGTTTCCTAATATCCAACCTAGACCTTCCCCACTGCAACTTGAGACCATTGCTTCTTGTTCTGTCATCTGCCACCATTGAGAACAGCCAAGCTCCATCCTCTTTGGAACCCCCTTTTAGGTAACTGAAGACTGCTATCAAATCCCCCCTCACTCTTCTCTTCTGCAGAATAAATAACCCCAGTTCCCTCAGCCTCTCCTCATAAGTCATGTGACCCAGCCCCCTAATCATTTTCGTTGCCCTGCGCTGGACTCTCTCCAATTTGTCCACATCCTTTCTGTAGTGGGGGGCCCAAAACTGGACCCAATACTCCAGGTGTGGCCTTACCAGTGTCGAATAGAGGGGAATAATCACCTTCCTCAATCTGCTGGCAATGCTCCTACTAATACAGCCCAATATGCTGTTGGCCTTCTTGGCAACGAGGGTACACTGCTGACTCATATCCAGCTTCTCGTCCACTGTAATCCCCAGGTCCTTTTCTACAGAACTGCTGCTTAGCCAGTTGGTCCCCAGCCTGTAGCGGTGCATGGGATTCTTCCTTCCTAAGTGTAGGACTCTGCACTTGTCCTTGTTGAATCTCATCAGATTTCTTTTGGCCCAATCCTCCAATTTGTCTAGGTCACTCTGGACCCTATCCCTACCTTCCAGCGTATCTACCTCTCCACCCAGCTTAGTGTCATCTGCAAACTTGCTGAGGGTGCAATTCATCCCATCATCCAGCTCATTAATAAAGATGATGAACAAAACCGGCCCCAGGACCGACCTTGGGGTACTCTGCTTGATACCGGCTGCCAACTAGACATTGAGCCGTTGATCACTACCCGTTGAGCTCGACAATCTAGCCAGCTTTCTATCCACCTTATAGTCCATTCATCCAATCCATACTTTTTTAACTTGCTGGCAAGAATACTGTGGGAGACCCTATCAAAAGCTTTGCTAAAGTCAAGATATATCACATCCACCATCTTCAGAGCCAGTTACCTACAGAGCCAGTTATCGCATCATAAAAGGCAATCAGGTTGGTCAGGCATGACTTGCCCTTGGTGTTCCTGATCACCTTCCTCTCCTCCAAGTGCTTCAAAATGGATTCCTTGAGAACCTGCTCCATGATTTTGCCGGGGAGCAGGTGAGGCTGTAGTTCTCCGGGTTCTCTTTCTTCCCTTTTTAAAATATGGGCACTATATTTGCCTTTTTCCAATTGTCCGGGATCTCCCCCGATCGCCACAAGTTTTCAAAGATAATGGCCAATGGCTCTGCAATCACATCAGCCAACTCCCTCAGCACCCTTGGATGCATTAGATCTGGACCCATGGACTTGTGCACGTCCAGGTTTTCTAAATAGTCCTTCACCTGCCGACACCGCCATGGTCCAAAACAAGAGTTGGGTTGAGCCAGTATTTGGTAAGATGCTGTTCTGCTACCTCTCTGTTGGCAGAATCTAAGCTTTTTAAAATTGTGCTTCTAGTCTTTGCTGGTGCAAAGAGCCTTCCAAATGTGGCCCTACTGCAGCATGCCACAGGTGGATCTCACTTTATTCATCTCAGGATGTTGATATTTATATTGTCATTGGGTTTCAGTGTTAACCGCTTCCTTTTATCACCAATATGCTGCTACTGTGGACTCGTGGCTAGATCTTGGGTTTATGGGTGGAGCTTAAGTAGATACAGCACTTCCTATGCCCCTGGTCATAATTGTTTGGAGTAGTAGGTTCTGTTCCTGGGTTCTCTGCTCAGTGTCCCCTTCCAGAACCTGGATTTTGAACCTTTGACCCACACTCCCTTCAAGTTTTCTCATTTGTTGTCCCACAAACTCAGTTGATCCCTATGTTCTTTTTTTGGCCTTTCACCTCTGAAGAGGAGGGGGGCGTTCAGGCTACCTAGAACACAGGGATCAAATAAGCTGGAGCAGGAAGGAGGAATCTAACAGGAAGAAGAGAAGGGTTGGGTTGGATTTTGAGGTTTGGGACAGAAACCAAGCACAAGCTGTAGATCATTCATTACTCACATCCTTACCCTGTTGTTTGTTTTTATTTAAAATTGTGTTGCTTCAGAAAGCCCTGTGGAGATACAGATCTCATTTCATGAAGCCTCAGTTAAACAGTTAGACTCCAGCATATTTAGGTACAACACAAACAACTGGCTGTGCTATTCTTCAAGGCAGAATAACCTGACAAGCGTGCGCAGTTAGTATTAAACTAGATATTTTATGTGCTATATATATTTCTCCTCCAACCACTATTTTAAAGCTGCTACCATTTTTAATTTATTTATTAAAACTACTGTACCCAGAATTTAAGCCACTTGACACAATTCACTGCAAATCAGTGGTCCCCAAACTGTGGGGCGCGCCCCTCTAGGGCAGTGTAGAGGAATGTTCGGGGGGAGGAGGGGGTGCGGCAAGGCTGGGTCCAGCCCCCACAGAGGGCAGGGAGGGAGCACAACCCAGACCCACTCTGCCCCCAGTTCCACTCCGGCTCCGCCCCTAACCCCAGCACAGGTCCGGCCCCAGCCACCGGCTCCTCTCTACTCCTGGTCGTGGCCTCTGGCCCCAGCTCCTGACCGTGGCTCCCAGGGGAGGTGGGGGGAAAGAAGAAAAATGTTTGGGGACCACTGCTGTAAATCAATGACTAAAATTTGAAAGGAGCAGAGATCATGGGGAAACCTGTTTGTGATTTACAGAATTATTATTGGGTTGGGCATTTGTCAAAGCGAGGTGCTCTGTGTTAGCAACAGATTCTCTCCTCCCTTGTCCAGCAGTAATATTAGTGATAAAAAGCCACCTGCTCCTGCACTACCTACCCTAGAGCAACAAAACAAGCATGGTGTTTGCCTCTTTTACCAATTCCATCCTGCTGCTTCAATCATTATGACACTGGTTTCTAGCACGATGTGTAACAGACAACAGTAGAAAGCCGGAAGGAATCTGAGCAATCTATCCCTTCCCCACACACCCTGCCAAGGATTCACCCAGCCTCCCATGACAAGGGGCATAGGCTCACATGGCATTCCTCACATGGGCACTCCCAGCTGACAATGATGCGCAGAAGGCAGCCGTACTGAAGGGAATGGATCTGGTTATTTCTTACCCTGGAATCAGGGTGGGGAAGGATTAAATATGACTCGTTTTCTCAATCAATCCCAAATTTTGTCCAGTCACCCATGGGCTTGCGCTGCAGCTACCATGCTGGTGTCTGAGTAGGTGTGGACAGCATTCCCTTTGGAGTCAGTCAGTGCTTGCCCTTCAAATGGGCAGAAGGGATCCTTGTTCAATAATGTGAGTCCTCTCAAGAGTTGAGCATGCCACCTCCAAAGCCCTGCCAGCTGCAGGAGCCTGGAAGCTGCTTCTGCAGAGTGCTCACTGGGCTAGCTTGGTACACAGTCTGTTTTATAACACAAATGAAACCAGGGTGCCTTAGGGCTCAGATTTCAGAACTGTGCAACCCAGGGGTGGGCGAACTTTCTGGCCTGAGGGCCACATCGGGGAACAGAAATTGTATGACGGGCCATGAATGCTCACAACATTGGCGGGCTCTGAGGTGCGGCTGGGAATGAGGAGTTTGGGGTGTAGGAGAGTGCTCTGGACTGGGACCGAGGGGTTCGGAGGGCGGGGATTAGGCCTGGAGCAGGGATGCGGGAAGGGGTGCAGGTTCTGGCTGGAAGTGCAGGCTCTGGGGTGGGGATGGGGATGAACGGTTTGGGGTGAAGGAGGGTGCTCCAGGTTGGGATCGAGAGCTTTGGAGAGGAGGGGGATCAGGGCTGGGGCAGGGTGTTGGGGCATGGGGAGAGGCTCGGGGGTGCAGGTCCTGAGTGGCACTTACCTCAAGCGGCTCCTGGAAGCAGTGGGATGTCCCTTCTCTGGCTCCTACATGGCGGCACGGCCAAGCAGCTCTGCACGCTGCCCCATCCACAGGTACTGCCCCTGCAGCTCCCATTAAAGTGCCGGAGGGAGCCATTGGAGGCGTAGGAGTTGGAGCGGGGCCATGCCACGACTTCCAGGAGCGGCGTGGTGCGGCCCCGACCCAGCGCCTCGGCTGGAGCAGGGCCGAGTCGCATGGTGCGGCTTGCGGGCCTGCTTAAAATGGCTAGTGGGCCAGATGCGGCCCGCGGGCTGTAGTTTGCCCACCCCTGGTATAACCACTGCTACACAGGATTATTTGCATGCAGTCATTGCAGCTGCACATCAAAATGGACAGCTGGGCATCTAATTGGTCACTTGAATGTGCAACTGAGTGTGGACAATTCTGAAAATCTAGACCTCTCTGCATTATTTACCCAAAATTCCAGCCTGAAATTACCCTGCTTTTAGGACCCACTTCATGATTAAAGAGTGGCCCTTTGTCTGGAATGTTACTGTTTTAGAAATAAAAGCACAAAGGTTTTGTTTTGTTTTGTAACCCAAACTGTGGGCTGCTTAATACCAGCAGAGCAGCCAGTGAAAGCCTTCCAGTCATTAGGCAGATTATATTTAAGAGCCATGTGTACAGCTGAGCACAGAGAGCTGTTCCTTAAAGGATTCAAATTGCAAGACAGCGCACCTCAGCAAGCAATCTCATTTAATAGTCAATTAGCGGAGACGTGCCCCTCAGAGCTAAAGTTCACTGAAGAAAAAAATGCAAAGGCATCAGATTTCCCCCGCTTTGGCTATTAAATCAAGACAGCTGATCCTAGTCTAGCTCAGCACTAATTGGAGAGATAGGGGGAGGGAGGAGAGCATGTGTGTGTGAGAGAGTCAGAGAGCGCGCCAGCAGTTTTATTCCAATCCACAGTATAAAAATCAGCACAATAATCTTCCTGATAATACATAATTCTGCTGACAATAGAAAGGAACTAGATAAATTACGGAGCCAAAAGACAAATCAATTTATTAAATATAAAGCACTCTTGACTTTTTAAGAGTCCAAGACATTAAATTAATATTGGGCCAATTAAAATCTTCCCAACAGCAACCCCCATGAGGATTCTACTACCTGAAACCTATATGCAGCCTCTGTGACAAGGAAACAAGTAACTCATGGCAGATTAGCACAGTGCTCATTCATTAGCCTCAGCCAAATTACAGGCCAGGGGAGGGGCAGGCTACCTATGCAGCCCCATGCTATTAATGAGCAATACAAGACGGAGCATACCCCCAAGTTTTACAAGCACAGAATGCTAGTGTAACCAAAAGCACATGGGCATTCTCCTCCAGTATTGCCAACCCCAAGTGTTCAAAAATCGTGAGTCAGGCTCCCAGAAAGTCATGAGTTTGGCTTAAAAAAATAATACATTTGGATTCTTTTTATTTGCCTTCTGATTTCTGTGCCTTTAGGATGCACTTGGGTCACATTTTCCAGCTTTTCTCTGCAACCATGAGAGCCAGAAATCTGCTTTTTGTTTTTTAATGAAAGCTGGGATTCTTGTTTGCCTCTCAGAGCTGGGGCTTTAAGGGAAAAAAAATTACCCATTTTGAGACTTTGTAACATTGCTCCTGTTAGATTTTGTATCATTCCTCTCTTGAAATTCAATAGGGCACTGGGTGGGAGGGATAGCTCAGTGGTTTGAGCATTGGCCTCCTAAACCCAGGGTTGTGAGTTCAATCCTTGAGGGGGCCACTTAGGGATCTGGGGCAAAATCAGTACTTGGTCCTGCTAGTGAAGGCAGGGGACTGGACTTGGTGACCTTTCAGGGCCCCTTCCAGTTCTATGAGATAGGTATATCTCCATATATTATTTTATTTTATTATATTATGGCTCCAGGGATCTGTAATGAGGTACAGAAGTTATTAACTCAAGCTCGTTGGTTAGAATCCAGACCAGCTATTACCTCAGGGCAGCTGTTTGGTCACCTACATGGAAAAGTTTGGCCATGAAACACACAGTCATAACTGGCACCTTTCTGGCAGCCCTAGCAGAAAGGCCAAGGGTTATACAGACCACAGAGTCTGAATTACCCTTTTGTCCTGAGAAGTGGATGTTCCCAAGTCAGGATTGTGGCACACTGGAGGAGGAGGTGGTGTGTAGAGGAAGTGTGGTTAAACAGAAGGGATGTTACACTGGCACTTTTGATCAGTACCAAAGGCATGGTATGAAAACTGGGTAGCAGCAGGCACAAGAAAAGGAGAAAATTGGGCAGCCAGTCACCACTAGGGTGTGTGACTATGGGATATGACAGTCAATCTGGCTCTTTCTGGGTTGTGCATCATCACCTCAGATAAAGAGTATGCAGGCCAGATACTGTCCTCAGCAGTACCCATGTGACTCAACTGTCTCAACAGGGCTGTTCAAGAGTAAATCAGAACTTGGTAAATCTGCATATGGGTGAGTAAAAATGGAACTCTCTGTCCCATAGCTGCGTTGGCTTTACAGGCCTGACAAAAATAACACAAACAAATCAAAGCAGTAAAAAACCTGCACAGATCTGACTCGACACACCAAAGAGAACAGAGCTGCAGAGTAAGATTGTGCCATTAGAGTCGCCGTTCAGAGGTGAACCAGCTTTTAATGAAAAGGTTTGACAGGAATAAAACCGACAGTCTCTTCTACCCAAATATTCACCCCAAGGCACAGCTTGGAAAGATCCTTGCATTATGGGCAGAAAACAAGACTTCCGTTTTCTTTCCTCTCAGAAGGAAGACAGTTGAGCATTTCCTGGGTGGTCCTTGCTTCAAGTTGGCAGACACTGCTGTACTGAATTCCTCTGAGAAACGCAGCAAAGGAGAAAGGCAGGCTGTGTCAATTACATTGTCAGTAACCAGTTAGGTAAAAAAAACTAAAAACAAAAAAACAAATACTCCTACTATTTCTTATCAGCTCTGCCCTCTGCAAAATGATTGAGGCCGAGTGTTTCCTTGCCTGGGTGCTGCTGGCTTCTTGACTCTGCATGGTGACCAAGAAAAAGGTGAGATGTCTTAAAAGAGTAAAAGATTATTTGAAAATGTAGATGGGACTGAAGATGGCAGGAAGGATGAAAGCAGATGCTGCAGGAGGAAGAGCAGCAGGACTTCTCCCGCTAAGTTAAGAGGTGAGCTACTAAGGCCAACAGATCCTAATCATAGATCCCCATACCAGTACTGGTACTCTAGGCTCTCCTCTCTCTCTGTCATTACCATCATCATAGCTCTAGCCATGGATCACTGTACCAGGGTTGTACAAACACAGGCAGACCCTGCCCCAAAGAGCTTGCAATCTATGTTAAATGTTGAGCTGTGCTAGGCCTAGCTGCCATCACCTCCTTCCCATTCATTCATGCAAATACTAGGCAAAATGGAACATGGCTGCCTCAGTCCTGTAGCCATGAACAGTGGAGGATAGAGAATAAGTGAATCAGAGAGGGCAGCCATTGGCTGGTACGCTGGGACAGTAGCCCTAAACACAGAAACTGTGGGCTAAGCCATTGTGAATAAGCCTGGTGGGGGGGATGGGAGGGAATGCATTTGCTCTTTTGCAGGAAATTCTGTAATTTTGAGTTTTTTTCATCTGACTTTGAAATTTCCTGAAAAACAAAATTCCAAAAACATTTTTGGTTTGTGTCGATTGAAACTTTTTGTCCCGATCTTGACTGTTGGAAACCTTTTTTCATGTAAAAAGAATTTTGTTCCAAAACGAAGAATCAAAATGTGCCATTCCGAAAATGGCGAAATTGGATGATTTGACATTACTGAAATGTTTTGTTTCGGGGTGTGGAGGGTCCAAATTTGTGTCCAAATCAGTATTTTTCAAAACTTTTTGATTTTCAACCAAAAAAGCATTTTCCAAGAAAAAATAAAAACATTTCACCAAAACATTTCACCAAAATGTTTTTCCACCAGCTCTAATTGTAATTATCCTGCACAGGAATTGAAATAACTCACTCAACTCAAGCTCTTCCCTTCTCTTGCACCTTTCGCCAGAGGAGCGCCAGTGCGAAGGAACTCAGCCTCACCATATCCTTATAAGGGGAGCCATGGTAACATGTAAGATCATACAGCAAAGTCAGGGATGGAGTTGGGATGGAACCTATAAGAGCTGGCTCCCAGTTCCCTTCTGAAACCACCTCCTCCCCTTTCCTTACAGCTGCTGCTGTTTGGGGCACTGAGACTGTGACAAGTGGATGGATAAAAAGATGAAAGGAAATTGGTTTTTCTTTAAGAATTGGACAGCTGAACATGCTGTTGGTGTGCCAGCACATGTAAAGAGCAGCACTGAGATGCCCCAAATGGACTAAGTCTCTTCGGCTAGTGGCTGGCGACTTGCAGATCCAGATGCCATGCGAGGGAAAGTGGGTGAAAGCCAGAGGAACAATATCAGCACCCCAAGGTTAAACAGAGTTGGACAGGTAAGTGAAGGAGGTTTCAGATACAGGGCTTTTCAACGTCTTGATTTCTGAAAGTGGGATTTTGGGCTAAAGCTTCCCTGGCCCCTTTCAATAACCTGCCCTCTAGATTACACAGAGGCAGGAGGCTGAAAATCAGCTGTGGAAATAAGCCATTTGGCATCTCAGACTGCTCCCCAGACCTGGTGACAGTCAAAACCAGTAACCTCTCCACTGAGTGTCAAACCAACCTAGAATCCTCCGCCCCCACCCACAAAATAAGGCTCTGTTACTACACACACACACACACACACACAACCAACCCTCCCCACACCCCCATCAACCCACAAGCGCAAGGATGAATGATTGGCACAAGGATGTTAAATATTGTTCCAGACTCCCCTGTAAAAGACTACATGGGAACTGCTAGCACCCTCCTCTTGTGCACACACTGGTATGAATGTAATCGGTGTGCCATTCCCCATCGCTACCACGGCAACCGTTGCAAAGACAGCGTCATTGTGTATACCATGTGTCATGCTTAGAGAGGACATGCAAAGGTTGTTTTTTTTTTAAGCTGGTTTTGTTCCCTTTTTATGGATAAAGGCAACTGAAAAGGTATTAATTCCCCCTCCCAAAGTAAGTCCCCCCCCCCATTTCTTTCTTAGAAATACTAGGAACATTGAGTCTAGTCCTGCTTAATTTTGTTGGAGGACTTCTTGAAGGTCTCAGGGATCTTTATCACCTTAACTGAAGGTTGGAGGGTTGCATCTGTAACAAAGATGCCATTTCTCCAAAATTTGTATTAGTTGTTGAGGCTAACTGCCCAAACCAAACAGAAGCAATGTTTTAAGCAGCCCTCTCAGTGGCTCAGCTTTCACCCTCTTGAGCCCTGCCAATGTCATTTCTTTTATACTGCAGTCCCTCATCAATCTCGCAAGGCGTACAAGAGCTGAATTTCTGATATCATCCACAAGAAGGAAATTTTTTTAGAAAGAGTAAAAACCTTTCCAGCTTCCTATATGCCTTGTGTAAGAAGAAGCCCAAAAGGATAAGCACCCCCCTTTTCAGGTCACCTTTGAAGCATGCAGAATACAGCATACTTAATCCCCCATATGTCCCTGCTTGCTTTCGTAAGATTTAATTTACCACGAGAACGAACTACAGTATAGGTAGTCCTGTCCTACTCACTTTTAAGAAGTCAGCGACAGGAGGGAGGAAAAGAAGAAAGACCAGGAGATCCATGATTCTCTTCCTCCACAGGTTTGGAGAGAGGAAGAGAAAACAGGACATTTGATATTTAAATTCTAGATATTTTGAATGCAAAAAAAAAAAAAAATTACTGGAGAAGTTCAAGCAACGGAAATGTCTTTTCAGCAATGTTGGAAGAAGAGTTAGATCAGCCCTTTAATTTATGCAGGCAGGAACTAGCTGAGGTCGAGTGTTATTTAATTTTATTGTTAATATTCTGGATAGAGGTTAATTGCTTTGCCTACTGTTCATCTGCCTTGAAGTGAGAATTAAAAGCAATGAATAGACTGACAAGTTATCTAGCTGGGCTGTGGCTTCTGCAGCACCTCTCTCTCTTCCATTTAAATGCCCTTTTCCCTCAGTTCTTATAGCAAAATTCTGAATGAGAAGAGAATTATTTAGCCCAAGATGTTCCAAAAGTGACTAGTGATTTTCGGTGCCTCAGTTTTATGGCGCTGAAGTTGAGGCACCTAAAAGGCCTGGCTCTTTCTCACCCACAGAAAACTGAGCCCCTTTAAAATGTCTTAAAAGTTGGCCACTGAAACCCTTTTGAAAATCTTGGGCTTAATATTTATGTGACAGCACTATCCAGAGCCCCCAGTCAGGACTGGGAATCCACTGTGCTAGCCGCTATACATACAAATTCCAAGCCCATGGGAGCTGATAACCTAAGAGGTATTGCTATATTTTTCCAAAGATGGATTAGTATGGTGGGCTGCCTCCTCTATCTTTTTCATAGCTAAGATTTTCTCTCTTTCAGACAGAGTAGCTTCTGTAAGAAACGAGAGCTCTTTCATGAGCTCAGCCGGCTGTATTAACTACAGTTTCTAGGCACAATGATGCCAGATGTTCCCTTGAAGAGAGAGAATGAAATTTTCTATATTTTTAAAAACAAACTTTATTTTTTTTAAAAAAAGGAATTTGTTGAAAGGCGCTAAGTGCTTATCATTGAACAAGCGCTTGTTAAAAGCCAGGACATAAGACTGAACAAGCAAGCTGGAAGAATGCTTTCTTGATTTAAAGACTGCAAAGGATGTGAGTCCACCGTGTCCCGTAATAAATGGTTAAGAACCCTCAGTGTTCAAATTTGCTCCTTATTTCTAGCCTGAATTTGTCTAGTTTCAGCTTCCAGCTGGATGTAGTTATGCCTTTGTTTGATAGATTAAAGAGCCCTCTACTACAAAAAACTCCCTCCCTACATAGGAACATATGGGCCATCAAGTCACCGGGCTTGTCTACACATGGCAGATTTTTCACCCCAGCTTGCTGCAAACTACGTGTTATAAAGGTTCACATAAGGGCTTGTCTATAGTAACAAGCCCTTGTCCACATTGTAACAGAATCAGGGGATCTAATGACAACATGGTTACACTCTGTAGAGCAGATGAGAACTGTGTCTCTGTAACAAGGCTAACCTTTGGCTGTAAGGCTGCAGCGGCTGTCTTCACTGCAATTAACTTGGGCTCCTACTCGGGCGTTGTCCCAACCCCTCTCCTGCACACACAACCCTCTCACCCGTGGTCAGTGGTACATTCAACCTGGCTGGCTGGCTTAGCTGATGCTTTAGCTGAATCCCAAGTGAGGCTTTCTCTTGGGCTGATAACCCACCCACTTTGTAACAAGGGTGCAGGCTAAACCAGTTGAATGCTGGCAGTCCTCCAGTGCTATCCCACAATTCCCCTGTGTGCCCAGAAGGGCAGACAAGTTCTTCAGCAATTCACTGGGCAAGAATGAGAGTGGACCAGTGTACTGCAGCACAAAGAACCCTGGGACATGTCCCCCTAAGTCCTAGCAACACACACGGGGGCGTGTGGCACCAGTAAAGATATTGTAACTCAGGTAGGACCTTGCCTTGTGCACAGCCGGGGTAGGCCAACTTGGATGCCAACCACCCACGATAACTCTGCAGTGAAGACGTACCCTCAAGTTTGAGCCCAAAGCATCCTTCTGTCCACACACAAATCAGTCTGATTTGGGTCAGCAAGCACTGAGGTCATAGGAACAGGCTAGGGGAGTGGGGCAGAGCTCAAGTTCCACAGAGACTCCAGGCCTAGCCCTGTTATTCTGCAGCATGGACACAGTTCAAGCCACAGATCCAAATCAGGAGGTCTGCTTAGTGCAGTATGGACGTGAGTCCTGGGTCCCATAACTGTAAACCCAGGGGTACACCAGTGTGGATGCTCAAATGCAAGCTTGGAAACAGCGAGTCCACAAGCCCAGGTTCCCACAGATACAGGCTCAGGGTAGACACAGTCTGGTTATGGAATCACCCAGAAGCTTCAGCTGCCAGGGAGACCTAACATCACAGGCTGCCAGTTGTCAGACTTCTGACATCTTTTTGCAAGCGGCTCAACGTACTGGTTTGCCCTGCAAAGCTCTGGCTGGACTGGAATCTTATCATTTGAGAAGCTGCTTCTCCTCCTAGGCTCTGTCTGGTGCAATGAGTAAAACCAGTAGAGATGTTCTTGCTGCCAGTCCCCAAGAGGAAACTCCAGGATTGGCAGCATAGTGTTTGCAGCAGAGGCCTCTCTCCTGCAGAACCTATTCCCTCTGGCACCTCACCGGCACAGGGAGACTTAGGATGCAGTGCAAGGCAGATGTTGTACAGCAATGACGCGCTCCCTGCATGCAGACAATGGGGTTTTTGTGCAATAAAATAGCAAGGTCTGGCCACCTTGCCTGGAGGGTATTGTTTTAATTGTGTGCTTTTAAAAAATGGTACGGAACACAGAAGGTGCATTAATAGGCATTGTGTATAAACAAACAAGTCTCTCTACATAATGGGCATTGTTAGGTGTCTGAATGGCTCACAAAGTCGCAAGAAAGTTCAGCTACGCAATCTAAGCCCTTAGTGCTCTGCCTCTCTCTAAATACCAGGGAGAAAGCCCCCTGCAAACACACCAAGTGCATGTATTCTGCTGTGTTTGGATCCTTTTCTATTTCTTGCTGTCCATTTCCTCCTCCATTTCCCTGGCTTCCTTTCCATTGTATTATGACCCTTCGTTATTTCTTTGCGCTCTTCCTCCTCCTATTTTGAAGTGTGCAGACTGAGGAGTAGGGTGCGATGGAATCACGGCCTAACAGAAAAACAAGCTTCCTAGTGCTCAGGATGCAAGGCTATAACTGAAGGGGAAGATAGCTTCAGCCTTAACTATGGAAGGAGCAGTGCCACCCCACACCAAGAGGCCCTGCAGAAACCCAAGAGCATGTACCTGACAAGTCATTGCCAGTCACCGTGAACTTGATACAATCTACTGGGTGCTACCAGGTGTTGACTGGTTCCCTGCATCTATAACCGTGCTCAGCATATACCTTATAGGGTAACATTTTTACTCCTTTGTCCCCAGCTCAATGACAAGGGCAAGTAGGGTGACCAGATGTCCTGATTTTATAGGGACAGTCCCGATATTCAGGGCTTTTTCTTATGTAGGTGCCTATAACCTCCCACCCCCGTCCCGATTTTTAACATTTTCTATCTGGTCACCCTAAGGGCAAGGGCTAACGGGCGCAGTTAGAACAAAGCTGAGCACTTCTGAAAATACCACCTACAACTTCCTGTCTTGTGGATGCCATTATCTTAAAGAGTGGCTTTTGTACTAAGGTGAAACTTTAACAGAGGCGCACACCCTTGACAGACAGACAAGCCTCCATGTTCCCACAATTATCTCTGACTTTCATTTCCAGATGCTCAAAGATCATCTGTGCTCATTACAGACTGTTGTCCGGATCCGGAAGCAAAGTCATCAAGCTGACTGTGGTGTCAGTTATCGCAATAACAACAAACGGATGTCAAAAAAACAGGATCAGGAAGGAGAAATAAGTGTAAAAGGGACAAACCAGGAAGGAGCAATAGGTATAAAAGGGTGACAAGTGTTGCTGTCCATACCCAAGTAACTCAAATGGCAGGCAGATCAGAACAAATTACATTCAGTTGTAAAGTATCTTCTAGTATCAAATCTTCTTGCCACAGTGCAAGAATCCCACATAACCAAAGGCAGCATGGCTACAGCTCAGCCTTGTGTCAATGGCTTTCAATCAGGCATAAATCATAAGCCTGGGGGGAAAAGGAGCGCAGCAAGCTGCAGCGCTGTAAAGCGCCAGTGTAGACAGTGCACCAGTGCTGGGAGCATAGCGCTGGGAACTATGCCCCTCGTTGAGCTGGGTTTTTTTAGAGCGCTGGGAGAGCTCTCTCCCAGTGCTGCACCGCGACCACACAAGGCACGTTAGCGTTGCCAGTGTAGACTAGCACTCAATCTTTAGCACCCAGAAATGTTGTGCTCCTGAAAGCTAGAACAATCAAGAGCTATTACCCTTTCACAAAGCACTGCTAAGTCTCTTTACATAATTAAGATTCTCTCTCTTTTTAAATACCCTAGGTGATAAAGGGCATGGCTACACTTGAAGATGTAAAAAGAAGAACAGGAGGACTTGTGGCACCTTAGAGACTAACAAATTTATTAGAGCATAAGCTTTCGTGGACTACAGCCCACTTCTACTGTAGTCCACGAAAGCTTATGCTCTAATAAATTTGTTAGTCTCTAAGGTGCCACAAGTCCTCCTGTTCTTCTTTTTGCGGATACAGACTAACACGGCTGCTACTCTGAAACTTGAAGATGTAGAGCACCTTGAGTTAAACCAGCCTTCGTAGAGTGCAGTAGGGAAAGCACTGCAGTCTGTCCACACTGACAGCTTCAAGTGCACTGGTATGGCCACATTTGCGGCACTTGTAGCGGCATTGGGAGTGGTGCATTATGGGCAGCTATCCCAGCATGCAAGTGACTGCAATGTGCTTTTAAAATGGGAGGGGTGGGGTGTGACTGGAAGTGTGTTGTGTGTATGTGGGGGGGAGAGAGAGTGGGTTTTTGGGGGGCTGAGAGAATGTCAGCATGCTGTCTTGTAAGTTCAGACAGCAGCAGTCTTCCCCCCCCCGCCTCTCTCTCTCTCTCACACAGCATTCCACAGTAACTGCTTGCATGCCGGCTGTCAGAAACGGAGCTTTGAAAGGGCATTTCCACATTCCTATAGGAGTTCAAAACAATGACAAGAGTGGCCACTTGACTTCAGGGGATTATGGGATGTTTCTGGAGGCCGATCAGAGCGCAGTAACACAACACCTCATTCACACTGACGGCCGGGCGTTGAAGCCAAGGTGCAGCAAACGTTATTCCACAGAGGTGGAGTACCAGCAGCGCTGTAGCCATGGAGTCAGAGCGCTCTACATGCCTTGCCAGTGTGGATGGGGAGTGAGCTAGTGCGCCCGGGGCTCCTTTATTGTGCTAAAACTTGCAAGTGTAGCCAAGCCCAAAACCAAAAAGAAATCAAGTTAAAGGACAGAGGAGTGGCAGCTACTAAAATGGGCACTGATTTTGTTACAGGAGCAATATTTTTGGAAGCAATGTTTTAAACCCAACCTCACGTTCCAAGAACAGCAAAAGTGGACTAACTGGAAAGGATTGCTCAGTCAGCTCTCACTCTGGGCTTCATGATGTGCTCTGTGTTTTCCACCAGGCTAGAATCATAGCAGGGGAGAGGAGGGGAGAAATAGAGAGGGGGGGGGGGGGAAAAATCCACCAACTTTGGAGAAATCAGAATGGAACTTTGCAAAGAGCAGGCTACAGCTGGAAAAAAATCTCTGGTTTGATGAAAAGCTGGAGAAAGCAAAATCAAAATATATGAGTGTGTGAACACCCTCAAGGTTACCACCAGCAGCAGAAAGAAAGAAATGACCACTGAAATGCTTTATTGGAACATATACAGCCTTTTTTTTTTTTTTTAAAGTGTGAATCGCTATGCAACTTTAACTAAGGAGTGGTTACGGATGTCTCCATAATACAAACATGTTCTATAGGTTACACACACAGATGTTGACCAATAAATGCTGGCGCTATATATATATATATATATATATAGCGCCAGCATTTATTGGTCAACATCTGTGTGTGTATATATATATATATTAGAGAGAGAGAGAGAGAGAGGACCCTACCAAATTCATGGTCCATTTTAGTCAATTTCATGGTCATAGGATTTTTAAAATAGCTGAAATCATGAAATTTACTATTTCAATCTGAAGTTTCATGGTGCTGTAATTTTAGGGGTTCTGACCCATAAAGGAGTTGTGGGGGGAATCACAGGGTTATTGTAGTGGGGGGGAGGGGGGAGTTGCAGTACTGCTACCCTTACTTCTGTGCTGCTGCTGACGGCAGCACTGTCTTCAGATCTGGGATGCTAGAGAGCGGCGGCTGCTGGCCGGGATCCCAGCTCTGAAGGCAGAACCACTGCCAGCAGCAGTGCAGAAGTAAGGATGGCATGATATGGGTATTGTCAACCTTACGTCTGCACAGCTGCCTGCAGAGCGGGGCCCTCAGCCAGCAGCCACCACTATCAGACTGCCCAGCTCTGAAGGCAGTAGCACAGAAATAAGGGTGGCATGGTACGGTATTGCCACCCTTACTTCTGTACTGCTGCTGGTGGGGCACTGCCTTCAGAGCTGGGTGCCTGGCTAACAGCTACCACTCTCCAGCCGTTCAGATCTGAAGGCAGAGCAGAAGTAAGAGGGGCAATACTGCCACACACACACACCCTAAAAATGACCCTGTGAGCCCCCTGCAACTCCCTTTTCGGTCAGGACCCCCAATTTGAGAAACACTGGTCAGTGTTCCCTCTACTTTTTCCCACCCATGTGCAGAATGAATTTTGTTATGTGCACCAATATGGAAGTGATGTGTGACAAATTACACATAACAAAATACATGTGGTGGGGCTGGAGCTGAGGCGTTTCGAGTGTGGGAAGGGGCTCAGGGCTGGGGCAGAAGGTTGGGATGCAGAGGTATGAGGGCTCTGGCTGGGGGTGCAGGCTATAAGGTAGGGCTGGGGATGAGGGGTTTGGGGTGCAGGAGGGTGCTCCGGGTCTACAGCGGGGAGAGAGGGCTCCCCCACAGCTCTCTCTCCCCGCAGCAGCATCTGGGATATATCATATATTATCCATACCATATATACGTTAGTATGCATTAAGCACAAAGAGTATAGCAGTTATATATCCTAAACTGGCCTAAATCTTTACTATAATCCTGTTCTCTCATGCTAAGTAGCCCACAGCACCTTGCATTAGCTGAAGTAAGCTTTGGCATAAGCAGATAGAAAACTTGTCAAATTAAGACATCTGTTCCATGTCCTAGTACAAGCCAGGGAAGTACCTTCAAGGACCAGTACCTGGACTGCAAGAATCCAAAACAAAGATAAGGAAGGAACAGAACAACAAGTTAGGGAGCTGGGACAAACTGATGGGTTGGATTTTAGTGATGTGTAAAGAGACGGTAACTTCCACAACCAACATATTATAATATCAGCTGAAACGTGTAACTTTGGGAACATACCTTCTGCGTAAGGTGAATGTAACATCGCTGCATGAAACAGCTTTCCAGAGACTAGTATCATATAGAACCTTTTCCCTGTACTATATTATTATTGGCTTAGAGCAATAAACCTGACTGACCGTGGTTATTTGGCTTCTGGAATATATTTCATAACGAATCAAAGTGTGGTCAAGCAATTGACCAACACAGAGCTAACGTGGTTCCTATTTTCAAGAAAGGGGAAAAAAGTGATCCGGGTAACTACAGGCCTGTTAGTTTAACATCTGTAGTGTGCAAGGTGCTGGAGAAAATTCTGAAAGAGAAACTAGTTGAGGACCTTGAGGTTAATGGCAAGTGCGATAATTTACAACATGGTTTTACGAAGGGCAGATCGTGCCAAACGAATCTGATCTCCTTCTTTGAGAAAGTAACGGACTTATTAGATAAGGGAAATGCGGTGGACCTAATATACCTGGATTTCAGTAAAGCGTTTGATACTGTACCCCATGAGGAATTATTGGTTAAACTGGAAAACATGGGGATCGATATGAAAATCCAGAGGTGGATAAGGAATTGGTTACTGGGGAGAATGCAGCGGGTGGTATTAAAGGGTGAACTGTCAGGTTGGAGGGAGGTTACTAGTGGAGCGCCTCAAGGTTCGGTTTTGGGACCCATTTTATTTAATCTATTTATAACTGACCTCGGAACCAATTGCAGGAGTGGGCTGATAAAGTTTGCAGATGATACGAAGGTGGGAGGCGTTGCAAATTCGGAGGAGGATAGGGATATTCTGCAGGGAGACTTGAATGAGCTTGTGAATTGGAGTATCAGAAATAGGATGAAATTTAATAGTGAAAAGTGTAAGGTGATGCACTTGGGGATGACTAATAACAATTTTAGTTACAAGATGGGGATGCATTGGTTAGAAGTAACGGAAGAGGAGAAGGACCTAGGGGTCCTTGTAGACCGCCGGATGACTATGAGTCGACAATGTGATGTGGCGGTGAAAAAAGCCAATGCGGTCTTGGGATGCATTAGGCGAGGTATATCTAGTAGGGATAAGGAGGTCCTGCTTCCGTTGTATAAGGCGCTGGTGAGACCTCATTTGGAATACTGTGTGCAGTTCTGGTCTCCCATGTTTAAAAAAGATGAACTTAAACTGGAACGAGTGCAGAGAAGGGCTACTAGGATGATCAGAGGAATGGAAAACCTGTCGTATGAAAGGAGACTAGAGGAGCTTGGGTTGTTTAGTCTGACAAAGCGAAGGCTGAGGGGGGATATGATTGCTATCTTTCAATATGTCAGAGGGATAAATACAAGGGAAGGAGAGGAATTATTCCAGCTTAGTACTAATGTGGACACGAGAACGAATGGATATAAACTGGCCGTGGGGAAGTTCAGGCTTGAAATTAGACGAAGGTTTCTGACCGTCAGAGGGGTGAAATATCGGAACGGCCTTCCGAGGGAAACGGTGGGGGCGACGGACCTGTCTGGTTTTAAGATTAAGTTAGATAAGTTTATGGAGGGAATGGTTTAATGGTAAAACATAGTAGCCAAGGAAAACCAAGCAATGGTACGTAAATAGTATAATGGCCAACAGGGGTCAGGCTGGAGACTCTTGCCTACATGCTCGGGGTCTTACTGATCGCCATATTTGGGGTCGGGAAGGAATTTTCCTCCAGGGTAGATTGGCTGAGCCTCTGGAGGTTTTTCGCCTTCCTCCGCAGCATGGGGCAGGGATCACTAGCAGGAGGGTCTCTGCCGATTGAAGTCACTGAAACACAGGATTGGGGACTACAACGGCAGAGTCCAGGGAAGGGTTTTGTGGCCTGCAGCATGCAGGGGGTCAGACCAGATGATCATAATGGTCCCTTCTGACCTTAAAGTCTATGAGTCTATGAGACTTCAAGAGGAACCAGGAAGTGTGAAAGCTGCACGCACCCCTGAGATTACTTTGGGAACGGTATCATTTTGAAGGTTTTCACACATGGCCTTTATTTTATATAAAAAGGGGATAGAGAATAAGTCTGAGAATATATTATTGCCCTTATATAAATCAATGGTATGCCCACATCTCGAATACTGCATAAAGATGTGGCCTCCTCATCTCAAAAAAGACATACTGGCACTAGAAAAGGTTCAGAAAAGGGCAACTAAAATGATTAAGGGTTTGGAACGGGTCCCATATGAGGAGAGATTAAAGAAGCTAGGACACTTCAGCTTGGAAAAGAGGAGACTAAGGGGGGATATGACAGAGGTATATAAAATCATGAGTGATGTGGAGAAAGTGGATAAGGAAAAGTTATTTACTTATTCCCATAATACAAGAACTAGGGGTCACCAAATGAAATTAATAGGCAGCAGGTTTAAAACAAATACAAGGAAGTTCTTCACGCAGCGCACAGTCAACTTGTGGAACTCCTTACCTGAAGAGGTTGTGAAGGCAAGGACTATAACAGTGTTTAAAAGAGAACTAGATAAATTCATGGTGGTTAAGTCCATTAATGGCTATTAGCCAGGATGGGTAAGGAATGGTGTCCCTAGCCTCCGTTTATCAGAGGATGGAGATGGATGGCAGGAGAGAGATCACTTGACCATTGCCTGTTAGGTTCACTCCCTTTGGGGCACCTGGCATTGGCCACTGTCGGTAGACAGGATACTGGGCTAGATGGACCTTTGGTCTGACCCGGTACGGCCGTTCTTATGTTCTTATGTTTTAAATAAAGGACTCAGCACAGAAAGCCACTTTCTCCATCAGTCACCCAGGAAATCATAGAATCATAGAATATCAGGGTAGAAAGGGATCTCAGGTGGTCATCTAGTCCAACCCCCTGCTCAAAGCAGGACCAGTCCCCAACTAAATCATCCCAGCCAGGGCTTTATCAAGCCCAGGGTTGCTGGGGGGGGGGAGCAAGTGGGGCAATTTGCCCCAGGCCCAGGGCCCCGCAAGGGCCCCCATGAGAATATAGTATTCTATAGTCTTGCAACTTTTTTTTTATGGAAGGGGCCCCGAAATTGCTTTGCCCCAGGCCCCCTGAATCCTCTGGGCGGCCCTGGTCAAGCCTGACCTTAAAAACCTCTAAGGAAGGAGATTCCACCTCCTCCCTAGGTAACCCATTCCAGTGCTTCACCACCCTCCTAGTGAAAAAGTTTTTCCTAATATCCAACCTAAACCTCCTCCACTGCAACTTGAGATCATTGCTCCTTGTTCTGTCATCTGCCACCACTGAGAACAGTCTAGATCCATCCTCTTTGGAACCCCCTTTCAGGTAATTGAAAGCAGCTATCAAATCCCCCCTCATTCTTCTCTTCTGCAGACTAAACAATCCCAGTTCCCACAGCCCCTTCTCAGAAGTCATGTGCTCCAGCCCCCTAATCATTTTTGTTGCCCTTGGCTGGACTCTTTCCAATTTTTCCGCATCCTTTTTGTAGTGTGGGGCCCAAAACTGGACACAGTACTCCAGATGAGGCCTCACCAATGCTGAATAGACGGGAATTATCACGTCCCTTATCTACTGGCAATGCCCCTACTTATACAGCCCAAAATGCCGTTAGCCTTCTTGGCAACAAGGGCACACTGTAGACTCATACCCAGCTTCTCATCCCCTGTAACCCCTAGGTCCTTTTCTGCAGAACTGCTGCCTAGCCATTCGGTCCCTAGTCTGTAGCAGTGTATGGGATTCTTCTGTCCTAAGTGCAGGACTCTGCACTTGTCCTTGTTGAACCTCATCAGGTTTCTTTTGGCCCAATCCTCTAATTTGTCTAGGTCCCTCTGTATCCTATCCCTACCCTCCAGCATATCTACCACTCCTCCCAGTTTAGTGTCATCTGCAAACTTGCTGAGGGTGCAGTTTACGCCATCCTCCAGATCATTAATGAAGATATTGAACAAAACCGGCCCCAGAACCGACCCTTGGGGCACTCCGCTTGAAACCGGCTGCCAACTAGACATGGAGCCATTGATCACTATCCGTTGAGCCCGACGATCTAGCCAGCTTTCTATCCACCTTATAGTCCATTCATCCAGCCCATACTTCTTTAACTTTGTGGCAAGAATACTGTGGGAGACCGTTATCAAACGCTTTGCTAAAGTCAAGGAATAACATGTCCATTGCTTTCCCCTCATCCACAGAGCCAGTTATCTAGTCATAGAAGGCAATTAGGTTAGTCAGGTATGACTTCCCTTTGGTGAATCCATGCTGACTGTTCCTGATCAATTTCCTCTCTTCCAGGTGCTTCAGAATTGATTCCTTGAGGACCTGCTCCATGATTTTTCCAGGGACTGAGGTGAGGCTGACTGGCCTGTAGTTCCCCGGATCCTCCTCCTTCCCTTTTTTTAAAGAAGGGCACTACATTAGCCTTTTTCCAGTCATTCAGGACCTCCCCCAATCGCCATGAGTTTTCAAAGATAATGGCCAATGGCTCTTCAATCACATCCACTAACTCCTTTAGCATCCCTGGATGCGGTGCATCCGGCCCCATGGACCTATGCTCATCCAGCTTTACTAAACAGTCCTGTACCACTTCTTTCTCCACACAGGACTGGTCACCTCCTCCCCATGCTGTGCTGCTCAGTGCAGTAGTCTGGGAGCTGACCTTGTTCGTTAAGACAGAGAGAAAAAAAGCATTGAGTACATTAGCTTTTTCCACATCCTCTGTCACTAGGTTGCCCCCCTCATTCAGTAAGAGGCCCACACTTTCTTTGACTTTTTACTTGTTGTCCACATACCTGAAGAAACCCTTCTTGTTACTCTTAACATCTCTTGCTAGCTGCAACTCCAAGTGTGATTTGGCCTTCCTGATTTTACTCCTGCATGCCTGAGCAATATTTTTATACTCCTCCCTGGTCATTTGTCCAATCTTCCACTTCTTGTAAGCTTCTTTTTTGTGTTTAAGATCAGCAAGGATTTCACTGTTAAGCCAAACTGGTTGCCTCCCATATTTACTATTCTTTCTACGCATCAGGATGGTTTGTTCCTGCAACCTCAATAAGGATTCTTTAAAATACAGCCAGCTCTCCTGGACTCCTTTCCCCCTCATGTTATTCTCCCAGAGGATCCTGCCCATCAGTTCCCTGAGAGAGTCAAAGTCTGCTTTTCTGAAGTCCAGGGTCCGTATTCTGCTGCTCTCCTTTCTTCCTTGTGTCAGGATCCTGAACTCAACCATCTCACAGACACTGCCTCCCAGGTTCCCATCCACTTTTGCTTCCCCTACTAATTCTTCCCTGTTTGTGAGCAGCAGGTCAAGAAGAGCTCTGCCCCTAGTTGGTTCCTCCAGCACTTGCACCAGGAAATTGTCCCCTACACTTTCCAAAAACTTCCTGGATTGTCTGTGCACTGCTGTATTTCTCTCCCAGCAGAGATCAGGGTGATTGAAGTCTCCCATGAGAACCAGGGCCTGTGATCTAGTAACTTCTGTTAGTTGCCAGAAGAAAGCCTCGTCCACCTCATCCCCCTGGTCTGGTGGTCTATAGCAGACTCCCACCACAACATCCCCCTTGTTGCTCACACTTCTAAACTTAATCCAGAGACTCTCAGGTTTTTCTGCAGTTTTATATCGGAGCTCTGAGCAGTCATACTGTTCTCTTACATACAATGCAACCTTATATACATACAACCTTTTCTGCCCTGCCTGTCCTTCCTGAACAGTTTATATCCATCCAGGACAGTACTCCAGTCATGTGAGTTATCCCACCAAGTCTCTGTTATTCCAATCACATCATAATTCCTTGACTGCACTGAAATGAATCACTGGGCTTCAATTCAGAAGTCTACCAACTCGCATCAGCCCTTCAAATCTTGCTTTGAGAAGCACTAGCTGATGTTGACATTTTATTGTTGCCGACTAATATAAAGACTAAATAAAAAGAAATGAAAAGGTTGCTAATTTTCAATGCTCATCTGTGCAGTTCGGTTTTATTTACTGCACTAGGGGATGTACATCAGTTCATCCAGAAGGCTTTAAGCCTAGTTTTCTTTACTTGCATGCTTCTGGATCAATGTCCTAACAGATAAAACACAAGATAAGGTATTAGTTGGTGTGCTACAGGCTGACACATCACACTAGGGAACAGGACGACCACCTCCTTATGCACCTATCTGAAATGTGCAGGAAAAACAAGCGACGTGATCACTGGGGCTTCAATTTGAGTGACATATGCTGGAAATCTCATGCTGCCAGTAGTAAAACATGCTTGGAATTTCTAAACATACTATAATATAATAGGACAATTTCCTAACTCAGAAAGTGTTGCAACCAACATGGGGGAATTCTCTATTAGATCAAGTCTTGACAGATAAAGAGGCACTGATCACAGAACTAAAAATGAATGGTAGCTTAGATACAAGGGATCATAGACTTGATCATATTTATGAAGAGCAAGCAGAATAAAGTTCAAACCAGTAAATATATATATTTGGTGCTTTGAAAGGGCTAATTTCACACAGCTGAAAACAATTATGAGCCAAATCAGCTGGCAGAAAGAATTTAAATCAGAAAAATGTGAACAGAAAAATATGAATGAGAATTGGCAATTGTTTACAAACACTTTTCTAGATGCCCAAAAAGCCACGATCGAGAAAGAAGGCTGTATTGGGTAAAATCTGACCAGGTTTAGAGAGGAAATGAAGGAAACTGTAAAAAAAAATTATATTTATAAAACAAATGGAAGAAAGGGGAAGTTGATAGTAATGAATATAAATCAAAATCCAGGAACTGTAGGAAACTGATAAAGGAAGCAAAGGGACACAAAGGGACCTATGGCTAGCACGGTTGAAGGAAATAGGAGAGTTTTTTAAGCATATTAGGAATAAAAATAATCTTGATAAAGGTATTGGACCATTACTAGATGGAAATGGTAAAATTACCCATAAAAATGTAGAAAAGGAAGAAGTGTTCAATAAATATTTCTGTTCTATATTTGGGGAAAAAACAGATGATGTATATTCTCATCATAAGGTTATGAAAACCCTCTTTCCATTCCACTATTATCTCTGGAGGATATTAAACAGCTGCTGCTAAAGTTAGACATTTTAAAATCAGCAGGTTCAGAGAACTTGCATCCAAGAGTTTTAAAATAATTGGCTGAGGAAATCACAGGACTGTTAATGTTGATTTTCAATAAGTCTTGGAACAATGGGGAAATCCCAGAAGACTGGAAGAAACCTAATGTTGTACCAATATTTAAAAAGGGTAAATAGAATGACCCAGGTAATTATAGGTCTGTCAGTTTGACATCGATCCCAGGCCAGATAATGGTGTGGCTGATATGGAAATTAAAGGAGGAGAATATAATTAATGCAAATCAACATGGGTTTATGAAAAATAGATCCTATCACACTAACTTGATATCTTTCTTTGTTGATAAGATTCAAGTTTGGTTGATGAAGGTAACAGTGTGGATATCTACTAAGATGTCTGTAAGGCATTTAACTTAGTACCACAAAAGGTTTTGATTAAAAAAACTAGATTATATTAACATGACACATTAACTGGATTAAAAACTGGCTAACTGATAGGCCTCAAAATGTTATTGTAAATGGGAAATCATTATCACACAGGTATGTTTACAGTGGGGTCCAACGGGGATCTGTTCTTGGCCCTACCCTATTTAATATTTTTATCAAGACCTGGAAGAAAACATAAAATTGTCACTGGTAAAGTTTGCAGATGACACAAAAATTGGGGGAGTGGTAAATAACGAAGAGGACAGGTCACTGATTGAGAGCGATCTGGACTGCCCAGCAAACTGGCAGAAGCAAATGTGTGTTTTATTGGGGTAAATGTAAATGTGTACATCTGGGAACAAAGATGGTAGGCCATACTTACAGGATGGGGGACTCTATCATGGGAAACAGCGATTCTGAAAAAGATATGGGAATTGTGGTAGATAATCATGCAACAATGTGGCCAAAGGGCTAATGCAATCCTGGCATGCATAAACAGAGGAATCTCAAGTAGGAGTAGAGAAGTTAGTTTACCTCTGTATTTGGCACTGGTGTGACAGACGCTGGAATACTGTGTCCAGTTCTGGTGTCCAAAATTCAAGAAGGGTGTTGAAAAATTGGAGAGGGATCAGAGAAGAGCCATGAGAATGATCAAAGGATTAGAAAATCGGCCCTATAGTGGTAGAATCAAGGAACTTAATCTATTTTAACAAAGAGAAGGGTAAGGGGTAGCTTGATTACAGTCTATAAATACCTACATGGGGAACAACTATTTAACAATGGGCTCTTCAGTCTAGCAGGGAAAGATATAACACGATCCAATGGCTAGAGGTTGAAGCTAGACAAATTCAGACTGGGAAATAGAGGATAAATTTTTGAGAGAGAGAGAGAGAGAGAGAGAGAGAGAGAGAGAGATTAACCATTGGAACAAGGTACCAAAGGTTGTGGTGAATTTTCCATCACTGGCAATTTTTAAATCAAGATAGGATGTTCTTTAAAAAGATCTCCTTTAGGCATTATTTTGGGGCAGTTCTCTGGCTTTTGTTATACAGGAGGTCAGACTAGATGATCACAATGGTCCTTCTGGCTTTCGAATCTATGAACTTATTACTTTTTTAAATGGTTGGTTACCTATTGTAGAACACCAGATTTCCCATGGATCTTGGGTGCACGGCACAACCATCAGCCTGATGCCCCAATGCTCATGAAGCATTATGCTACTCTGGACTGATTGCATCCCTCTCCCCCGCTTTGTGTTTTACCAGCACTTCATGTTCAGAACCCTTTATTCCTGCACACTCTGTGTTTCTAGACTTGTCATATAACACTGTATGTGCGTGTGAGTGACAGATCTGCACTTAAGGTGCGTATGAGAGATCTACTCGCACAACAGCATGACAGCTTGCTATGACACTGCCCTTCATGTAGGAGGGGGGACTAGATGAATCACTCCAGAGTTCACCCCTCCATGCTCAAGATGAGAAGTGTCACAGAAGATCAGCCATGGTTCATCCTCAAACACAGAGATAGTGATTTGGAGAGAAAGTTAAACAGGGAGAAACAAAGCAACGGGCCATTATGACGACACTGGTATAAATACAAATGTGTGACATGTGAATAAAACCCACCAGAACAAAGCTCAAGTATCCCCGCCTCCATTTCTTTCTCTTAGATATAAATAGATCCAGTTTTTGACAAAAGACATAACAAGAACCAGTGGTGGGTTCTCTGAACCAGCAAGTCAAACATCGTATCGCTGCAGATATCACAAGTCTGTGCAGGCATCCCCGGCTCTACCCCCAAGATAATGCCATGGGCTGGTGCTTAGAGCTTTTCCTCACAAGACTCTGCTCCTGGCGGGGATGGCAGGCACAGCTCCCCATTTAAAAAGATAATTTTTTGGCCGCTTCTCCAGAAATCGAATGACAGCTCCGAGGCCATGTGTGTGTATGGGAAGGGCCTGCATGTCCCGAGGCAGCATTACTGAACATTTAAAACGACTTCAGACTGAGACGTTTAAAACCCAGTATAGCTAACTAGAGGGGACATGCCAAAACTACAGTCAAGTCACTCAGGCAGTGACCTCACTTCAAACACGTTTAACGTGGCTTGGGACCATTCAGACCAGCTGGCTAGAGAGCGTCCGAGCTGCTTCGGGTCCCCTTCCAAGCACAGATAAGGCCTAAGCCTGAGTTTGCTGGCAACCTCTGGCCAGCAGGGCTGCAGAGCTCCCAGGGATCCAGAGGACACTCGAGGTCAGGCTCTGCTTAGCACTCTGCCCAGCTGCCCACCATCCGGTCCTACTTTGACTACAGAACAGTGCACTGAGATGTTTTTTCCTACATGGTACTTGGCTGTGAAATATGATGCGACCCCATAAACTCTAAATATACGGGCACCCTAAAAGAATCAGCTTTCCACACTGGCCTGAGAAGCATTCACTGTAAAGCCATCAATCTGGCTTACATTGCCAGGGCTATAGTTAATGGCTCTCCCCTGTAGTAAAATTACACACAACACAGGCCACATAAAACAAGCAGAGACCTTAGCTGGCAATCGCTGCTGCCCTGCAACGACAGCCTGTGGCTGTTGCATGGGGGGAAAATCATACAGCAAACGGTTTTTACAAGCACTGAATCCTACTGAGAGTCGCTTCAGAGTTTCTGGGGCAGCTGTGGTCTCGTCTCAGGCTCTTTCCATCAGCCGACTCTTGAGACAGAAAATCAGGAGACTGAATATTTGCAGTGGCTGATCTCTCACCATCCCACTCTCCTGGCTGTTAAAATCTAAGCGAGTGAAACCCCTAGAACAAGAGTGGCACATGCACAAGAAATAAACACATTTCTGCTTGAGTTTTTAAACCCAAGGCCCCTCACTTTATGCCACCCCCTAACCAGGGGCCAGAGCACAATTTGGATTTAGGTTCACAATCCAGTCAGCATCATCTTGTTGGCTCCTTAGGAACAATTCAGATAGAATCTCATGCCCAAGCAGGACATTCAGTTTGTTTATAGGCATTTGGATGGTGCTCTCCACCATGGCATTGCTTGCGGGAACATGCAGTGGCCTAGAATAACCCACAGGTCACTACGGTACTAGGATATTGGAAACTGTGCACATTCCCATCCCAGGCAGGAGTAGTCTGTGAACAGAAGTGGGTGGAAGAAGAGTCTGGGATCTAGCCAAATAACTTAGGATTGTTATGCTGGAGGTTGGGTGGCTCCTGGCAAGCACGTCTCATCTGCGGGCAGTCACAAAGGTCACTGAAACTGATGGCTATGTTATCTGGTTTCCTCTCACCTTAAATGTGGGAACAATTAAATGTCCCTTTGTTTAACGAGAGCTAAAACAATGGAAGCCACTGCACAAAGACTAGACTGAATGAAAACACAGGGTCTGGAGATTGATTTTGTTGCAGCTGTCTGTGTGGATGAAAAAGAAACCAAGAGCAGATGGAGAGAGCAACAGAAAGCCAAGAGAAAGCAGCCTGAAAACAGGAGAGAGCAAGCAAAGCTCTGGTACTGAGACCCAGAGAGAAAGCTGAAAGAAAGTTTTTGGGGCAGAGCTGGAAAGGCAGGCTTGGAGTTGTGAACAAGGAAACTGTTTCCTGTTGCTTGATCCTACTGTGTTCAGAGAATTAGGACTTTGTGTACATTCTTTGTAAATAAACAGGACTGCATCAGAGACAACAGTCAATTTCTCCTCCTAGTGGAGCACCCAAGTGGCCCCAAATGCTGGGTAACCATCTGGGCCAAGAGGAGCAATAGCATCTTTGTGCAACATCCTGGGTCCCTTCCCCCCAAACTTCCTCAGTGTTTTGGAACAATCAAAGAAGAGAATCCATCCCAAGCTTTACACTGAACCCCATATCTGTTAGGATGAGATTTCAAGGGAGCTAAGTCAGTGCTGTGTGGATACCCATGCGATGCAGACGCAATCAATAAAGCGTACAGAGTAGCAAGATATCACAGGTGATTTCAGGAACTCCCAGTTAACCTGGGATACAAGCCTACGTTTGAAAACAACCATGCCGTTCCATTAAGAAGGCAGAACACTCCTTAAAACAGCAGCGCTGTCCCAACCCAGAGCTTGCCCAGTGCTCGGGGAGCGGACACTTTTTACAGGAGCGGCTATAAAGAGATTTGTTTGCATTGAAAAAGAAGGATGAGGACAGACCGCCCCACAGCATCATTTGCTGCCTAAGACCAAGAAGCTCATGCTAATATTCTGCTACCCCATTGGAGGTTTAGGAAGAGAGCCAGGCAGATAAAGTACTCATTCCTCCAGGAGCAGAAAGAGATCCTATTCCCTGCCCTACAATCCAGCCTGGACCTATAGAGAACCACCACACATCCTGATCACACAGTGCTGGCCATGTGTAACTTCTCCTTTAAAGAATTCTCCAGAGTGCTCAAATGCAACAGCCATGTAACAGGAAAGAGAGGAAACAGAAAGCAGCGCTGGGTGACTTGGCTTGGTCTTTAGAGAAGGCCCAAAATGCCTGACGTATTTTTTACAAATCTATTTGCAGAGTCCATGTAATTCTCTAGAAGTGGCTTGGTTTCCAACACAAAGGCTCCAGCGCTCTTTCGACTGGGGAAAGTGAGAGAGAGAGAGCGAGCGTGTGTGTGTGGAAAATTTCCCACAATGCAATGGCCAGGCACTCATGGCCAGGCCTTCCAATAAAGCACCATGCACGTTTCAGGGAGGGAAAGGAACAGGGATCCATTCCAGCTTTCCATAGGGTTAGTCCAAACAGTGGGGAGGGAGAAGGGAAAAATACCATCACGGTGCTGTCTTAAAATAACTGCAACTCAAAAAAGCAAAAGGGCCTAGATTGTATGATCCATTGACAAGAGGCAGTGGGGAAATCTGAAGCCCAGTCTAGTGCATCAAGCAGAGATGGAAACCGAGACACCATGATTTGTATTACAGCAGCAACTAGAGGCCCTAACAGAGAGCAGGCCCCCAGACTGCTAGGTGCGGTACATACTGAGAAGCAGTCACTGCCCTGAAAGGCTTGCACTTCAAATAAACAGGGCAGTCAGAGGATGGCAAGATGGTATATACTGTAGGTTCTGCCTATAAGCAACCTCTCGGTTGCCAGCAGAAAGTTGCTATTAAGCGGAAATCAGGCCTGTAAGGCAGCAGCAGCCGGGGATGAAGCACGATGACATGCCTTCCCCAGGTGCAGCCCCTCTCACCACTACTGCCCTGCCCATAGCCTTCCCTGCCTTTACCTCCTGTATGGAGCCTGTGTGCAGGCAGGTTTCTGGGGCTGCAGCCCCAGATGGCAGCATTGGCAGGGGCGGAGCACTGGCTGCAGCCAGGTTTGCATGGCTGCAGCAAGGGAAGGCACATCCCAGCCCATTTGCCTGGCTGCAGCCCTGCAAACCGGCCTGCAGGGGATGCTCCACACGTCCCAGTGCTCCCTTCCCTGGTTGCAGCCTTGCAAACCTGCCTGCAGGTGAGGCCTTTCTTCCAAAAAATGTTGCTAATAAGCAACATGCAAGTGCCAATATCCGAATCCCATTAACATTAAAGTCAATGGGCCGGGATTGGTGCCCGGCAAAACGCTGTTAATATCCGGGCTACTATTAAGCAGAACCTACTGTAGTCAGGCAGGTGTATAGCATTGTACAGATGGGGAACTGAGACACAGGGATTAAGTGACCTGTCCACGGCACTCTGTGGCAGAGCTGAGAACTGACACAGATCTCCCAAGGCCCAATCCAGTCCCCAAACCACACGATCCATACAGAGCTCCCATGCACCAGTTGCTCTATCAGATCGCCTTGAACAACTGTTCCACCCGCTGCACCGAGACGGTTGGATGGTGTAAAGATGGTCATGCTGTGTGCCAGCCATCATGCAATCAAACAGTAGGATCGGTTTAGAAAGCATCCCTTTCGCCCCTCTCCCAAGCCAGTTTAATATCCTCCTCTTTCATGAGCTCACACCTCCACTCCCTTGCAAAGCTTCTCCAAGTTAGCAGCAGAGGCAGGGACAGAGTTCCTTAAGTGCCGGAAAGGTCAGCCTGCCTCTAGCCAGGAGGGGGGAAATTAAGGCTGTTGGCAGAATTCCCACTGGCTTTGCATTAGGAAAGCCATGAGATGAAATCTACAGCAGCCTTTTCTTTTTCATTTTTAACCCCTACATCGCTGCCAAACGTACTCCAAATAGCTTCCAAAGTATTACAGCTGATCACCCATCGGAACACAAGCATCATGGCATGCTGCACACCACACCCCCAGCAGCATGGCATGGTGGAAAAGCTCCCCTCCAATCAGAGAGAGCTTCCCATTTGGGAGCCCCCTTGGCTATAGGAATAGAGGGACACATTTACTTTGCCTTTTTACACTCACTGCAGGTCTGGGATCTCCCGTCAGCCTTCCTGTAGCTTTTGGGAAAAGGGAAACCATTCACATTATTAAACTGAACCAGGGCCAAGTCCCCTTGGCCATTTCATATATTTCAATCTACCGCAGGCCAGCAATCAATAAAGGTTGGTAGCATCAAACAGCTGCTTGGACGCTTATGTGAAGCTTGCTGGGGAGTCTCAGTCTTGGAGTCTATGCTGTGCACATCACTAACCGAACAGGCTCTTCAGCAGAGGTGCTCCAGGAAAATTAATTCCCCGCTGAGTTCTAGCAGCAGGCCCCTCCAGATCAGGACTGAGGCATGCTGGCAGAGGGAAGCTTGCGCCCAAGCTGTACTTGTTACCTAGCTCAACAGAGGGGCTGTTAACATGGCAACTATCCCCAGCAGTAAATCTGCTTTAACGAGCAGAGCATCAGCAGTTCCAGATGCTTGGCAACAGACCTGATGGGCTGAGACCCCAAAGTGTTAGGAAGGGTTTGAAAGTGCTCACTCAGATGGGAAGGGAGAAGCCAGCACTTGTAGCCAACAAGTTTCACAACTCAACCCAAGAAGCCAACTTCATTCAAAATGCCACCCGAGCCAACTTGATCAGTTCCATTTTCTAAACCTGTAGCCATCAGGAGAGAGTAAAACCCTGGATGCAAATCAAACGTGCAGAGAACAAGCAGACTTGACAATGTCACCTACCCAGTGCTCTCTATGCCAGGCTATCTACATTCCAACAGGGAAGAGAAGGAATTCAAGGCAAAGAACATTTGGTGGAGTGCTAGATATGCTGCAGTCAAAGATGTCCCTTTATCACACTACGGCGCAGCTTCTCCCTCTCTTAACCCAGTTTATATTCCGAGAGGGAGGACAGGATTGATGTGGCTTCCTGTTATCCAAAAGGCTCCCAGACATTAATTGGAGGAAAGCAGAATGTATAACATTATCTTCCTGTGAAGGAAATATGCACCATGTCCATAAGGAAAGAGGCACTACAAAAGCAGAACAGACTGCATCACCACCTTGGTGGAGACACCCTAAGCCATGTCAATTTGAAACAAAGACACTATTAGCACCCAACTGCCAGTGCCATGCTTTAACCATTAGGCACTGCTTTCCCTCACTTCCCATTCCAATACGGCAATGCCCAGCACGGGAAGATACAGGAGGCTCCCTCTGCATGTTTGCAAATGGTCCAGAATAAAAATACAGCCAGCTCCATTAGCAGCTGGTTTCCACCACAGTTCTCAGAGAGAGAGAAATGCACGTGACACAGGAGATGGAAGTAGAGGAGAGCAGGCTTCTCGGAACCCCTGCTGCCTGGAGGGAAAACTGCCCCCCAACTTTCATCAGAGAACTATCAAAGGACCCAGTTTGGAGGGGGTTGTTTGTATTTTATAAGACAGATGCTTTAGAGAGTTTAAGTCCTCAAATAGCTGAGATTCCATTCTGCTGAGCTCAGACAAGAGTAGGAAAAGAAACAGCTGATCCCAGTTAGCCTGGTCTGGGGAACCTCCTCAGGCCGATCAAGGCAAAGAAATACAATGAGGCATGGAGCAGCCTGGGCTCTGCTAAGCCAAAGTTAACCCCCACCACACACTTGCGAAAGTGGCAGTGGGGCAGGGCGCCAGGGGGCCATATTCTCATCTCACCCTGCTGTGACTCAGGCATCACTCCATCCAAGCGGGTGGAGTTTTACCTATTCCGCACATGGGCAAGAGAGAGGAGACTGAGGATCTGTGATCTCCCTCTTGGAGGAAGATGTTGGCTGCATTCTTTGCTTTGAGCCCAATGTACCAAACACAAAGGAGGGGAAGCAAGAGAGCTCTCCAAACTCAGCGGCTCCCCTCCCCCAGTTTTCCCGCAGTCCTGAGAAAATGCTTAATGGCAACCCCGCAGTGGGAACTGGGGGGTGGGGGGGAGGAGATCCTGAACAATAACTTGGCCCAGTTAGTAGTCTCAGCTAGGGCGAGTCCTGTGCAGTGCTAGCAGACTCAGCTCCCGGTGACTTCAACGGGGGATGCTCAAGGGGTCATGCTGCTTGGAATGCCCTAAACAAGATAATAAGGCAGCTGCACCCTTGTTTAGTCAAGCTGATGACACCCGTTCTTTCCCAGCCTTTAAATGCTGTTCCTTCCATGGCAATTAATCTCAATGTAATAAACAAAAGTGTAACATTAAAAAACAATAGCCCTGGTGGATCAAAGAGGAGTCAGTCAAGAAATCAATAGTCAGCAGAAGCTAACAAGGAATAATTAGAAAGTGCCCAGGGAGATGCAAAGAAATAACAATGACAATAATAAAAACAGACCAGAGACCTGTATAGAGCTCGCTCCATTGGAAAAGCCAATACCACATTGAAAATAGTTAATCTTCCAGACCCAAGTGGAATTAATAAGAAATATGTAAAACTAGCTGTGGGGCACAAGTCGCACCCTGGCAGCCTCACCTCATTATGAGAAGAAAAATATATATGTCATGTACTATTCGCCTCCAGACAGTTGGCACCAGTGCAAGGAGCCAGGATTTCTCATCCTAGCCGGGAGTATACTGCCCCCTAGAGCACAGCCAGGGCACCGGGGAGAAGCACAGGCAAGGTTCTTGAAATTGTTAGTGAGGACTCAGCTGTGCAATTACATAGTGCACTATTAAAAAGAAAATCAAGTCCAAGCAAGCTGAGCAATTCGTCCTCTGTGCTACTGTGATGGTTACAGGCAGACCTTCTTTTTCACTCCTCACTGGCGAGCTCTGTCACCCCTAAATGACTGACAGCTCAGCATCAACCCCAAGCACACAGGAATCAGGTGTTCAGAAGAAAGGAGGCAAATCAAGCTGCTGTGAAATCAGCAAAGTGTTCCAGGCAAACCATAGCATGTGGTAGCCATGAGGCACAGCATTCTTTTGCTGCTCCAGTTTTAATGGTGTAGTAGCACTGGCCTCCTTAACCAACATCCACTCTGAAAATGGATGTGCTCAAACTGCTGCACATCCTCCGTAGCAGACTGGCAGAGACCAAGATCCTGGGAACACAGGACTCTTTTGTTGAGGAACTGCAGGCTCAGGTGCTAAAATGCTCCATTAAGACCCAGAGGAATTACTTCTGAGCTATGAGGAGGATTGAGTCCAATTAACTCCAACCAGGATCTAAAGGAGGCTGATGCGCATCTCTAGGCAGAGGAGCCCTGGAAAGAAACCCTAGGAACAGCCCCGCTTGGGGAGCAAGTTTAGCTGAGGTTTATGGGGGTTGGGATGCAGCCCACTCACATCCTCCCAGAAAGAGTCCCACAGCTGCTCCTCCCACTACCTTTAAGGCTGATGAGGAAACAAGGCCTGACAGCACTTCTGCTGGGATGCGGCCACATGGCCCAGTGGCAGGCAGGGGAGTCAGCATTACCCATCGCAGTACTGCTCGGATGGCAATCACCTGTGCAGTGGTTTTCCCCCTCCATGTTTCTAAAAGCAAAGGGCAGACTCTCCTCAGGCCAATGAAGAACTGGCTGAAGCAAACAGGGAGATCAAAGGTTGTGGGAGAAAAGCGTTTGACCGGAAAAGAACTTACTGGGCAGGTATTTCTCTGGCCTTTGCTCTTATTGAAGATCCTCGTGTTTGGGTAGGAGTCACATAGTTTCAGCATCTCTTTCAGCCTGATCCTGCAACGAGGTCACAACCCCGCGAGCCAAATCCAGCTCTTGATGCTAACGTGCATCCCTCCCATTGAAGTCAATGGGAGTGGCACCAGCCTGCTTCAAAGGTGGATTTTACCCTGTGTTCCTGTCAGCCCGTAAAGCAAAAAGGCCTGGGAGGTCACAAACCCAGCACTGTAATTAAACAGGGAGGGCACAGCTGGGTTGAGAGAACAAGCCCTTCTTTAATGACAAACAGCTTTGGTAATAAACAAACATGAGAACAAAGCTGGTGGAAAATCCCTTGCCCCTTCCTGGCTTACGTTCAGCCCAAGTACAAACATCTCCCCCCAGCCCCTTTTCAAATCAAATACACTGATTAAAGCAAAATCAAACTTACTAGAGTGAGGAAATTCAGAGTGGAAGCAACTTTGCTCCTTAACCAAGGGGCGCAGATCAAGCAGCATGGATGGCTGCCTATAAGGAGGGGGGAAGGAAGATACAAGAAAGCATCGGGGCACACATATTAGGGAATGATCTTTCTCAGTCTTTCGCTGAACTCCCTTGGTTTGAAGTCAATGATTCCAGCAGCCTGTGTGGAGGTTCCTCCAGCTTCATTTTATGTCCTCATTACCTTGCATACTGAAGGGCTTTTTTAAGAGAGTGGAGTACTCATGCTATAGACCACAAAGGCTCTACTGTGTCACCAAGGACTACTAGGGACTAGCTAAGCGTGCATGTTATTGACTAGACAGACTGTAATGGCTTCCCCAGTGCGAGCTCAGATGCACAGCAGTAAGAAATACTGCAGGAAAAACAATGCGGCTTTTTGGCATGGCATTTTATGGCTGAGAGCCTTTGCCCAATTTTAGTGATGGCAAATAAATGCTGACAGCTGGAAGGCCTTCTTAATGCTAGCTGACGCTTGTGGCGGTGACCGTAAATTCTAACAAACTAGCACCGCAATGGTAATGCAACCAGGTAAGTGGTGTAAAGTGGTAGTCTGATTTGCCAGCAAATCACTAATGAATATCACCGGGGGCATCCATGCAATCGTCTGTAATCGTAGTTTAGAAGCCAGGGGGTCATTGTGGGACAACTCTAATGCATCGGGACTGCAATAAGGAAGAGGCTGGGAAGCATCGGATCTATGGGAACCAAAGAGAAGGGCTCCCGGGGACTGACCTTGTGAACAAACTCTGCTGAGGGAACAGGGTTGGTTGCCTTTTATTCCTGGCTTTAATTAAAGCCCAGTGTTTAGTTTGCTCCTCTCCAGAACTGCTCCCTTCCTCCGCCCCCCTCCCAAACCATTGCTTTTTATAGCACGTCTGGTGTGGATGTCAAGCGTGACAGAAATGTATTTTCAGCTCCAAGTGTCCCTTCCCCAGGACCAGTTAGTTACCAGGGCTTGCTAAGGTGGAGATGAGAACAGGATGTTTGATTTTGCTACCATTGCTTTCCTGGATTACTTCAAGCTGTTTAGATAAAGGAAAATAAATAAATATGGGGCAGGCTGGCTGCATGCAGAATCAAAACAAACTGCTTGCAGGATGAGGGAGGAAAAGCCTACAGAAAATCCACTCTTCGTTATTATAACTATCTTACACTTCAGGGGTCTAAAAGTACAATCCAGTCAAAGAGCAGATCATTTCACAACCGACACATACTCCTCTTTGGGATCATTGATCAGTTACTGGATCTCTGAAGGCTCCAACAACAGCACAACTTTAATTACTGAGGATTTGTATATCAGTAGCTTCTAGAGACATTAGTCAATATCAGGGCCCCACTGTGCTAGGTGATGTAATACACAAGGGGCAGATAGTCCCTGCCCCAAAGAGCTCACAGTGTGCTAAACAGACCAGACAAAGGGCCATGTTATCATCTTCAACCAGACTGCTCCTTTCCTCGCACACAGAGCTTTCATGTCAGAGCGGTCTGGAGATCCTCACTCCAGAAACACAGAGTCAGTGCCCAGACACTAGCTGAGCTCAGTGTCTGGAAACTGAGCGCATTTTTTAACGTATAGGTGCCTTATTCCGGCTTAAAGACACAAATCGGGCCTGTTAGTAATTTTCTTACCTGAAAGTACATTGGCTGGTTTCCAAACTGGGAGCAGAATTCTCTGAAGCACGTTTACCTTTGTGCTTAAAGGAAAGAGTCCCAATGGATGGTCAGAGCAAACGCACCAGGATGGATTATCCCCAGTGACATGTACAAAGAAATTCACGTACAGTAAAAGTCTACTGGGAAGCCTGCTTAGAGCAGCATGATATTAGGATATCATAGCAGTGCCCACTGGGCCTGTAACAGACTTGCATAGACTGACTTTGCAACAGTCTAGCGCCCTTTGATTTTTTTCTACTTGAGCTCATTCCAAACACTGAACTAAACAAAGCCCCACAATATTATGCATTTGACATCATGACAGTATGCCGTAGGGCTTAAAGTGTTTTGGGGCATACACACCAGCGAAGGGGATGTCAGAAGTGCTTTTGTCTGTGTCAAGTCATTAGGCTGTGCCACAAACTGCTGGTCGGCAGCTAAATGTTACTCTACAACGCCAGACCACGCATGACATGCCTCCCCTCCCTGGCACGCTGCCACCCAACTCGACAACCTCAGTTCATGTTTTCAGCAAGCTGTTCCTGGTCTCTTCACTCAACTGGGCAGGGGTCTAGTGATAGGCAACTGGCCCTACTTCATTCACTCCAGAAGCAGAATGTTTTAAAGGAGTGCACTCATTACTCACTCAATATATTTGTGTGGGGTGCTAAGACTTCTGGGGGCATGATCCTTTGCGCTACAATAAACTGAGTCACATTACACATTATTGCAAAGTGTATTGTGAGAGAACTTGTCTGTCCTTTCTTGGCACTCAGGGGGAATTGTGGGGAGGCAGTGCAGGAGTTGCTAATCTGTGCCCACCCTGCACACTTCTTATGTTAACAGCTGACAAGTTGTGCTCACTTGAGCCCTGTATCTCCTGACAGGCAGCCAACTTGAGTTCAAAGCACCCACATTCTAGTGAAGGGTGCATGTGTGTGGACAGGATTCAAGTTAGAGGCAACCCTTAACCCGAGTTAACTTTGTTGTGAAGACTGCCCTACATGACAAGCACGCTACTCCAGGATTCTGTCACAAGTGACAATACTAAGCTTATATACACATTCATTCCTCTAAGGACCAGACTCATCCAAGGAGCATTAGTCCTCATAATGGTCTATGTTTACATTTCCCCAATTTAGCTAACGGGCAAGACAATATTCAGACAGAGAATTTCAGAGTGACGATCCAGCTGCAGATGCTGAAGAACTCAAGCTCTACCAGTTAATATCAGAATTAACTCACAGCAAGAAACTGTCCTTTCAAACCCGCTTTAGGCTGATGAAATAACAATGTAGTGGTTTTCATTCTACCCACATTCCGATCAAACTCATTATAGGTCTCTTCAAACACAAAGAGATGGCTTAGGCCTAGAAAAAAAACCCCAATAGAACGTGGAAGCATCTCTTTTGTGCCCTAGCTAGGCTGCCCTGAGTTTTTCAAGTCGTTCATAAGGACGAGTGTCACCGATCCATGGAGTGGATCTGACAGTCCCTTCAGACCTTTAACATCACCTGTTGGGTCGAGATGATGTAAGAACAGAATTAGAGCCTGATCCTGAGAAACTACTCAGGTCCTACTGAGTCCTGGGAGTTGTGCATGCTCAGCACCTCACAGACTCAGGTCTCCAGCACTCAGTCCTGCCCACTGAAGTCGATGCAAAGCTTCCTTTGGCTTTAACAGCACAGGGTTGGGCCTTACTCACCAAGTGGGGCTCCCTCCTCCCCACAAACTCAGGCACCCTCTGGATGTAAAACACATGCACTCACCCAGAGACTGTCGGAAGGGAAGTAGGAGCCACTAGCTGCGGTTTCTCCTTCTCTTGCTGCTTCAGAAAGGATTTGGCTTCTTTTGAGGCAGCATCCACTTCTTTAGTCACCCTGTGGCATGGGAGAGACAAAACCATGTCAAAGTCAAAGTCAAAGCAGAGACTCACACAGAATGTGAATCAGAGATCCAGCAAGGGAGCACAGAAAATATCTGTATCAAAGGCGACACTGGGCCACATGGATTGTGTTAATTCCCCTTCTATTAACCACTGCAGGCGGAATCAGCATGTCTTGTTGAGATCCCATTCCAGTTGCAAACTGTCTGTATTCATGTCATAATGAAATGATAGCAAATTAGAGCTAACGGGGCTTTAAAAATGAACAGAAATATTTTTGTTCATTCAAACAGGCCCATCTCGCCAGAAGCTACTGAATACCCCAAATGGGTCACTGGAGGCAAATCTGTTCTTTAATTGGGTGCTTGATTTCCTCATTTGCTGGTCTTCTGTGATAGCATCTCTCCCACCCACACTTCCCAACCAACAATGGACTGGGCTGGCGACTACCCGTGACTGATGCTGGAGCAGAGAACATGTCTCTAGCGACCACACTCCGACTTAATGCTGAAAGCAGAAATTTGCTACAATTTTCTAGCTGCTATTTTTGTTTCAGGCCTAGAGGATACAAAATATTGAACTTATTAAAAAAAAAAAGTCAGCATTGCATCTGCTATGGATGAATACAAATATTAGAAAGAAAATATCCAGAAAACTACTCTAGAATGAATCATTCAAAATATCCAGCTACTTTAGCCTCCTCATTTTGGCTGCCTTCCCCTAGCAATGTGTGTTTCAGGCACTCAGCTGCTCCTAATGAGCTTGTCCTGTTTTTTCAAACTAAAAGCCTCACTCCCTTATACAAAAGCTAAAGCCTCTCACAACCCCCTTGCAGTTCAGCATCCACAGCCTGAAAACACCCTAAAGAAAGCGGTGTGCCCCCATGCCGCCAATCACTGCTCCCTTTGGACAGCCTCAGCCCCACCCACCGCCAGACCTCACCTCCATTCATTCCATTTGCTGGATCTGCCGGCTGAGCAATCTCATTTTCAGGTCAACACAAAGGCTGGTTCTCTCGGAAAGTGACTGTGTAAAAATCTCTTCCTCTGATTTCTAAGACCTGCTCCCTGGCAAAATCCAGATCCACCGCTGCTAACTTTTTATTCCTCATAACCCTGCTGAGCCAATGCAGCTATGAAGAGCAAGCTGGAGCCTATTAGGTCCCTACATGGGACATGAAACAATTGCTGACTATAGACTCAGACCTGAAGATTATTGTGATCATCTAGCCTGACCTGAGCATCGCAGGCCACAGAACCTCACCCACCCACTACTGTAATTGATCCATAACTTCTGGCTGAGTTACTGACATCCTCAAATCTTGATTTAAAAACTGCAAGTTACAGAGAATACACTCTAGTTCAAACCAGCGAGTGACCCTGCCCCACGCTGCAGAGGAAGGTGATAACCCCCCAGGGTCCCTGCCAATCTGACCTGGGGGGAAATTCCTTCGCAACCCCAAATATGGCGATCAGTTAGATCCTGAGCACTTCAACAAGGCCCACCATCTAGACACCTGTGAAAGAATTTTCTGTAGTAACTTAGAGCCCTCCACATCTAATGTCCCATCTCTGGCCGTTGGGGTTATTTGCTACTAGCAGTTGCAGACTGCCTAAAATGGCATGCATCCCATCTCATCATGCCATCCCCTTCATAAACTTATCAGTCTTAAAACAAGCTAGGTTTTTTGTCCCCACTGCTCCCCTTGGGAGGCTGTTCCAGAACCTCACTCCTATGATGGTTAGACACTTTCATCTAATTTCAAGCCTAAAATTGTTAATGGCCATTTCCACATTCTCTCTATTTGTTCTTGTGCCCATATTCGCCCTTAACTTAAATAACTTCTCTCCCTCTCTGGTGTTTATGCCTCTGATGTATTTATAGAGAGCCATCATATCTCCCCATAGCCATCGTTTGGTTAGGCTAAACCAGCCAAGCTCTTTGAGTCTTCTCTAGTAAGGTAGGCTTTCTTTTCCTCAGATCATCCTAGCAGCCCTTCTTTGCACCTATTCCAGTTTGAGTTCACCTTTCTTAAACCTGGGAGCCCAGAACTGCACACAGTATTCCAAGTGAGGTCTCACCAGTGCCTTGTATAATGGTACCAACATTTCCCTGTCTCTACTGGAAATACCTCACTTGATGCATTCTATGACTGCGCATCACATTGACATCTAATAGTCATCCTGTGATCAACCCATACACCCAGGTCTTTCTCCCTCTCTGTCACTTCCAACTGATATGTTCCCAGCTTATAGCAAAAATTCTTGTTCTTAGTCCCTAAGTGCATGCCCTTCAACTATTAAATTTCATCCCATATCTATTATTCCAGTTTTCAAGATCCTCCAGATCTTCTCGGATGACATTCCGATCCTCCTCCATATTGGCAATACCTCCAACTTTGCATAATCCCCAAATTTTATTAGCACAGTCCCACTTTTCATGGGAAGGTCATTAATGAAAATGTTAAATAAGACTGATCCCTGAAGAACTTCACTAATAAGCTGCCTCCAGCCCAACAGTTTCCCTTTCAGTATGACCTGTTGTAGTCTCTCCTTTAACCTATGTTCCAATCCGTTACACCAGAGCACATCAAAGGAATGCAATGAGGTTACACAGGGGTCACTGAGGTCAGAATCTGTAACCATTTATTACAGTTGATGTGCGAGAGGAAAACCCAGCCTAACTCTCAGATCCTTGGATAAGTTTCCAAGACTGGCAGTGAGAAAAATGTTTTCGACTTGTTGACTTAGAGACATTGACAGGGGAACAGATGATGAATTCCCACAGTGCTGTTTATACAGTCAACATTCAGCGACAACAGCACTTCAAGGCCAGCAGGAAGTGATAAGGTGAGGGGATGAAGGAAAAAGACCTTCATCTTCTTCCCTGAAGCCCAAATATGGAGGGAAAGGAATGTTGAAAAGTAAATTAACATCTGTGCTAATTGATTCTTGCCCCAGCCTTGTTCATTCAGTGCAGAAAGAAGAGATTAGCTTCATTTTAGCTTTGCCACCTGCATTTCCAATGGGCAGCAGTCATGTGGACTGAAGTCCGTTTCAAAGCAAGGAACATTTAGAAGCGTTTGCAGATCACATTGAAAGGGGAAAAATTAATTCAGGAAGAAGCAAAATCCTTGTTACAGCAGCGTTACAATTTAGAACATCCAGAACACGCTGCTCATGCACAGCCCTCAGAGATAATGTTCATGTCGTGCTGTATTTATATACCAACGGTTATTGTACTTTTCATTAATTTCATTAGACAGAATAAACTCATCGCCTTTATGTGGCAATTAGCTGGAACTCCCCAAGGAGGCCTATCAGCGGTCGATGCCGGCCTCAGATTAAAACCATCACAGGGTCTATTTTTAAATGCACCAGCTTGGGGAAGTGGCTCAATTCCTCTCACTGCTGTGCAGCAAAATAGGCTCTTGTGCATTTTGCACAAAGATGACAGCTCATGTAGACACTCTCCTGGCTGTTATCAGCCCCGCACATGCTTTCACCAAGTCCTGAAGCATGCCTCCAAGGCATAAAGACAGTGACAAACAGCCATGAGAAACATCAAAGCAACCGAAGGGATACAGGAGTTCAAGAGACATGGAACGGAACTCTACGGAACTCTGCGGCTCTAGGCCCCCTGTTCTCCAATCTGCCAGGGGAGCTTTCCGCTGGGGAGCCAAACTAGCTGTTCAACTCCTTTCTGGAACTTGATAGCCTTGGCCTGGGGAAGACGGCAAACAGAGAGCAGCAGTCTGGGAATAAAGCAAGGGTTACAGGAGGAAAATTGGAACTGGAGCATGCCACTATTAACTCTGTATGCTCCAATCAAGAATAATGGCCCATAAGCTCTTTGGAGCAGGGACAGCATCCCTACAATAAGTTTGTACAGCATCTAGCATAATGAGACACTGATCCTGATTGACCCCCATCACTCACAATCTTTACTGGATTTATCCTCATTTGCACCCATGAAGCAGGGCAACCCTATTACCCCATTATACAGATGAGGAATGGAGGCACAGAGAGACTAAGTGACTTGCCCAAGGTCACCCAGGCAGTCAGCAACAGAGGAGAGAAGTGAACCCAGGTCTGCCAAGTCCTAGGTTAGCGTACCTAATAATAGCAGTGATTGCATGGGAGCGTATGGTTGCTTTGAGTAGATCCTCTCCTACTGGTGCTGCCTTCAACGACACACAATTGGGAAACAGCTCATAATATTCTGCACATCTGGAGCTCTTTTTCTCAGGCAGTGCGCCAGCATTTAACCTCACAACCCCAGTGAGCACTCGGTAATGCTGAGCGAACTGCAGTGCACAGGATAAGCCACAGTACATGCCCAAGGTCACAGAGCCAGGAACAGCACCCAAGAGTCCTGGCACCCTCTGCTCTGATCTCACCATAAGACACCATCGTCCCAAATTATTAGGAAAGAAACTGGCCAAAGAACACTATGAAGTTTAAGATTCCCAAGAAAATGCCTGACTAGATTTGCTCATGTACAATGTGACAAAAAGCATATAGCAGGGATGCCCAGTGAGCACAGTCACATTAGCTGAGCTTCCACAGTTCACTCCACCTAGTGCTAAACCCAGCAAGACTACGGCTAGGTCCCTCAACGAGAAGGCAGGATCAGTACCAAGGAGGCCCTCTGCGCTTCAGTGGGAGGAGACAGGCTTGCTTCACACCTTGGCTTAGAGCAACAGCAGTGGTGGCTGGATGTACAACAAAGCACTTTGTCTGCAATTATTTACCACTCCCTCTGGGCTGTCAACAGCTGCTCTGAATTTATTTTTAAAAAATCATTAGCCATCACAGCACCAAGATACAGATGCAGTGTGCAGCCTGTTTCGCCAGCGCCACACAGCTGGGGATGGAGACAAGCATCAGGAAACGAATTAAAATGGAGATAATTATCTTTGAAGATCATTCCATCACAAGAGATCTATACTGCCTCATAAAATGACAAAAAAGCAATTCAGCAGCAAGGTACGGCTGGGCCAAAGCCGGCAGTGACTTTGCATCATTCCAACGTAAGTGACAAATGAAAGAATATTAAAAGGCTCTGATGGGCAGCTGCTCAGAGCACGTACATTTCTTCCTTCCTCAGATTCCCTGGCCAAGCGAAAGTAATAATGGAGGCCAGGTTCTCAAGAGACAATAGCTCACCATGCACTAACCTAGGCACTCCCTGCTCTGCACTGACAGAATTGGGAGCTGCTAATCCATCTGGAAGAAATAACAGTGATTACTAAAGAAAATTACAAGACCTTTTGCTACTAAATACTTGGTAAGTAACTATTTGCCTGGCTGTTTACCAGGATCCTATTCACACTTTCTTACCCAGGAATAAACATGAAAATAAATATATTGTCAGCATTAAAATAAGTACAGACGTGTCTCGCCCACTCACGTACCCTGTAATTTGCACACACAAATCTGCTGACTCTCCTCATTTCTCCATAGAGATTTAATACAGTAGCTGAGTGTTAAAATGAATCTCCTCAGACTTGTACAAAATATAATACGAACATTATTGCTATTTGTATGGCACTAGCATAAGGAAAGGCAGTGTTGCCTCGGGGATATAGCAATGGACTGCACTCAGGAGACCTGGCTTCTATTCCTGACTGCCTCTGACCTGATGAGGACCTTATGCCAGTCACTTCCCCACTCAGTGCCTCAGTTTCCCCATCTTTAAATTGGAGACGATACTACTGACCTCCTTTGTTAAGCAGTATAAGATCTACTGATGAAAGGTGCTAAATAAGAGCTAGGTATTATTAGTGCCTGGGAACCTCTGACACAGGGCACAAGACAGCACCTTCCCCAAAGACCTTACATTCTAAGTACAGTACTAACGATATCACATTTACAAGCTACATATGAGATTGAGTGAATACTTGAAAACTAACCTAAACCACCTTTGTCAAACAAACGCATAAAGCACATTTTGCAGTGCAGTGACCTTGCTTTTGAGATATTAAATTGTGAAACCCAGCACTTCACAAGTCTTCCAGTCATTAGTGAGGGTCTGACTACAGGGCCTGAAAAAGTTTAAGGACACCCTCCTCCTATCTGGCTAGTAGTTCTTTTGATCCAGCTTTATAAATAATATTTCATTCATAGATCTCAAAGCACTTCACAAGGAGGCCATATTATATATGGGGAAAATTAAGGCAAAGAAAAGGAAAGCAACTTGCCTATAGTCATTAGATAGGTGAGGTGCAGAGCTTGGAATAGAGCTGAGGACTACGGAAAGCAGCATAGGTCGAGGGATGTGCTGGCCACACCTTCCCGCAGCCCCCATTGACCTGGAGCGGTGAACTGCGGCCAGTGGGAGCCGCAATCAGCCGAACCTGCGGACACGGCAGGTAAACAAGCTGGCCAGGTCCGCCAGGGGCTTTCCCTGAACAAGCGGCGGACCGGCTTTGAGAACCACTGCACTAGACCACATTGCCTCACACAACTTCACCATGGACAGAGAATATAAATACAATTTCCCGTAATGCAGCACCTCCTGTTTTCACCAGGAGCCTCCTGCAGACGGACAAGCAACCCTTCCACCCTACGCTGCGTCCCCAAACTCAAAACCTAAAACCAGTATTCTAACAACAATTTCTTAATGCTTTCCACAGATCTGGTCTGGTCTACACAGAGATTTTGTACCACCATACTAATACATCTTCTAACATGGATGCAGTTATACTGGTATAAATGTGCTTATTCTACTGCACCCACATTAGGGCAATTTTATCGCTCTAACTGTAGGGCTACAGTTAAAGTAGTACATCCTGTGTGTGTAGACAAGGCCTTAGAGTTACTGTACAGTATGTCTTCACTGCACAGTTAACCCAGGTGGATTAGCACCCAGGTTGGCCTAGCCCGGGTGTGAGCAGCCACACTCCAGAACCTCACTGATGCTGCACTCACCCATGTGTACTGAGGGTGTATCCCAGGGTTCTCTGTGTTGAGATGCTCTATAATTCTTTCCCAGTCAACTGTGTCAATTGTGGGAGAAACTATCTATACCTATCTCATAGAACTGGAAGGGACCTTGAAAGGTCATCAAGTCCAGCTCTCTGCCTTCACTAGCAGGACCAAGTACTGATTTTGCCTCAGATCCCTAAGTGGCTGCCTCAAGGATTGAACTCACAACCCAGGGTTTAGTAGGCCAATGCTCAAACCACTGAGCTATCCCTCCCCCCGTCTGCCCTTCAGGGGAAATTGTGGGAAAGCTATCTTTGGATTGTGGGAAAGCTATCTCTGAAAACTCATGGTTATCTTTGAAAACTCATGGCGATCGGGGGAGGTCCTGGCTGACTGGAAAAAGTGCCCATCTTTAAAAAAGTGCCCATCTTTAAAAAAGGGAAGGAGGAGGATCTGGGAAACTACAGGCCAGTCAGCCTCATCTCAGTCCCTGGAAAAATCATGGAGCAGGTCATCAAGGAATCAATTCTGAAGCACTTAGAGGAGAGGAAGGTGATCAGGAACAGTCAGCATGGATTCACCAAGGGCACGTCATGCCATACTAACCTAATTGCCTTCTATGATGAGATAATTGGCTCTGTGGATGAGGGGAAAGCAGTGGACATGTTATTCCTTGACTTTAGCAAAACTTTTGATAACGGTCTCCCACAGTATTCTTGCCAGCAAGTTAAAGAAGTATGGGCTGGATGAATGGACTATAAGGTGGATAGAAAGCTGGCTAGATAGTCAGACTCAATGGGTAGTGATCAATGGCTAGTTGGCAGCTGGTATCAAGTGGAGTGCCCCAAGGGTCGATTTTGTTCAATATCTTCATTAATGATCTGGAGGATGGCATGGACTGCACCCTCAGCAAGTTTGCAGATGACACAAAACTGGGAGGAGTGATAGATACATTGGAGGTAGGAATAGGATACAGAGGGACCTAGACAAATTAAAGGATTGGGCCAAAAGAAACCTGATGAGGTTCAACAAGGACAAGTGCAGAGTCCTGCACTTAGGACGGAAGAATCCCATACACTGCTACAGACTAGGGACCGAATGGCTAGGCAGCAGTTCTGCAGAAAAGGAAAAGGGTTACAGTGGATGAGAAGCCAGATATGAGTCAACAGTGTGCCCTTGTTGCCAAGAAGGCTAACGGCATTTTGGGCTGTATAAGTAGGGGCACTGCCAGCAGATCGAGGGACATGATCATTCCCCTCTATTCGACATTGGTGAGGCCTCATCTGGAGTACTGACAGCTTTCAGATAAGTTTCACTAAACTTATCTGGAGTACTGTGTCCAGTTTTGGGCCCCACACTACAAGAAGGATGTGGAAAAATTGGAAAGAGTCCAGCCAAGGGCAACAAAAATGATTAGGGGGCTGGAGCACATGACTTATGAGAAGGGACTGAGGGAACTGGGATTGTTTAGTCTCCAGAAGAGAAGAATGTGGGGGGATTTGATAGCTGCTTTCAACTGTCTGAAAGGGGGTTCCAAAGAGGATGGATCTAGACTGTTCTCAGTGATACCAGATGACAGAACAAGGAGTAATGGTCTTAAGTTGCAGTGGGGGATGTTTAGGTTGGATATTAGGAAAAACTTTTTTCACTAGGAGGGTGGTGAAGCACTGGAATGAGTTACCTAGGGAGGTGGTAGAATCCCCTTCCTGAGAGGTTTTTCAGGTCAGGCTTGACAAAGCCCGGGCTGGGATGATTTAGTTGGGGATTGGTTCTGCTTTGAGCAGGGGGCTGGACTAGATGACCTCCTGCGGTCCCTTCCAACCCTGATATTCTATGATTCTATGACTATCAGCACTCAAGTGGTTTAGCTGAGTCCTTGCTGCAAAGTGGGTGGGTCCCAGCCCAAGTTAAAGCATAACCTGGGTTCTAACCGATACTCCCGGCAAGGTCAATTAACCTGGTGTTAAAGCACCTCTAAACCCTGGTGTAACAAGGAGGCTGCCACCCAAGCACCCCCTTGTTGCCAGGGGTGCCTCTGCAGTGTCCTGCCTCCTGTTTCCCTTTCTTCAGGGCTCCTTAAACCAACTCCACACTGTCTCTCTGCTAATCGCAGCCCTTCTTGGGGTCTGGTTTCTCCATCAAGTTAACAAAGTTCCCAAAAAGCAAACACAAAACCAAATCTTCCACCCAGCCTTAAGCTGGGTGCTGCCCCTCCGCCACAAGGTCTGAGCAGCTGGGAAGATGCAAGGCCTGGCTTGCCTTCCTTTTCTTCTCCCAAAGGAAAACAAAATGTTCACCTGGGTGTTCTTCCCCAGCACCAACTCCCTTCTTCAGTGACAACCGCAGGACAACCCTCTCTCCCCGCAGCTCCCCTTTAGCTCTCATCTCTCTGAACTCCCTGATGCTTTACTACTGTGACCAGATAGCAAGTGTGAAAAATCAGGACAGGGGTGGGGGGTAATAGGAGCCCATATTTTAAAAAGCCCCAAATATTGGGACTGTCCCTATAAAATCGGGACATCTGGTCACCCTACTTTACAGCCTGGTGCAGCCCTTCCTCATTAACTGGCTCCTCTGGGAGCATCTGCTCTGGTACAGGGGCGCTGGAGTTATTTCAATCACAGGGGGTCAGCCAGCCCGTGACACCAGGTAAAGATTGGGATGTGTGGACACAAGGGGGGGTTGGGCTAATACCTGGATCACAGCTAGGTTAACTGCAGTGAAGACATGCCCATAGTTACCCCAGTCATTGGGCAGCTGTCAAAAAAAGAAAAACAGACACCCCTCCCACCCCCGGCCATTTCCCATACCAAGGAGCCCTTGCCTCTGCAAATAAACTGGGAAACAGGAGAATAAGATTTTCAAATATAAATCAGGGTTTCAGAGCTATCCACTCATGACAACGACCCTCTTAGCAACAGCAGCAACTAAGCCAATACAGCCTAGTTTCAATATTGCTTTTATAATGTTGAGTCAATTTGGATAAAACATTGAACTTAATCTATTAAACCCTCACTTGTACTTGAATTCAATGGAAGAGCGGGGCTATAACATACTAGCTCTTCTCTGGTCCAATTTCTGGCTTCAGGCACAAGTGAAACAAGTTTTGTGCTCTCTGCCTGGTCCTGGATTGATACTGGACCACATTCCACACCTTGTTACACAGTCTGACCTTCTGCCCCTGGGAGGCACAGGGCTGGAAATGCAGAATGCTGCAGTCAGGACTCAGGGGCTTTGGCAGTCGTATGAAGCTCAGGCCTGGAACAGCAAGGGGGTCCTTATTGAGCAGAGCTGTGTGTGTGAGAGGAAGAAAGGCACAGAACGGGTGTCCAGCACTAGAAAGGGAGGATAACATCAGGCCAGGAGAGAAGCCCATGTGCAAAGCTCTATGAAGAGAGCATGCAGAGCATCTCTGCACTAGGCCTGGGTTATGACCAACCCACCCCTTATGCTACTGGGCTCTAAATTTGCACACAAGCCTTTCCCGACAGAGCTCAGCACAAAAACGCTGGCGACACTGGCCAATGCAGCTTTCTTCAAAACAACGAAAGTGATGGGTGAACAAAGATGCGTAGGCTAAGAAAGTGTGTGCCAACACTGGGGAAGAAAGGAACTCCTACAGTCCAGCCAGACCCTAACTGCAGCGCTAACCCTCCCTCCGCCTTTCTGTGCTCAGAGTGGCTCAGCTGGAAAATCCCAGCTCTTTTGCCTGTCACATCTCACAACAGCCAGCCCTGCTCAGGGATCCTGCTCCAGCCTAGACGTGCTGGGCAATCCTAATACTTCTCACCATTTGTGCTAGGGAATTGCGGAAGGGGAAAATTTGGCGTTATCCCGTTTTCAATAGTACCAGCTGGGTTTGGCCTATTTTACAGGCCACCAGCTTTCTGTAAGCACTGCACAGCAGACGCTCATTTGTTGCAGGTTTTTATAAATCACTTTCCACCTCTCCTTTGGACTATACAGAGAGGAAATGTTTCCCCTTCTGGATCTCACATGCCCGAGCCTAATTGCTTGGGTGCTCTCCCCAGAGCTAGCTGCACTTTGAGAATTAAGGGATTCCATCCTGCAAGGTGGTGAAGCCATGGGAGTTGTGGGTGCTCAGCCCCTCACAAGATTAGACTCTCAGCGTCAAAGTAATGGGTGTGTTGGGCCTGTATGCTGGCTCTACTAATGTGAAGAGGCCCAGGAATTCCCCCTGGCAGGAACAGCCACACGCCATCGTACTTGAGGAGAGAGTGCACAGCTGGGCTAGGTCTATGCCCAGGCTATCCCTGGCTGTCTGGCCATGGCACAAAGCCACCTTTACCTCCCCCTCGGTCCCTGGGCCAAGCTCAGTGCAGGGATGAACTGGCCCCTTTGTCTCTTCCACGTGACACCCACTGCTGCTCTGAGTTAGATGTTACTCCTTGGCCCTCAAAAAAAAAAAAAAAAAAAAAAAAGAGCACCCATCAAACCCAGCTGCTCCAGCCAGTCAGGAGAGGCCATGCCCTGGAGAGCTGAATGGGAAAGGGGCTGAACATCTCCTTAGCCCACAAAACTTGGCCAAGATCACAGCTGGACAGAAGGTGGCAGGTGACCCCTGAATCATCAACCTTACATTTCTGGAGACTCCAGGCAACTCCCACCCCCCTTGTTTATATGGCTGAGAACAGTCCCTTTCTCCTTCACGATTTCTCACTCCCTGTGTTCCTCAAACACCAGGCGTTTCCTTCCCTTCCCACCTGAGGTAGTACTGCAATGGGAGTCTGCTTCTGTCCCACTGACAGCAACAGCCTCACGTAGGCAGCTGGCCTATCCCCTCAGCCCAGGAAGGCCTGAGCCCCTGGCCAGAGTCTGCTTCAGGCCCTCGTCTCAGAGCTCAGCCTTATTGCTTCCACATAAACCTAGTGCAGCACATCAAGTAACCTGGCCTCCTAAGCCAGGGCCTCCTTGCGGGGGCCGCTCTATTCCCTACAGATTTCCACTCTACAGGCCACTTGCCTGAGAGTCATCCACAAACTGGGCTCTGTCCTCCTCAGCCGGAGCTTCAAACCAGAGCCACCCTGCTCCCAGCTGTTCTGTGTTAGTCCCCCTACAAGGAGTCCCCATGCTCCATGGCCTGCCACAGGAGCCAACCCACTCCCTGTAGCTCTACCGCCTGCAGAAGCCTTCCTGCTCCTCTGCCCCCAACTGGGCTACATGCAGCTTTTATAATCACCTGATCCCTAGCTACCTCCCAGCTGAGACTGATCAGCTAACAAGTCACAGGTGAGGCTGGGCCCCAACTCCCCTTAAAGGACCAGGCCCCCAGGACACCTCCCTAGCACCCACCAGACTCCCTGACTCTTCAAATCCCAGAGCTTCTCCCTCTGGCCCACCGGCCAAGGCACCTCGCAAACAAAACAATCATACACTACTGGGCCACTAGGGGGCAGATTTTCAAAAGAGTTCAGCACCACTGTTTGGAAAATCTGGTCTGTGTCAGACTGGGGGCAGCTGGGTGCTTTTTAGAAAATCTGGCCTGCGTTCTCAGTCTCCATGTAAGTCGGCACTGCTCCCCTACCTGTCTGACACAGAGCAGCCTTGTGCTTACGTGCAGAGATTAGTCTGCAGCGATCCAGCCTGTCGGTCTTTTGTACCAACCACTCTATAGGAAAACAAGTGGCACTGATTTGCTTAGGAGTAAATAATTCCCAAACCAAATTCTAACTCATAAACCTTTAGGACAACTGTCACCTTGAGGGTTGCTTTTCAGAATCCCATTTTCTTCTAAACAGACAAGATCTAGCTGTTGAGGCAGATGAAATTTAAGGACTACATTATTTTCATAGAATCGTAGGACTGGAAGGAACCACGAGAGATCTAATCCACTCCCTTGCATTCATGGCAGACTAAGTATTATCTAGACCAGGGATAGTCAATAGGCGGACTGCAGGCCAAATCCGGACCACCAGATGCATTTGAACGGAATGCAAAATCTTTTTATGTACTTTTTGTTATCATTATTTGTTTTTGTTTTTTTTCCTCATTATTTTCTCTGGCGTCTGGATCTTGACTATACCTTGACCAAGAAATGTAGACCTTGACAAAAAATAATTGACTACCCCCAATCTAGACCATCCCTGACAGGTGTTTGTCTACCCTGCTCTTGAAAATCTCCAATGATGGAGATTCAACAACCTCCCCAGGCAATTTATTCCAGTGCTTAACCACCCTGACAGTTAGGAAGTTTTTCCTAATGTTCAACATAAACCTAATTTTGCCTGAATGTGCCTCTTCCTTAGGAGAGGTCTGACTCCCATTAAAAGCAGAGTTCCTATTATTGAATTATCCACAGGATTAGAGATGGAAGACACTTAACAAGGTCAAGAGATCAGGTGGATGAGGTACAATCTTTTATTAAATCAACTTCTGTAAATGAGAGAGAAGCTTTCGAGCTTACACAGAGCTCTTCTCCATGTTTGGAAACATACTCATGGTCACAGCCAAATACAAGATGGAACAGATTGTTTAGCATAAAGTAGTTAACACAATTCTGAAAAGCAGACCTCGAGGTGACTGTTTTCTCAAAGGTTTATGAGCACTAGAACTTTTTAAAATGGGAAAAAAACTTCTTTGTCTGTGTGTTGTCATTCTCAGGGAAAGAGCGGAGACACAGAGCAGCAATGCTGTAAGCAGCTTTAAAACCAGGTATAAAAAAACATCAAATCATACCTCAACCCTACTTATCTGAAAACCCAAATACGTAAGTAGATCAGAAATGTTTAGAAAGATGCGATTAGGGTTATCTCTGTTTATTTCCTATGGCTAATGGATTACTCTGTGCTAACCCCAGATGCTTTTGATTTGCTTGTAACCTTCAAGCTGAACCTCAAGAGAGCTATCTTGATGTTTAATTTTTGTAATTGTTTCTTTTAAGATCTAGCAAAAAGCCTAAGCTCCAAATGTATTTCCTTTCTTTTTGTTTTTAATAAATTGTACCTTTTTTAAGAACAGGATTGGATTTTTGTGTCCCTAAGAGGTTTGTGCATAGGTTACTTAATTAGCTGGTGGCAACAGCTAATTTCCTTTGTTTTCTTTCTCAGCTCTTCCCCAGAGGGGGGTGAAAGGGCTTGAGGGTACCCCACAGGGAGAAATTCGCAAGTGCTCCTTCCTGGATTCAAGGGTTTTTTTTGCATTTGGGTGGTGGCAGCGTTTACCAAGCCAAGGTCAGAGAAAAGCTGTAACCTTGGGAGTTTAATACAAGCCTGGAGTGGCCAGTATTATTTTTTTTAATCCTTGCAGGCCCCCACCTTCTCCACTCAAAGTGCCAGAGTGGGGATTCAGCCTTGACAAATGCCCCAGCCAGAGGCGGCAGGTTTGGATAATTTTTGGTGGTGCCCAGAACGGGTCCAAGTCCCGCCCCCGACCCCCTGCCTAAGGCTCTGGGAGGAAGAGTTTGGGCGTGGGAAGGGGTTCAGGCTCTGGAAGGGAATTTGGGTGCTGGGTGCAGGCTCTGGGCTGGGGCAGAGGGTTGGGATGCAGGAGGGGGTGCAGGCTCTGGGAGGGAGTTTGGGTGTGGGGTGCGGGCTCTGGGATGGGGCAGGGGGTTGGGGGTTGGCGCTTACCTCCAAAAGCAACCTGCACACACCTCTGGCAGTGGCTCGAGGGCAGGGCATGGAGACATGCCACACTCCGCCGCCGCCGCCCCCCCCCCTCCCCCCCGGGGCCATAGGGATGTGCCGGCTGCTTCCTGGAACGGTGCACAGCGGGCAGGCGGGAAACCGCCTTAGGCTGTGTCTACACTGCCACTTTCAGCGCTAAAACTTTAGTTGTTCAGGGGTGTGCAAAAAAAGCTACCACCCCTCATTCGGGGTATCGCTCTCTCCTGGCGATAAAGCATGACTACACTGGCCACATCACAACATTGCTGCGGACACGCTCTAGTGTGGGCAATCCTGCTGTGCTGCCAGTGGCGCGGCAGTGGCAGGGGCCTCCAGGCCCTTTTAAATCACCCAGAGGCAGCAGGAGGGGCTGGGAGGCATGTGGGAGTGGCAGATGGGGCCGGGGGAGAGACACAGCCCCGAACATTGGTAGAGCTGGGCCCCTAGGCCCTGAATATTCATGGAGCCTGGGCACCATGGGCCCATACAACTCGCCACTCCTGTTAGTTGGTTCCTTAGCCAAGCTAGGGGGATGGTTGCAGTTAGCTCTTGTAGATTTTCTTTGTAAGTCAATGCAATATGGTGCTCTCATCTTGTTACCTGGATTTGCAAGGAGGTACAATCAAAGTCACAGATTGATCAATATTCTGCTAGTCTCTCTGATTCTTCTTGTACAGCAGATTTACTTTCATTATGGGAAACGTCCCTCACCTGAGGAAGGGGTCTCCTGGATCCAAAAGACCACATGCTAAAACTGCACCTTAAAACTACCAATGTCTGGACAAAGATGGTGAATGCTATGGTAACAGATGCTACATACTATAACCAGAGAGAAAAATATCACCCAAAGGAGAACAGACTAGGCCTGGATTTGTTTGTAAGTTGTTAATGACATAACAGTGACAAGTCCAACTTCCCTTCCCCCAATCTCTTGTGGGAAACACAAAGGTCCTCCGGGGTTCAAAGTCTGGCAGTTACTAAAATGTCATAAGCTGTTCTTTGTCCTGGGTGGAAACCCAAATCCGCGGGCTGCAAAGCTGGCTCTGTCAGCATCTATTCAGACATCAAAAGTACTTGTCTAAGGCCATAGCTGTCAGGAACAAGGAGGTGGTTTGGAGACAAGGGGAACACAGCAAAAAAGTTACAGCAAGTTTGGCTCGGAGGCCTTTGGAATAAAACCATAAAAGAGGCTCTTGGTCCCTGTGTATAACCTGATAGCAAAAGAGCAGCTTTGAAACATGGACAGCTCACTCAATTCCTTAGGCTTTGAGATCCCTCGACACTAGGCATGTTTCTTTACAGCCAAGCTGAGTCCAAGTGGTCACACTATCAACTGATACTACCAAGGAAAACATCTATTAAAAAAACAAAACCCTTCTTCCACCTGCAGCCCAACTATGTTGTCCAACCCTTCCCTTTTCTGAGTTTGAGGCACAAACCACAACAGATCAACTAAATCTTGGAAACTACTGTCCTCTTCTAAGATCTAATGCACAAGAAGAGTATTTTGCATGCACTTTGCCAGCATTATGCTGTTCAACCCCCCCAGGAGGCAAGTAGTGTTGTCTTCCTTTTCCAGATGGGGAAACGGACGCACAGAAGAGCTGAAGTTATGCCATCACTGCTTGCTGCAAGGTTCTTACACTTTCCTCTCAAACATGTGGTACTGGCCACTGTTGTAGGGATAAGATCCTTGGCCAGATGGATCCTGATCTGATTCAGTCTGGATCAGACTTAGCCAAGTGACACAAAAAATCCGCAGCAGACAGGGAAAAGAACTCAGATTTCCTGACTATTCATCTTGTGCTTTAGCTGGTGTGTTACTGTGGTCCTAAATTTGGTATAAATACCTCCGTAGCCATCGGAGGAGTTTCCTTCTCTACTACATTGAAGATGCTTTTCAAAAACTTTCCCCCCATAATATTCCAGTGCCAACTGAAGACAAGGCACCAGCAGCAAATAAAAATACCCCACCAGAAAGAAACTGAGAAGGGAGAGATGAGGAGTAGAGTCCATCATCAAGTTCACTGTGCATGGTCATGGTGATGGAAGTCCTCAAAATAGCCAACACAGATTGGAAAGATCCAGCTGACAATTCTGAAGATGCTTTGAGATTCCTTCCTTGAGGGTCACACACACAGATGAGATCTTTCATTTTCCTTACACTGGTTAGTTATTGGCTTTGGTGATCTGGCAAACTGTTTGCACAAATGTATGAATTCTGGGTGATATTATGAAGGGTTACTAGGAAAAGTAAGAAAGAATTGAGGGGAGTCAAGGCGGCACCACCTCATATAGCCAGGTGAAGGGTTATGGTCGCTAGGTGTGAACGCTGCCTCCTATGGGTATTGCTAGGCAAAATTCTCTAGCTCCAGTGCACAAACACCTAAGTGGAATATACGGCTGCATCTACTCGGAGAAGAAGTGCCAGTGAACCCCATGCATAATGTATAAGAGCATAACTGATGCCTGCATTTAATGACTTCAGCTTTGGTCAATAGTTATCAATCACTATTAGCTAAAATCTCATTTGTCTATATTCTCTGAAGTTTCAGAAAGGTTATTGAAACTTGCCAGGAGACCCTTTCAGAAGCTTTATGCATCTCCTCAGAGGTATCATACTTTTACTTACTGGGTTCCAAAATCAATAGCTGCTTTTGAAATGGGAGAAAAACAATATAAACTGCACAAGTCTGAGGTATCCTCTGACCTCTAAGAGCAATAACATTGCAAGGACGGACACAGCACAGAACTGTGCTGCTGACACGTCATAATGCCAAGATCAGCGGGTTAGGCATCAGCTGCAGCAAAGCTGCTAGTCATTTTTTCATTTTAAAGAGCAAAACCAATACCGAAGGCAATCATCCCTGGAACCTACTTGGGGTTGGCTTCATTCCCAGGATGGCTTTATTCTCTTTTAGAAATCGTGGGTCCAAAAAGACTTCTGGTCTCTTAGTAATCTAGGCCAAATGTCTAGAAGTGCTATAGAAAAAGCGCTCCCAGCTTTGGGGATGCTATGGGGAGCAATGGGGATAGGTGACAGTCATTGAACAGCTCTGATAGTATTTCCTTTGGAGCCTGCTCTATCTAGCTTCACTCTGCAGGAAGGATGGGAGCTGAGGATCCCAAAAAGACTGAGGATCAGGGCATTCCAAGTGGGGAGATCCTTAAGGCGCTGTGAGGAATGTAGAGGCAAACCCTAGGAAACACAAATAACAAGGAAGCAACTAGAATAGGCTCTTCCTGATCCCCTTCACCAGGTTAGGGGATCTGGAATTAAAACGGACACAAGACAGACCAATCTTCTCCCATCCAGATATCTAGATGGGTGTCTCCCTCCCCTACTTCCCACTGCCCCCCCCCCCCCACAGCCTTATTTCAAGGTTTTCACATGGATCATTGTAATCATCTAGTCTGACCTCCAGTATAGCACAGGCCATAGAACTTCCTCCACAATAATTCCTAGAGCAGATCTTTTAGCAAAACATCCAGTCCTGACTGAAAAATGGTCAATGATGGAGAATCCACCATGGCCCTTGGTAAATTGTTCCAATTGTTTCAATGGTTAATTACCCTTATTTCCAGTAAACAGCAGACCTCCATATATCAGAGCTGGATGTAGCTGTCTCCATACATCTCTTGCCATCCACTTTGAGGGAATAACTAGAGGACAATGCAGGGCATTCCAAACTCCTGCCAGTCCAGAAGGAAGCCATGGGGTTTGGTTTTCAGAGGGTGATCCCTTGCCTGGCTATGCACTGGGCTGCTACTAAATTGCTCAGATCAGTCCCATGAAGTAGGTTTAATAATTAAACGGTCCACTTTTGCAGGAAGCCCTTGTAAAGCCCCGGGTCCTACAACCCTTTCTGTATAAAGCGACAGGAATCGGAGACTTTTGGACACAAAGAACAATTCTGCTAGCACTTACTTGCCCCATCATTCACTGATAACATAAGACTGGCTGTACTGGGTCAGAACAGAGGTCCATCTAGCCCAGTATCCTGTCTGCCGACAGTGGCCAATGCCAGGTCCCCAGAGAGAGTGAACTTAACAGGTAATGATCAAGTGATCTCTCTCCTGCCATCCATCTCCACCCTCTGACAAACAGAGGCTAGGGACACCATTCCTTACCCATCCTGGCTAATAGCCATTAATGGACTTAACCTCCATGAATTTATCCAGTTCTCTTTTAAACACTGTTATAGTCCTAGCGTTCACAACCTCCTCAGGCAAGGAGTTCCACAAGTTGACTGTGCGCTGTGTGAAGAACTTCCTTTTATTTGTTTTAAACCTGCTGCCCATTAATTTCATTTGGTGGCCCCTAGTTCTTGTATTATGGGAATAAGTAAATAACTTTTCCTCATCTACTTTCTCCACATCACTCATGATTTTATATACCGCTATCATATCCTCTATCATATGCTGCAAAAGCTTTTCAGAAAAAAAACAATCTGCATGAAGATCAGCAATACACATCAGCCTTGTGCGCCTCATCTATAGCATCAGCAACTGAAGGAAAGACATCAAAGACTGATCCCCACTTCTGAATGGCACCAAAGGACACTGTCCTCTTCTATTCATCCCTGCACAATACCTTGGGAATGACACACTGAATCCAAGACTCTCACCAACATCTCCAGCAAGAATTCTGAAGGCTCTCTCAACTTCTCGCTACTAATGGCCTGGATATCCAGAGGAGCGTCAGAAGCCTGACTGGTAATGCAAGAAGAGGGTTAATCATCTGCTCTATCCTAAGCCTATCCTGACAGGTTTAGGTGATGCATCCGGCCGAGCTACACTGTGAGTGACCATAGAGTCAGAGGACAGGAGGGTGGCTGGACAATTACAAGTGGTTTAAACACGGGATGGGGAAAACACTCTAAATCCTGAAAGTCACTGCAGTAAATCCCTGCTTTAAAAAAAAGAAGTTTTATTTTATAGCTCATGCTTGGCATTTCCCAACTCTTCCCTATACTTGCTGGTAGGAGATAGGGGCTCAGCATGCTGCACTGACAGACTAAGGCTACGTCTACACTTGAGGTGGTGCTTAGAGGGCCAGCTAGATTGGGTATAAACAGAAGTGTAGATGATGAGACATGACTTAGGCGAGTCAAGTGCTCCACACACCCAGCTATATACCTTGCAGCACTCTCTGCAGGCCAAGCAGCACCTCTCATGCCTACACAGCTATCTTTAGCAGTGTAGCTCCCCACTACCAGAACCTTTCACTGCGGCGAGGAAAGGCTCTGGCGGGGGAAGGCGGTGAGAAAGGGTCCCAGCAGCCAGGAGGGAAGATTCCACGCTGCCAGTGCCTTTCCTTGCCACAGTGAAAGGCTCTAGCAGCAGGTAGCTTCCGGAGCCTTTCCCCGCTACCAGACACAGCGTGTAGCTACACATACAGTTCTGTACTCTACATGCTGCCGTAAGTGTAGGGATAGCCCAACGGAACCGAGAGGCAGAATTCCATCCTATGGACTGTGGCAGAGGGAGCAGACACACCCTTGGGCTCATTCTTCACTCAGCCACCTAGCCTGGGAGGCAGAAGGGATATCACCCTACGCCAGGGGTCCTGGCTGCGGTGGAAAGAGCAGGAGTGAAACTGCAGTTACCGGGAGGGAAGGCAGAGCTGAGCAGGGATGTGAAATACTGCATGGTGGTAACTAAAGAACCCCCCAGGGAGCAGGGAAGGTACTTTCTAGGGGGCAGCTCTTGGCAGCATGCTAAGAGCTCTCACAGGCCAGATCCACTGTTCTGCAGTTCCCCATCTCGGTAAGGGTCAAATACATTGGGCTTAATGCTGCAGTTCTGCAGACACAATTCCCAGCCTCAATCTCAAGCCTGCACATAAGGGGTCTGCAGCATCAGGCTCGATGTGTGGTTTTATCAGATCAGGCAAACCCTTAACTGTTCAGATCCTCAGCCCCACTATTCCCCAGGCTTTGCTTTCCCTACCACAAGTCATGGCCAAACCTGACCTCCTTCACCCTCCAAAAGAACCCTCGCCCATCTCTAGGACCCCAATCCAAGAGTAACTGCCCCAGAATGATCCCTGCTCTATTTCCTTAAGGTGGATTGAAAAGCTGTTAAGCCATGAGCTACCCAATCAGTGACTAAATTCATGTGTACGACTGAAAGTTACAAAGACATTTATAAACAGTACTGATTGGAAATCAGCCTCTTTTACTTACCAAGTCCTAAGTTCAGGGTTTGATATTTCACCTGCCACAGGTGACAATCCCAAACTCAGCAATTATTTTAAAGTTAAATTCACAGATCTATTTGGTCACTGATCAGAACTCCTAGGCAGTTTTTAAAAAGCTTTGTATTTCACCTTTAAGAGATAAATGCCTCCATCTGACCCTTCTTCCTCCCTGAATTCCTACCTTCAATAAACATACCACTGGCCCCACTGAGAGGTGCAACCCCAGCTCTGCACAGAGAGCCAGCACTCCTCCTTGATGCAAAGAACTGACTGCATCAAGCCATGTTACATATGGTCCGGGGGACAGTGAGGTCTTGGTGCTGACACTGGCTTGCTGGGTAACCTTGAACCATGTCACTTAACCGCTCTCTGCCTCAGTTTCCACATCTATAAAAACAGGAATTACGCTCCTTTAGAAAGTGCTTAGACATAGTTAGATGGAAAGTTCTGTAGAAACTAAGCATTTTTTCCTTTTGCATTTGCAAAACCTCCTGTCCGAAAGGGCTTTAAACACACCAGGGAGCCTTCTGTTACCCGTGCTTCTACTATACATCCAAATGTGATATTTTAATAAACCCAACTTAAAGGGACAGTGTAAAAAAGCAGACTCCATATGACTGGTTTTCCTGACACTGGAGGCAAAGAATCTGCACCAGCAGGTGTTTTTCGCAGCTATTTAATTAACAGGACAGCTCTTTTGGTGAAAGAGCCAGTAGGGTCAGCTTGTCCACTGCCCTAGACCATTGGTTCTCAACCTTTGTGGGCTCAGGACCCAGTTGTAAATGTTTATGTACTGGCCCAACCCAGTAAATAGTCTGGGGGTGGAGGCCTTGGAGTGGTTTTGGTCAGATCCTGCCTCCAGGGGAGACTGGATCCTGCCCGGCACTCACCCCACGGTGGCAGCTCCTATGCTGTGGACTTGGCTCTCCACTCTGGGCGTTGCAACCTCAGGGGTTGCAGCGCTAATGTTTGTCCCCACCCCCCTGACTGGACCAAATTTGTGTGAATGGAGTTGTGACCTGGCTCATGGAGTTGCAGGGCTACTCACTCAACTTTGGCCTACCCGGACTGCCATCATCATGACAGCTGGGCCAAACCTGAGTGGCGCTGGGAACCCAGAGGTTGCAGTGCCTGGAGCAGGGAGGCGAGCCCAACCAGCCCTGTGTGAACTGCACACAACCCTTTGAAACATTCCAGAGACCCAATTTTGGGTCCCGACCCACAGGCTGAGAAACCCTGCCCTAGACAGTACAGTGGACATTCTAGCAGAGGGCTTAAAAACAGCGGTAAGCTTTAATGAGCAGCCCAGTAGCCAGAGCAAAGCACTTTCAGAAACATCCTGAATTAATCAGCAAATGTGCAGCTCAGGAACACATTTAAGGAAGGTTGTAGAGCCCCCCCCTCAACTGATGATCTTGAGTCAGTTCTGCTACACTCTGAGCCATCTTCTGTTGTCAACTAAGTGATTCTTCAAATATTTTCTCAGATAAGAAACCACTATCCCCATTTCCACCCAGCCAAGGGCTGCGGTAAAACTCCAGCTGCAATGGGCCTCATGTCCAGGGCTCTATGGTCTTGCATTCCTGGCACAGCAGTGCCAGCGAAGCTTCCAGCATCCCTGCGGCTGCAGCTGAGCAGTCAGAAAGTAAAGGCACACATTGGGCAAGCTCCCTACACAGGCATCCCTGCCAGGAGTGGATTAGATCTGAACTTTGGGGAAAAAATAAATGCACCTCCTCACTGTGTGTCCAGATGAAAGTGGCTTTGATTCCAAACTTGGGAGAAGACTTGGGACAAAGTCAGTCTTAGGGAAATTTTTCCAAAGAGCTTCTCTGATGGAGCCATCTGCCAGGGAGGATGAGAGTCCCTCAGGGTAAGGGTGGGAAGAGAACTACTCAAGGGGCAATACAAATGGATTCTAATTGCATTAGAAACGCTTCCACAAAGACAACAGCAAGTCCCTCCGCGAAGTTAAGAAGAGGAACCAACTGCAGGGAGCACATTGCTTACATCTAGCCCTTGTGTTTCAAACAAGAGACCCGGACACTCTTCACTTTGTCCCACCTGTTCTGGGATTCCTCTGGATCCAGCAGGCACCACTCCTTGCTGAGGGTACAATGAATGCTGCTGTTTATAACCTTGCATGGAGCCACCTGGTGCACAGAATGAAGTGTGGTAGCTGCCCACTGCAATGACTGGGGACCTGCAGGATACTCATTTGTTTTTTTGATGTGGCTTGTCTCGTGTGGGTGCGCGTTCATGGGCAGCTGGATGTGGTTGTCCATGGGGGACCTAAGGGGGCCAGTTGTTTCAATAGCCCACACACAAGCACTATTTAAAGCAAATGCGTGACTGCGGACAGGACGAGGAGCGGTGGCGGTGGTGGGGAGCCTGGAGAAGTTAAGGAGGCTGGGTGGCTGAAACTCAAAGGGATAGAGCCAAGGGTCTAGAGAGCTGGTTTCCAAAGCCCAGGCCAGTCAATCCAGATCGCGTCTCTAGTTGCATGGATATCACCTCTACTGATGGTACTTATACGGCGCCTATCACCATAGTCTGTGAGCACCTCACAGTCTCTCAATACAGTTACCCTCCCGTCCTTGTAAGGTAGGGAAGTGCCCTGCCCACTGGACAATGCTTCCTCTCTGTAATTAATGTCCTCTGAAATGAGCTCTCAGATTAGCTCCCTGTTTCTGATCGTCATCAGAACTGGCTTCTCTCTGGCCTCCTCCCAGCCGCCTGGATTCTAACCTGGCCCGTGACACATTGCAGTGATCGCGTGGATTCATGGCCAGCTCCATTCAAACTAGGTGAGTTTTACTGCGATTCTGGATGAGCACCAGCTCCCTTCCAGCTGGAGATTGGTTTCTGTACCCAGTGCCCAGCAGTAATTGACAGAAAGGCCAAGAGCCGCAGAAGTTGCGGCAGCCAAACAGAACACAAGCCTCCTGATAGGGGCTTTTATCTGTAATTAGAATGGCAACAGAGAACTGCTGCTTATTAATGCAGCTGCACGCCTTGCATCATGAGGCAAGTTCATAAAGCAGAGTGCTTCAAAAGGGCTTCTCTCCACCTGGGCGCTGCGAGACGACGCTAAACTTTCATTGAGAAGTAAACGGGCTTTGCAAATTGCTCCCACTGTCCACGATTTACAGCTCTCTGGATGGCAATCGCCCGCTGCTCCGTGCCTATTGCACACAAAAGGGACATGAAAAGCTGACAATGAACGGCAGAGACAGTGTCAGAACAGGGGAATAGGTGCCAAGGAGAAATGGAAATCAGCCATCGAAGAACGATCATGAATAATTCCAAGACTGAGATGCGTCAGCTCTGAATAGTAATAGGTAAACTATTAATTTAGAAAACAGAGTAGGCCATAAACTTGGTCCTTTATTTGGCATTTTTAATATTCTGAACCTACTAAGAAGCTTCTCTAAACTAGCAAGTGTGATCCAACAGCAGACTTAGTCTAATTAGATTAATTAATCTAATATAGGAAAGGGTAGTTTCTCCTGGGCCTGGAATCATGGAAAATCCTACAAGACACAATGGGCTGGACATAGAGGTGCCTTCCCCACCCCATCCCCTAGGAAGCTTGGGGTGGTTATGTATTAAACACCTTGTGTTGCAGATTAGATGTGTTTTCTCTGTATCTGTGTAAGAATAAAAATAAATGGTTTCCTAGGCAGTAAGAGTTTCAAGAAAAGAGCATTGAGATCTGTACCTCAAAGCTATCCAGGCTTAAATATTGATCTAAATTCTATAGTTTTCAAAAAAGGAACCATTCCCGAAATGCAGCCTCAGCCCACTTAGAAAGCAGCATAACAGACACTTGCCAGTTATCTCCCCAGGAGAAAAATTCAGCAATTGGTTTTCAGGCCCTTTCTATAAGCTACCATTGTGCACAAACAGCATCATGTTCCTTTAAAGAAAAGAATGCCCCCACTTCCCCAACCTAGCACTGTTCAGATGGGTGTTCATCGGGGTGGTTCTCAAGTCATGATCCATGGAATCTTTACTGGCTGCCTGCAGTATGGGATATTTTGAGATGCAAGTAGCTGGGGGGTTGGGGTGTCAATTACTCTGATGTCAGAATGACTGGAGCTTCAGGCATGGTTATTCATAAAAACAGGGAAAGGAGACTAGAAAGATGTTCCAAGGAGCTAAGAATCAGCTGCATCCCACTGGAACGTCGCCACAAGCTATGGATGGCATTGTCCTGCTGGTCTATCTCGAGCCACCCCGAGCTTTGGGGACTTGTTGATACAGGGCTTGCTTTAAACAATATAAAGCAAGTTAACCTTGGTGGTTTGCAAGGTTACACCAAATCCCCAGATTTGATTTATTCTAGAAAGAAGTCACAGTTTAACTAGTAACTGAACTCATTTCTCCAACAGACCCCTTAGAGATGAGCCCACTGCTGAAAAATGGGAGGCTGCCAGAAAAGCAGCACCTGCAGGAAAAAGATGCCTGACCTTAATGTAGGGTATTCAGGATGTAATATTAAAATGCTGTAGCTGGAATGAGTGGATATTGATGTTTAAAGCCCTAAGCTCAATATTTGAGCCCCTTGCTAAATTTTATTCCCCCAGGACATGTCACTCCTTTTGACAGGCAGGAATAAAATAATTCCTCCCCAATCCCTCCTCCCCAAAATTATCATCACCATGGTGGGCGAGGGAAGTGAGAATTCTTACATCCATTTTGCAAGACCTAGCTATTGTGGTAATGGGCCCCCTCCATATGCCCAAGACAGATATAGGGACAGATCTCAGGCCTGGAGAAGCTCACAACACCCATGTCTCCCTCACAGTGCTGTCTTGCGGTTCAGCAAGAGGCTCTTTCCTGAGGGACAAGAGAGAAAAATTAAGGCTAGGATCTGGGCCGGCTCTAGGTTTTTTGCCGCCCCAAGCAAAAAACATTTTGGCTGCCCCACACCCCAGCCCTGGGCTCCCCCCCCCCCCCCCCCCGCTCCTTGCTGCCCCAGCCCTAGGCTCTCCGCCCCAACCTGCACCCTCCTGCTGTCCCAGCCGTGGGTCACTGGTAACTCGCTCCCAGGGTGGGTCATTCAGCAGGAATTTTGGATGTGCACAGAACACAGACAGGATTGGTTCCCATATGGTTACAGAACTGCAGTAAAGTGGAACAATTTTCAGCTTGTGTGATTGGAGGATGTCTGGATGCATATTATAAGACTGTCCTCCATAAATGAGGAAAAGTTGAGGTGCCCTTATTATTTTTTTGTTCCACTCTTTGTTTCTATAGGGAATTTGCCAATGCAATATCACTGTCTTCCTTTTAAACAAATAAAACTAAAAAGCAATGGCTGCTGAAAATAGCAATTCCAGTCCTAAAAAATCACTGGGAAGCATTGCTTGCTCAATTTTATCCTACTTTTTCTACAGCAAGTTACAGTGGATCAGTATATTTGATTTGGGAGAAATGAAGTAACAGCCGCCCAAACTGAGCTTGAGCACTCCTGAATTTTGAGGGTGTTCAAAAATCTGGAAGGCAGGTGCTAGATTCCCTTTCTGAATATTAGCTATATCTGGAAAGGAAAAGTCAATTTCTGCTTCCATGGCTCAGAAGTGGAATCCTCCTACGTGCCTGGTACTGTATCTAAAGCTGCCCAGGTCCAGAACCTCCCCTCCCTTACTTTTCATTTTAAAGTCTAGTGGGATCCATGTACCTCCCTTGCTAGGCTTCAGATAGAGAGGGGCACTGTCCCTTTTGTCCACCCAATTCCTTCTTTGGGGGCTGCAAGGTGAGGTCACACCAGTATCCCTAATCCAGGCTGGGGAAGTCTTCTGAAGGGGATATCTGGGGCAAAGCCTTCTACTCCTTGGGCTGGGCACACTTGTCCCTCACTCACAGTGCCACCCCGTTCTAGCAGCCAGCTCTCCATTCACAGCAAGCTACAGCATGGCTCAGCTACCTCACTCCCTCCCCCTCCCTTTCCTGTTGATAGCTGCCAAGGGATTGCTGGGAAATGTAGTTCTTTCCCTGCTCCAGGGCTGGCTCTATAGGCAGGGAGCTAGGCAAGGAACTACAGCTCCCAGGGTCCCACGGGTTCTCCGCTTCTGCAGCGTTGCGAGAGGGGAGGAAGTGAGTTTAAAAAAAAAAAAAAAAAAAGGATGGCCAGAATGCCACCCCCTGCAAATGTGCTGCCCCAAGCACCTGCTTGTTTTGCTGGTGCCTAGAGCCGGCCCTGGCTAGGATTGTCAAAGGAGAATAAGTTCACCTAATTCTGCTGGGCTCCTTTGACAATCCCTGCTTTAAAGGCATTAATGCTTAAGCACTCTTCCACCCATGGAATACCGGTGTTCTTAAGAAAACCTACAAGGTACATTTGCCTATTAATCAAAGTCCTCCTTTAAACTATACACTTATCATACTCACCAATATGCACAAGAGACTTGAATCAGCAATAGCAACTGCAGATCCACATCCTGCAGATTTCAGAAAAATTCAGTAATAGTTTCTTGCTGAGCAAACCTTTTATACCTCTAATTAGACTGTATCCTGAATACGAGACGTTTGTGTGATGTGAAGGGAGGAAAGATTCCTTTGGTAACTGAGTGCGAACACGGCTCTGCGATGCTTCATTTGGCTGAGAAGCTGCTTTATCCAAGTAGCAGTGTGGGTTTTTAAACTGGCAACCTGCAGTGCCATTGATTAGTCTCTTTTCATTTAAGAGCACAACTGCATCTGAACTTCTATTTCTCATACGTGTGGGTAAGAAATAAGCACATATGCAAAGGTTCAAGTCTTAAAACAATCCTGGAGAGAAGCAATGGAACCTAGCACTTAGAGCAGAGGACTGGGAGTCAGGGCACCTAGGTTCTCTTTGTGACTGCAACAGATGCTTTTGGGAAAGTCCCCTGCCCATTCTCCAGAAGGTAGACAGTATCTCCGTTTTATACACTGAGGCACCGCAATTGGGAAGCTTACCTCATCATATGAAAAGCACTTGGAGATTTTCTAACAGAAGATGCTACCTTCAGAAAATACAAGGTATCAATTATTTCAACAGTACTAATTCCATTGAGAAACAGGTCTAAGTTTTGTGACTGGCTCACTGTCTTTCCATATCACTCAATCACCCATAATTAAAAGCAATGTCACTGGGAGCAGATTATCCATGCTTCCCTCCCCCTTCTTGGATAACATTGGGGTGTTATTCCTTGGATTTGGCTCCCCCTGGTGGAGAATTCAATTCCATACGTTTTAATTTTTCATGGGGTCAGGGATCAGCATTTTGCCTTATTACCTAGAGTGACGATTCTATTCTGTTGCCAACATCATTATCTTTACCAGGCCATAATGCAGCCAGGCATTATGCAAGCTTCACCAACCCAGCGCAGCCAATGCTCCTCAATACTAACTTCAGGCACTGCTAACATGCTTCTCACTGTGGCATTTAAAATAAGGAGTAAGAGGCATCACTGCTGTCCCCCTATGACCGAATGCCCTGCACTTCCTGACACATCATCCTGCAAGGTGGCTGAATTCCATGGGGTAGGGGCTGGCAAGCCATTTGCCAGCATCCCTCATTGAGGGAAGGTCTAAGCAAAGTAGTGAGTTTACCCTTGTGCTCTGAAGATGGCCAACGACTAAGCTCCACAGAAGGATGTTCCATCACTGTCCACTGAGAAACCTGCCCCTGCTACCATCATCATCATCCCACTAATAATTTAGATAATGGCATACAGAGTACACTTATAAAGTTTATGGATGATATCAAGCTGGAAGGGGTTGCAAGTGCTTTGGAGGACAGGATTAAAATTCAAAATGATCTGGACAAACTGGAGAAATGGCCTGAAGTAAATAGGATGAAATTCAATAAGGAGAAATGCAAAGTACTCCACTTAGGAAGGAACAATCAATTGCACACATACAAAATGGGAAGTGACTGCCTAGGAAGGAGTACTGCGGAAAAGGATCTGGGGGTTGTAGTGGATCACAAGCTAAATATGTGTCAACAGTGTCACACTGTTTAAAAAAAAAAAAAAAAGCAAACATCCTTCTGGGATGTATTAGCAGGAGTGTTGTAAGCAAGACATGAGAAGTAATTCTTTCGCTCTACTCTGCGCTGATTAGGTCTCAACTGGAGTATTGTGTCCAGTTCTGGGCACCACATTTCAGGAAAGATGTGGACAAACTTGAGAGAGTCCAGAGAAGAGCAAGAAAAAATGATTAAAGGTCTAGAAAACATGAGAAGATTGAGGAGGGACAAGATAACAGTTTTCAAGTACATAAAAGGTTGATACAAGGAGGAAGGTGAAAAACTGTTCTTGTTAACCTCTGAGGACAGGACAAGGAGCAATGGGCTTAAATTGCAGCACCAGGCCAGTTTAGGATGGACATTAGAAAAAATGTCCTAATTATCAGGGTAGTTAAGCACTGGAATAAACTGATGAGGAAGGTTGTGGAATCTCCATTATTGGAGATTTTTAAGTGCAGGTTAGACAATCACTTGTCAGGGATGGTCTAGGTAATACTTAGTGCTGCCATGAGTGCAGGTGATTGGACTAGAAGATCTCTCGAGGCCCCTTCCAGTTCTATGATTCTATGAGCTTTGTCTTAAGCTCCCTCAACTGCAGCCTACTTGCTGATCCCAGCACTCTCACAGGGATGTGAAGGGAGACACAGTCCAAGAGATAGTCAGGCCTTTGCTCATGGAAGGCTTTGAAGACAACCAGCTCCTCAAAGCACACCCAGTGTCAAACAATCCATTAGTCCAGCCCTAAGTCTGTCAGTTTTATAAGGGGGTTGGCTAGCAGCAAAGTGCTACTACCCCTGTGTCTTGTCTTTAACAAGACTTCATGGGTCACCCAGAGCCACAGTGAACTGCAGTACAATTTGCATTACAAGAGTTGTCCATGGTCAGTTACAGAACTAGAACGGCACACTGAGAACAAAAGGAGCATCTAGCGCTGCTCTGCACCACCAACATTTTAGCAGAAAGACAGATGTTCTAGCCACTCATTTTCCAAAGGCAACATACAATAACTTGGACATACCAGCTAAAGGCAAACTCACCTGACCTCTTCACCTGCAAAATCAAACACTTTGGTGATTGTCACTTTTGCCATGTCTTTTGGCTTCTCTGGCTCTTTTGCTTCTTCCTGGAGTTTGCTCGAACTCTTCTCCTCTGTAGTCTGAGAAACACAGCAATGACAAATCAAAGAACCTGAAACCTGCAGTGAGAGCACCTAATTATGTCAAGTGGCCTATGGACCGCCCCATCAGTCAGTTGGCACTGAATTTACAGCTCAGATCCTGGGTCCACTGGTCACTATCCAAAGCAAGTCACCCACAATAATGGCAAAGGAGATTAGTGGCTCAGATGGCAGATTTAAATTCGCCACTTGGATTCTAATCCTCATTGCAGGGCCAGGATTGGAACCTCAAACTCTTCTACACACCCAGCAGAAAAGCCCGAGGAATCCAAGGGCTGCCCTTTAAGGGACCGAATGCAAAAACTAAAGTTATAAAGTTCAGAAATTAGGTTAGCATCTGGAAATTCTAAATTAAGCTTTTTACTACCAAATTACACTCACCTGTCCCATAACCTTTCAACAACTAAAAGCAATGTACTAAGGTTTGCTTCTAAACAGGGAAAACAAAGAGAAAATACATCTATACAAAATGGTTATGTCACTGTTGCAGTAGAGCTCTTGAGAATTTTCTAATGACTGATTTCTCATCCTTATATTAACACTAGTTTTTGCATTTAATTGCCTTAGTTAATTATTATACTTTGTTTTAAGGAAAAGTCTTCAGATTTTTAGCTACCAGGTACTGGGTCAGCTTCTGGTCAGACAGTGCCCCCAGTCAGAAACAACTGCAATTTACAAATGACAACTGCAAACTTTTCAAGCATGCCTGTAATAGTTTTGTGTTCTATCCACTGTACACGTGCCATACATTTAAAAACAGACATGACTTTAAGAAATCCCAAACCAAGATTTCCCAAACCTAGCCCGGGCTCTACACTGAGAATTAACCTGCATGCGGAACTTTCAAAGTCCACCCATTTTTTAGCAATGAGCCTGCAAAAAAGCAGCGATCAGAATAGTGTATTTTTTCACGATCTTATTTTTAAAACAATCCTGAATGTAAGTGACTTAAATGCTCAACAGGCACCACTTCACCTTTGGGAAGAGACTAAGCATGAAGATTTCAACCCAACTGGAGATTTTTTTCCCTAAAAGTTATGAGCAAATGAAAACCAAGGATTATACAACTGAAGACATTTTGGAGCCTTCAGATGCAGCTGTATTCTGAAGGGTGGGTCTTTATAAATAGCCTTGTGGGGATCTGTATTTCGTGTCTCTCAATGACTCCAGCGCATGTATGCTCAAGTTTACAAATGTTTTTTCTAGCTGCCAGCCCTGTACACTCATACTGGGATCTGAGAGTCAATCTGGGTTCCTTCCTTTCACTCACTACTGCCTCTACTTAAGATTCTGGGGGCAAACTGTGCCCTGACTCCTGTTCTTCAAGGACATGGAAAAGTGACATTAGGAAAATAATGTCAAGTATCAGGGGGTAGCCGTGTTAGTCTGTATCTACAAAAACAATGGTAACATACATAAGCCAGTAAGTGAACACTTCAATCTCCCTGGTCATTCTATTACAGATTTAAAAGTCACTATCATTGAACAAAAAAACTTCAGAAACAGACTTCAAAGAGAAACAGCAGAACTACAATTCATTTGCAAATTCAACACCATTAATCTGGGCTTGAATAGGGACTGGGAGTGGCTGGCTCATTACAGAAGCAGCTTTTCCTCTCCTGGAATTGACACCTCCTCATCTATTTTTGGGAGTGGACTACATCCACCCTGATTGAATTGGCCCTGTCAACACTGGTTCTCCACTTGCGAAGTAACTCCCTGCTCTCCATGTGTCAGTATATAATGCCTGCATCTGTAACTTTCACTCTATGCATCCGAAGAAGTGAGGTTTTTACTCACGAAAGCTTATGCCCAAACAAATCTGTTAGTCTTTAAGGTGCCACCAGACTCCTTGTTGTTTTTTTAGGAAAATAATGTATTTTAAGGGTTTTTTTATTGCAATTTAGCAGCTGAAAGCCAGGGGGCGCTAGCTCCATGTGACCAGCTACCAGTAAGTGCCAAACCACTTGGATTAGTCAAGTTCATTAGGTTAATAGTAGTTCTAGTTAGTTTCACATTCAGGTTCTTGTGCTGAAATGTTTACAACAAAGTATATCCTGACCAAAGGACCCAAGATCAATGGGCTTTATAATGTCGGACTTCTGCCATGGAGAAAAGGACAGTTGGGTCAGAGACTCCACAGCCAAGCAGTTTATGTTAAAAAGCACCACTCTGGAGAATGGCAGCATGGAGATGAGATTCCCTTTCATCCCAGAGTGACAATCCAAACCTGCAGCATCTTCAGGACAGCCTGGATTGCAGGGGGTCATGAAGGACATTGGTATGTTTTACGCCTCATGTTTCCCCTGCTCCTAATCGTCCTTTTATGAAATGCACATGGAATCAAAGAGGAACAGTGCTGCACTAGAGGTACTCATGCAAATTACACTTGCCATTTGCAGCTGCATGCAGCCCATGGTAGGGGGAGTCAACCTGCCCAACATTTAACAGGAACCTGACAAGCCATTGGCAGCTGGCGGCTCCAGTTCCCCTCCTTCCCATCCTGGACCAGACCTTCCCATCCCACCACCATACTGAAGGGTTTAGCCAGTGCAACAGGCTAGATGAAGCGTCCATGCCAAAGCCAGTGAGGAGATAGGCCTTGTACCTTGTACGGATGCCTGTGCCCAATTGTACGCTCAGAGAAAGGCAAAGAAAGCTGCTGCTTAGCACCAAAAGCAGCCAGGACACGTCAGCACCCTTTACTCTACGGTGTCACTTCTTTTCAGCTGGAATGAAAGACGCTGGCTTCAGCACTCCGACTGGTGCCAAGAGCTCAACCCCATTTCTGACACCCTTGCCCTACAAGGCCACATTGGGGGTAGGGCGAACCCATTGAGTGTTTTGCCAACACTCAATACTAACTAGAACTACACCTCCACCCCAATATAATGTGGTAAAGTAGTGCTCCGGGGGGGGGGGGGGGGGCGCTGCACACTCCAGTGGACAAAGCAAGTTCAATATAACGTGGTTTCACCTATAACACAGTAAGAATTTTTGGCTCCCGAGGACAGCGTTATATCGAGGTAGAGATATATTCATCACCATCTGCAGATTTTAACCCTCTGGATTCTTTCCCCGGCTCCATACAATAAAAACTGCCCCAGCCAGGTTTCTCCATTACCTTGTTAGTCTGTGGACTGGTCAGCTGAGCAGCAGCCGGTGCTTTAGATTTCTGTCCCACATCACTGAGGAAACTGGCCCACAGAGCATCCTCTTTCTTCTTTTTCTCCTCCTCCGCCGCTCTGCCTCCTTTCACCTGCCTTAGACTGTCGGCTTCCTCTTTCTCCTCACTGTCGCTTTGTTGATCCTTCGATTCCTCTCTTTCCCCTAGCACTAACAAGAGGCCTCCTCTCTTCCTTTTCCTGGGAACAGATGACAACAGAAATGCTGAGATAGGGCAAAGCCCCACCAGTAGAAACATGAGCATGGGTGAAGTGACTTAACGATTCTGTATGTAAAGACTGCTGGATTCTAACCATGAGGCTTCCATTTACCTTCAAGGGGAGACACTGAGCTGGAACCCCACACTGGTCAGAAAGTTGAAGGGCAAGATTCAGAGAATCTCTTTAAATGCTCCATTATATGGCAAAAGCTCATGCTACAAAGGCTGGTGGGGATGGAGAACTTGGGTAAGGAAGTAAGTGTTCTAGAGCAGTGGTTCTCAACCCGAGGTATGCGTACCCCTGGAAGTATGCAGAGATCTTCCAGGGAGTACATCAACTCATCTAGAGATTTGCCCAGTTTTACAGCAGGCTACATAAAAAGCACTAGTGAAGTCAGTACTAACTAAAATTTCACACACACAATGACTTATTTACACTGCTCTCTATACTATACGCTAAAATGTAAGTAAAATATTTATATTCCAACTGATTTCTTTTATAATTATATGGCAAAAATTAGAAAGTCAGCAATTTTTCAGTAATAGTATCCTGTGACACTTGTATTTTTACATCTGATTTTGTAAGCAAGTAGTTTTTAAGAAGAACAGGAGTACTTGTGGCACCTTAGAGACTAACAAATTTATTAGAGCATAAGCTTTCGTGGGCTACAGCCCTCTTCTTCGGATGCATCCGAAGAAGTGGGCTGTAGCCCACGAAAGCTTATGCTCTAATAAATTTGTTAGTCTCTAAGGTGCCACAAGCTTGGATGCATCCGAAGAAGTGGGCTGTAGCCCACGAAAGCTTATGCTCTAATAAATTTGTTAGTCTCTAAGGTGCCACAAGTACTCCTGTTTTTTGCGGATACAGACTAACACAGCTGCTACTCTGAAACCTGTACTTTTTAAGGTGAAACTTGGGGTACGGAAGATAAATCAGCCTCCTGAAAGGGGTACAGTAGTCTGGAAAGGTTGAGAGCCGCTGTTCTAGAGGAAAGAGCCTGGACCTGGAAGTCAGGAACTGGGCTCTATTCCTGGCTCTGACACTGACTTCCAGTGTGGCCTAGGGCAACTCATCTAACCTCTGTCTCCACATCTGTCTGCAGAACAGAGATAATGCTCTTGGAGAATCTTCCCTTATAAGTTTGGCACTTTTTGTACTGTCTTTGCAGGTAACCTTTAATACTAACCAAAGAGAAAAGCTTAAACTACACCGCATTTTCATGACTGAAGTGAGGGAGGGTGATTGCAGCTGACCCCAGTGGCTTAGCAATGAAGCCACTGACAGACCCGTTATGATCCCATTAAGATGGGGTGGATTTGGCATTTACCTGCACACAGTGCCTTTGGAACTTTTTTTGCCTTTTTCTTTGTACGGTTTCTCCTCGTCCTCGTCTTCCTTGACCAACTCGCTCACGTCATCTTCACTGTACTCTCCACCTGGAACCACACAGCAGCAGGACCCACAATCACCCAAGAAACAAAGGAAAACAAGGGCGCTTCTGCTCTTGCTACAGGAAAAAATGGTTTCAAACAACCTATTTGCCAAAATTAGAATCGTAAGTATGTGGCACATCCAAATCTTGCCAGTGGAACCTTCTCCTCTGCCTGCCCACAGAAAGCATGCTGGTGAAACAAGCTATAGGCATACTGCGTTCAAAGCAGTCAGGCTTCAGAGGGAAGTGCTCAATTCTATCATGCCACTTGTTTGTCTTATCCACCTGTCAGGACTTGTCTTTTAGACTCTGCCATTTACTATGTTTGCACAACACCTAGCATAGTGCGGTCTCAGCCTGGTTGGCCTATGTGACAATCAATGTCCAGACACACCAAGGGGAGACCAGAAAGTTTAAATCCCAAATATAAGCCATTAAACCAACTGGTTGTATACTTTGTTGTCGTATTATATAAATACATCAAGTAAGATCTCTTATAAAAGCTTGTAATGTTCTAACTTAATAGTCATTATTAGATACGTAAACAGACCATGGTGATGAATTTATATATTTATGTATATAGAAAACTGGGCTCATAAGGTTCAGTTACAAATCACAGCAGGGTGGCGTAGCTGACAAGTGGGGAGAGGCACCTCCCAAACAAGTTGTTTACATTAAACCACCTGTAAATACCCATTCATTATCCAGCCCAGGAAAAGACAAGGATGGACCATTTGAGTTAATGGAAAGACAATGAGACATCCCCAGGTATCATGTCAAGAGGGAATTTCCCCACGAATCAACCATAATCTAAGGGCATATCTACACTACAAAATTAAGTTGACCTAATTTACATCAGCATACAGCCGCTGCAGTAATTGCTCATTGTGTTGGCGGTGCACATCCCCACCAGGAGCACGTATATCAATTGCACTGTCACAATGTGGGGCATTGTGGGACGGCTTCTGAAAGCGAGTAACAGTCGATGTAAGCAACACATTATCTACACGGACACTGTGTCGACCTAACTACATCAACCTTGACTCTATGTCTCTCATAGAGGAGTTAAGTCGGTATAGCAGGGCAGTTACGTCGGCGGGAATAAAATTTTAGTGTAGACACTTCCAGAGTTAGGTCGATGTAAACTGCCTTTGTCGACCTAACTGTGTAGTGTAGACCAGACCCGGGATAATTAAAAAAGGAAAAAGCCTTTTAAAAAGAAGCTTGGAGAGGAGGCTGATCATCTAGAAACTGAGGGACAGCTTCTTGACAGAATGCTGCCCATGGACACGAGATTCCCCCCTACAGCTTAGTGGGAGTGCCAGAAAGCAGTTAAAAGACAATAGGTAATTTGTATTAGACAAGGGATTTTATCCAATAGAAAAGTATAAAGCCTGAGGGTTGCATCTATATGTTTATTTTCTTTGTAACTTATGCATGTCTGCTTTCCCTTACTAGTTCATCTTGGAGTCTGTAGGTTTCCTATTATAAATTATTGGTTTAATTTTATCCCATGCAGGTTCAGGTGTGCAAACTGTGTGGAGCATGTACACCAAAATCAACTGATAACTGGAGGGCTGTTTTCACACCTTTGGAACTGATGAACCATAGGAGAATGGTCTGAGCAGCTGGTAATTAAGAACTCATGGAAGATGGATTTGGGGAGACTCCAGGTGTTGGGGTCACCCTACCAGAAGTAACTAGACTGGTGAGGACCAAGGTGAGACCATATGCTTGTGGGCTGGCTGTATAACGTCAGGGACCTGAACCATAGCCGCACTGCACCAAGGCACCTCCAAGTTACAGGGCAGGGGGTGACAGACATCTTACCAGTGTGGTAAAACATCAGCCTATTAGGCACTACCACAATATAAATGCTGATGCACATGGAGACTAGTTCACCTTGGAGTTGCAGGTGATGCTCTGCACGCTGTCTGCAGATCTCATTATGGGCGTACACCCTCACTCTGCACAATCTGAGCTTTTGTTTTTTAAAAAAGCTAACTTTCTAGCCACTATGGTAGCCAAGAAATCCTTCCAGATGTGAACCAAGTGTAATGATGCAGTTATACCAGCCTGAGTCCGTAGACAGACTGCCTCTATTGGTGCTCAGAGCTTCCTTGCAACTGCAGAATGAAACTGACTCATAGAGACTATTCAGAGTGTCCTGGGGCAACAGTGAAAACTGACTAGAAACAAGCCAATTTCACTTTGAAGGTGCTCTGGAGAGTTATGACCAGCAGCAAAGAGAGGCCCTGAAGGCAGTAACTGGAGGAGGCCTCAAAAATCTGAGGCTGGCCAAGAACAGAGCAACAGACTGACACCCTTTGCAGCAGCCAGGAGTCCAGCTGGCCCTCCTGGGCCACCAGCAAGTGCTCTGAGCACGTGGCCAGCTGAGGCTCAGTGTACCCTAAAACAGGCTGGCTGGCTGGAGGCACAGCTCACACTGCACACTGTGGCAGGGATCATGTGGCTCCTTGAACACAATGAGCTAATTGCCTCCTTTGTAAAGCGCTCTGGGACTACCCACGAGAAGGTCTGGATAAGAGCTAAGTTATTGTTATTACTCCAACAAAAGCCGCAGTCGGGCCCCCCCCCGGCACAGCCTCCCACTGCCCCTCCCCCTGCCATCATAGCTCCCAATGCCCCTCCCCCACCACGGCAGCCCCCCCCCCACCCCTTCCCCTGCCAGCGTAGCTCCCCACACCTCTCCCTCTCCCATCATAGCCCCCCAACGCCCCTCCCCCACCAGCACCCCCCCCCCCAACGCCGGGACGCTGTGCGCGGAGGTTCCCCGCCCCACCTGAGGGCACATAGTCCTCGTCCTCGGCGGAGGAATACTCCTCCGAGTCCGACATGCTACCGGTTCCAAGCCAGCCGCTCAAGCCGCCAGCCGGCACCAGAGAGACGTGGCAAAGCGGCCTAGAGCGCCCTCAGCGATTCGCGCCTGAGCTACAGAATCAAAGGGGATTGGCTAGAGCGCCTGTTGGTGCTCGCGTCCGTGGGGGAGGTACCATAGAGCCACGCATTGGGAGGCTTAGAGCGCCCTATTGCGATAGGAGACACCATAGAGCTATGCGCTGAGAGGCTAGAGCGTCTCCCGTGATCTCTGCGCGAGCCATAGAGGAACTAACTAGCCCTCACCTCATTGAGGGGAACCAGAAGGGAACGGAAGAAACATCCGGCGCTACCTGGATGCGGAAATGGCTTTTCCGCTGTGCGGCGCTTTCTGTCCGAAAGAAGCACCAGGCTGCGGCTGGGACCAATGCGTCCTAGCATGCATTGCGCTCGCCCCGCCCCCTCCCGATAGAAGGCGCATCTACTGTACATCTAGGGGGGCTGTAGTTCCTATGGGACTCGTCAGCCGTCACAGCTGTGCACTTTGCTGTGCGCCAGATGCCTGGGTTCTGTGCCCAGCTCTGTCGCTGACTCGCTGCGAGGCTATGGGCAGGTGACTTTGCCTCTCCACCCCTGTTTCCTTTGGGGATAATGTCACTGGCCCACCTTGCTAGAGGGGCCTGAGGCTGGATTAGCTATTGTCTATGCAGTTGCTGCACCATTCAGACAAGCTGGGCCCCGCGCCATCCATCTCCGCTGCTACCCTATGTTCCTTTATTGCCTTAAAAATAGGTGGCCAGTTAATTCCCTGCCCTGCCCTTGCAGCACTTGGGCTCAGGCTTTCAGAGCGAAGTCACTGCACGGGGGTGGCCAGGCCTTGGGCTGAGAGGCGCGGTGAGCCCGGCCCCCCAGCAGCAGCTATACGCTCACGTCTGCAGTGGAGGGAGGCGCCGGTCAAAGCTGGAGGAGCCGCGGGGGCCAGGTCTGCGGACGGTGCCTGCAGCCTGAGGCCCCACGTGGACGATCGGTTCTGTATCGCCCGCTACGGTCCTAGTGCCGCCCGCTCCCTCCCTCCCGGCACTCCCGGAGCACGGAGCAGCTTCTGACGCACAGAGAAAGGCGGCTCGAGCCGGGTGCGCGGCGCCCTCCTCCCGCAGGGGGCGCATTTGCGAGAGTGGCAGGGCAGGGCGGGAGGCATGTCCGAGCGGCGTCCCGCCCCTCTAGGCACAGTGGGGTGATGGGCGGAGGTCCTTGTCTGTCATGGTGAGAGCCGGGACCCGAGGAGCAAGCCGCGGTGCGATTGGAGCACAGAGCCGTCTGTTCCGCCGGGGCGGGGTGACGGATTCCGGGAGGCGATAGGCAAGCTCAGGTGCGGCGCCGAGGCTGCTGCGTGCCTTTAATGGCGGCGGCATGGAAAGTGGCGAGCCGGGCGGGCTCCTGCAGCAGATATTGAGCCTGCGTCTAGTACCGCGGGTGGGCAACGGCACCCTGTACACCACCCCGCTGGTCAGCTTCCCAGGTACCGGGCCGGCCCCACCCCTTTCCGGGTCCCCCTTCGCCCAACCCCTCGGGGACCCCGGCCCCCCTCCCGGTCCCATGCTCCGGTTCCCCTTCGGAACCGGGTTCCCGGCCCCGTCTTTCGGGACCCCGATCACGTCTATTCTCCGGTCCCGTCCTTCGGGACCGCAAACCCGACCCCGATTCATTTTCCGAGCCCGTCCTTCCGGGACCCCAATCCCGCCCTATTTTCCAGCCGCCGCAGTTCCCGCCCCCATCCCTTCTCCGAACACGCCCCATCTTTCAGGATAGCCTCCCGCTACACCCACATCCGCCGCAGACCCAGCCCTTCTCCTCCGGGGCCGGTTCCCCCCCAGGATGGACCTGCCCCCATCCGCCCAGGACCGCCCACGGGCACGTTCCCCTCTTCATCAGTCTGGTCACATGCTCTCCTCTTTACTCTTTGAACTAAGCAGTCCCTGGTTCTGGAATCACTCCTGGCCTTTCAGAGTTTTCATTGCATGACTCTAAGCCCCCGCTGCTGTCTGCCCTTTAAGAAAGGGTGACCAGAACTGAACAAATGTAATTGAGTTGGTGATGAAATCATCTGCCAGAGCCTGCCCCTAGAGCTCCTACCCTTGCGATCACTGATTAGGTGATGGCCACACTGGGAATCTTTTGTAAAAATGTCCTGTAGGTAGGTAGGTAAGGTTAGAGAATAGAGTTGTGGTGTCTCTCCTAGAAAGAAGCTCATCAAATGGGTTTGCATTACCCCTAGATTCAAGCCAAACCCTGCCAGGCCTTCAGCAAGTTCTGAAACATGGTAAATGCTTGGGAAGCAGGTGTGAGAAATGGTGACTAAGCATTTTTAGTGATAGTAATAGGTCAAGGGCCAGGGAATGCTCAGATGCAATCAGGCAGTGACTCCGACCTTTAAAATCAAATTGCTTGATTGTGTCCTATATGCACAAGCCACCAAAACCATGCTTACATTTTAAAACCGGTAAGTAAACAGGGCCGGCTCCAGGCACCAGCGCAGCAAGCTGGTGCTTGGAGCAGCCCATGGAAGGGGGCGGCACGTCCGGGTCTTTGGCTGCAATTTGGCAGCGGGTCCCTCAGTCCCTCTCGGAGGGAAGGACCGGCCGCTGAATTGCCACCGAAGAATGAAGCGGCGTGATAGAGCTGCCGCCGATCGCGGCTTTTTTTTATTTTTATTTTTTTTCTCTTCGCTGCTTGGGGCGGCAAAAAAGCTGGAGCCGGCCCTGTAAGTAAAAACTGTTCCCTCCCTCCCCCAGGCGAAATGAATGTAGGTACCAATGGGGTCACTTGAATCAAAGGCTATTAGCCAGGATGGGCAGAGATGGTGTCCCCTAGCCTCTGTTTGCCAGAAGCTGGGAGTGGGAGGATGGGAAAGGGGATGGATCACTTGATGATTACCTGTTCTGTTCATTCCCTCTGGGGCACCTGGCATTGGCCACTGTCGGAAGATAGAATACTGAGCAAGATGGACCTTTTGTCTGGCCCAGTATGGCCATTCTTATGTTCTTAATCCCCTTTTTTATTGGTCCCCTGTATGGATGGATATCTTTGGCAGTACAGTTGCTTCTCCAGCTTTCATGACATTTGGCACCCCATATAGTGAATGGCATTTAAAATAGAGGGACTAGTTTACAGTATGAGCAAAAACGGGCTGCAGGCTTACAGTATACATACAATATCACAGTCTGATGCATGCAGTCTTTTTATAGTTTGGAGGTCTGGAGCGAAGCCTTTTCTGATTATTACAGTACAGTATTGCTAGTTGAAGCAAGTGTAAAAAGGGGCTGCTCTTTGGTTAGTTGTTGAGAGGCTGGATGCAAGGGTGGCTTTGCTTGCATTAAAAACTACTAGTCATCTCATTACAGGTTTGGTATCACTTCAGGCACAAATGCAGGTTGTGTTTTACTGAACTTCCTTTCGTTCCAGAGAACAGTGAGACGGAATTCAATTTTGTTTACTCAGTAGGAAGGCTTTTCTAAGAGCAATCTCATTGGGAAATTTAAAAAAAGAGTCCTTGGCTATTTCTCTCACTTCCACACTTGAGACCTCGTTCACTGTAGTATTTAAGCTGCTTTTTTACTCAAGATTCAAAGATCAGAAGGGACCATTGGGATCCTCTAACCTCCTGTGTAACACAGGCCAGAGAACACTCCCAAAATAATTCCTAGAGCAGATTTTTTTTAGAAGAACATTTAATCTTGATTTAAGAATTCCATATTATTTTGAGTGCAGAATATAGAAGTGGCAAGCTTGTTTGATTAGTAAACAAAACAAGGAGTTACAGATAATGCATTTTGTTTGGACCAACTCTATTAAAATAAGTAAGCTGTTGAGACTCCAACTGCATTAAATAATGGACAATGTAACAAGCAATAGATGCATAGCTGTAGTGTCAAATTCAATTCAGAGGTACAATTAATAACTTTTTTTTGAGGGAGAGTTAATTAATTTGTAGAGCTTTTGTTATTTTAAAAAGATTAAGCAAGCCTTGGAAGTGCACATCCATAAAGAGCTTGGTATTCTAATACAATAATATGTAATAAGACAAAGGAGAAGTACAGCAGGAGTTACTGTAAACATCCTTAGAAATGAGGAACAACAGTGGTTCTCAAAGATCATCACGTTTAGTCCTCTGGCAGAGCTATCAGGACTCCAGTCCCCACACTCTCAAAACAAACAAACAAAAGTTTCCAGAATCTGTGGTATTAACACTTGTCACATTATAAGACTTTAAATTCCTTGCTTGGTTAACCTGAAATAACTTCTGCAGAAGTAGTACAGGAGTCTTTGTCAGCAAGCTTACAGGTTGAGTTCTGCTTCATCATGGTAAGAAAAACTCAATCAGTTTTTCTGCCATCTTAATTTAACTGCTTCCTAATGATGCTTGAATCCAGGGTATCCTCCTGGAGAGAGATCTGCTTCTGAAGTACTACACTTACACAAGAGTAAAAAATTGCCTTCTGTTTCTAGGCATCCCTATTGCTCAGGTTCAAAGGCAGCTGATCTCTAAAAGAACAGGTGCAGAGCAGTAGTAGTCAAAGGATCAAAACAAATTGCAAGTAATAGCATAGATTTCTTTATTATTGTACTCTGCTGTTTGACTTAAGGATGTGATTTTCAAACAGCCCTTTAGTGCTAGAAATCCAAGCGATTAACAAATTTTCCAGCAGAAATCGAGCACATAAGTAACACAGGATATTTATGCCATGGCACTTTGGTTTTTTTTCCTCTCAGGGTCAGTACTAGAATTTTTTAAAAATATTCAAATAAGATTTTAAGGGTGCCCTAGCACCAAAATTTGCTTCCATGTTGACTGTCTGGGTGAATCCATCTCCTATTTAGTCAGTTTACAAATAAAACTTTTCCTTAATTGCCAGTCCTGCAAACTCAGCTGGGGATATGCAGGTCAAGATGGCTGCTATCATCGCTAGGGCCCTACCAAATTCATAGTCCATTTTGGTCAATTTCATGGTCATAGGATTTAAAAAATCATAAATTTCATGATTTCAGCTATTTAAATTTGAAATTTCACAGTGGGGTCCTGACACAAAAAGGGAGGGGGGGGGGCGGGTCACAAGGTTATTGTAGGGGATGTTGCAGTACTGGTACCCTTACTTCTGTGCTGCTATTGGCGGCGGCGCTGCCTTCAGAGCTGGGCAGCTGGAGAGCGGTGGCTGCTAGCCAGGAGCCCAGCTCTGAAGGCAGAGCCGCCACCAGCAGCGGCACAGGAGTAAGGATGGCATGGTATGGTATTGCCACCTTTACTTCTGCGCTGCTGCGTGCAGAGCTGGGCCCTCAGTCAGCAGCTACCATTCTCCAACCACCTAGCTCTGAATGCAGCAGCACATAAGAATGGGTGGCATGGTATGGTATTGCTATCCTTACTTCTGTGCTGCTGCTGCAGGGCACTGCCTTCAGAGCTGGGTGCCTGGCCAACAGCCGCCGCTCTCCGGTTGCCCAGCATAAGGGTGGCAGTACTGTGAGCCCCCTAAAATAACCCTGTAACCCCCCTGTAATAACTCTGTAACCCCTTTTGGGTCAGGGACCCCAATTTGAGAAATGCTGGTCTCCCCCATGAAATCTGTATAGTATAGGGTAAAAGCACACACAAGACCAGATCTCTCAGTCCGTGGCATGTTTTTCATGGCTGTGAATTTTGTTGGGCCCTAATCATCACCAATAACAAAAGTGACAGGTCACATCCTGCCTGCAAGGGTACCTCTGTAGCCCTTGTCCTGAATGGGGTTGCATGAGTATAAAAGAGGGAAGAATTTGGCCCTGCAGTTGTTCCACTCTGCACCAGCCAGCGTAGAATCCAGCTGTAGTTGTGTTGACTCGTTGGAGTAAAAAGCAGTCAATCATGTTATTGTCACAAAATTGAGCAAGTCTGACTTTATACTGTGAGGAGCAATTTTCCTGACTAAGGAGGTGCTGCCATTCTTATTCAGTGTCACTTTCAAGCTAGATCATGGGGTTCAACGCATAGTCGTATCCCTTGGCCATGCCAAAGAAATTCTCTCCTGATCTCTTCCTTACCTTCCCCCATCCCCACTAAGAAGGCTCATTTTGTGACAGCGATACGGACCAGTGCAGTATTCTGTCTAGTTACTGCTTTTTCAGGTTCTTATTCCAAAATATTTTGGTGTTACTTTGATCTCCCTGCAGCATTAAATAAGTTTTGGTAGCATGAAGAGATTCAGAGAATTGTGCCTGTATCTTGGCTCCTATAATAAAGAAATGATCAGATTATAGATGCTCAGGGCATTATTACAGGGCTGTTTACACTTGTGATGCATTGTAGTTTTGGAATTGATGAAACTTTCAAATTGTTCTGAAGTTAGGGCAGGCATTTGTAATGGCTGAATGTTGTCTTAGCATTGCTATCCCCAGTACAGAACAAACTTCTGTAGCTGCCCGTAGTGAGGTCACAGCTTGGTCCCTTACATCATGGACACCCTTAGGGTACATGGTCTATATCTTGTTTCCTCTTAAACTCTTTAGAGCAGGAACTTTGTCATCCTGCGTGTTTGTACAGCACCTAGCACAGTGGGAGCCCAATTCTGATAGGAGCCTTTGGTAGCTGCTCTTGTGTTCAGGTAGACAGTGAAGTGTCCTGTCTGCGTCAACCTCCTTTCTCCTTGCCTTGCAGAAATGTGGTATGGTGTATTCCTGTGGGCGCTGGTGTCCTCTCTCTCTTTCCACATTCCTGCGGGATTACTGGCGCTCTTCACCCTCAGACATCACAAATATGGTAGGTTCATGTCTGTAAGCATCCTGTTGATGGGCATCGTGGGACCAATTTCTGCTGGAATCTTAACAAGTATGTTAGACGTTCCAAAGTACTCGTTTGACTGATGGGTGTCTCTTAGTGAGTGTTCACTTCAGAAGCTTGCTGAAGTGGGATGCTATTTCTTCCCCATGGGAAAGGAGCTAACATCTCAAAGTAAGGGTCCTGTTCCATGTGTTTTAATCATAGAATATCAGGGTTGGAAGGGACCTCAGGAGGTCATCTAGTCCAACCCCCTGCTCAAAACAGGACCAACCCCAACTAAATCATCCCAGCCAGAGCTTTGTCAAGCCTGATCTTAAAAACCTCTAAGGAAGGAGATTCCACCACCTCCCTAGTTAACCCATTCCAGTGCTTCACCACCCTCCTAGTGAAAAAGTTTTTCCTAATATCCAACCTAAACCTCCCCCACTGCAACTTGAGACCATTGCTCCTTGTTCTGTCATCAGGTACCACTGAGAACAGTCTAGATCCATCCTCTTTGGAACCCCCTTTCAGGAGTTGAAAGCAGCTCTCAAATCCCCCCTCATTCTTCTCTTCTGCAAACTAAACAATCTGTAGCAGGGCATGGGATTCTTCTGTCCTAAGTGCAGGACTCTGCACTTGTCCTTGTTGAACCTCATCAGGTTTCTTTTGGCCCAATCCTCTAATTTGTCTAGGTCCCTCTGTATCCTGTCCCTACCCTCCAGCATATCTACATCTCCTCCCAGTTTAGTGTCATCTGCAAATTTGCTGAGGGTGCAGTCCACGCCATCCTCCAGATTAATGAAGATATTGAACCAAACCTGCTCCAGGACCAACCCTTGGGGCACTCTGCTTGATACCAGCTGCCAACTAGACATGGAGCCATTGATCACTACCCATGGAGCCCGACAATCTAGCCAGCTTTCTATCCACCTTACAGTCCATTCATCCAGCCCACACTTCTTTAACTTGCTGGCAAGCGTACTGTGGGAGACCGTATCAAAAGTTTTGCTAAAGTCAAGGAATAACACATCCACTGCTTTCCCCTCATCCACAGAGCCAGTTATCTCCTCATAGAAGGCAATTAGGTTAGTCAGGCATGACTTCCCCTTCGTGAATCCATGCTGACTGTTCCTGATCACTTTCCTCTTCTCTAAGTGCATCAGAATTGATTCCTTGAGGACCTGCTCCATGATTTTTCCAGGGACTGAGGTGAGGCTGACTGGCCTGTAGTTCCCTGGATCCTCCTTCTTCCCTTTTTTACAGATGGGCACTACATTAGCTTTTTTCCAGTCATCTGGGACCTCCCCCAATCGCCATGAGTTTTCAAAGATAATGGCCAATGGCGCTTCAATCACATCCGCCAACTCCTTTAGCACCCCTGGATGCAGCGCACCCGGCCCCATGTACTTGTGCTCGTCCAGATTTTCTAAATAGTCCTGAACCACCTCTTTCTCCACAGAGGGCTGGCCACCTCAACCCCATGCTGTGCTGCCCAGTTCAGTAGTCTGGGAGCTGACCTTGTTCGTGAAGACAGAGGCAAAAAAAGCATTGAGTACATTAGCTTTTTCCACATCCTCTGTCACTAGGTTGCCTCCCTCATTCAGTAAGGGGCCCACACTTTCCTTGATTTTCTTCTTGTTGCCAACATACCTGAAGAAACCCTTCTTGTTACTCTTAACATCTCTTGCTAGCTGCAACTCCAAGTGTGATTTGGCCTTCCTGATTTCACTCCTGCATGCCTGAGCAATATTTTTATATGCCTCCCTGGTCAATTGTTCAATCTTCCACTTCCTTAATGGTCTCTTTCTCTAGTGCCTTCCACTGAGGATTTCAAAACAGGCTCAAATGGAGCACAATTAACATTGAGCTGGATGATAAATGTGGAATCTAACTGTGGCACGTCTAGTCACTTTCAGACTTGAAATATATTTAAAATATTTTACAGTGATCTGTATGTTTGCCTGAAACTGAACAAAAGATTCTGAGTTATGGGCACAAAAGATCCTGGTCTACAGAGTCCCACATCGCATTGAATAAACAGTTCATCTAAAGAAGCCCCATACAATACGCCATTCAATGAGGCATTAGCAAGATTTTATTCCTTCCCCATTATACTTCTGGACTGTGCTTGGTATCGCATTGCAATGTATGTGTAATGTGCTATTGCTGTCCTTCTCAGGATCCAGTTCAACATTCTCTCTCTGTCTGCCATACTCCCACCTTGTACTGGGAGTATATGTCTGGCTCAGATATAATGCTGTTCCATAGTTAAAACTACATTAAAAGAACGCTGATGTGTCTCGCTAAGTGTACTGTGCTGTTGTAGGCATTAATGAAGTGAAGAGTTGGAAAGAATCACTCTTTATTCAGCAGTTAAGACTAGTCTTCATTTCAACATTTTTTTTTCTCCAACTACTTAGTTTTTAAAATGTACTTCAAGTGTTTGGTTTAAACAAATGTCTGGTTAATGACTGGAGACTTTACAAAGACCAGGCAAGATTTGGTTTATATTGCTTTTTATAAGCACAGTTATTTGCTAGCATATTTTCTTTTATTTAGATGTAAAACCCCAATGTATTAAGTGGTTTGGACATCTAAATAACCCAAACTGAACATACAAAAATAGACCAGACTGTGAGATTGGCCCTTGCTGTCCATTGCGGTGTATAACTTAGTTTCTATCTCAAACTTGCCATAGCACATTAACGCTCTTTTCTTATCAGGTGCAGCTATTGCTGGAGTTTACAGAGCTGCTGCAAAACAAATGATCCCCTTCGAAGCGCTTACTCTAGGTGTGGGGCAGACATTCTGTGTGATGGTGGTTTCCTTCTCACGGATTTTAGCAACTCTATAGCATTCCATCAGAGACTTGAGGCTGAAGATCAAATCTGGAGGGGAGAAGATTTTGACTGCGTGGCAGAGGTAGTCCATGAATGTGGCAATTTTTCAATCTCTGGGCAGAAAACAGCATGAGACGAAGATCCTGGACATACCTGGAAGGTGTTATGTCTTTGGTTTTCTAAAGGCCTGGTTCCGTCGCTGATTTGGTAGCAGAATAACTTAAACTAGGGAAGAGATCTAATCTGAGGGGTTATATGCTCCAAATGAAGTTCCGCAACACAAAGTTGGTTTGTTTATACTTGGCTTCTGTAAAGTACAAAAGCAGACACAGTAAAAAGGGTTGTCTTGATTTTCTTGTAGTACAGCTGTGTACACGCTTCCCTGGAAAATAAGGGATTAAATATTTCACAGATGCTACTGCAAGCGTTATCTTCCAACCAGAATATACTGTTTGATCAGTCTTCAGTCTGTTGTAGACTTGGTTGAAATTGAAGCTAATTTATTAACATTTATTTTGTTACATTTTGGTAACATTAAGTGCCAAGGTTTTTTTGGGGGGGGGAGGAGTCATAGGATGGGGTGGGGGGGTTCGTAGCATTTAGTATAATGTTGAAAACAATGAACTGTTGTAGCAACAGAAAGAATCCACAATGTGACATAGAGAGGTTCTGCTGTAGAAATGTTACTACTGAATGACGTGGCAGGTGCAGAGTGTAGTGAATGCTTTGACCTCTCGCTACTTTACACTTTGTGATTGAACCTTTTAAAACACTTTTTAAAGATATATTAATTGGCCTTTCTAGCCCCCCTCTTTCTAATGCTAAGTGTTGGGCTTAGTGGGGGGAGCAGCAAAAGGAAACTTCATTTTAGATACTTGGAAATGGAAATTCGTGCCAGATTGCATTCACATTCATTGCTGAAGCAGGAGAATTATTGTATGTTATGGGGTCACTATTGATAACATCCTATTACAGTGAAACTTACCAGCCATCATATATCTTCTGCTAAGGGGGCAAATGGTGGTGAATGTCCACTACCACAGCAACAAGTAGTTGGAAATCACGTGTGTATCCCTCTTGATCTCCAAGCCTTGAAAAAGCCTGACTTTGATTAAGCTTTTGTTAGTTCTCCCTTTAAGTACTTAACATGTTTACAATGGCATGATGGTAATTCAAGTCTTAATTTGATGTTGTAATAATCAGAGGTCCAGAGATTTAGAATTCTGCACATGGCTTCCATGACTGCACAGTTGCAGTCACAGCATGTGCCAGCTGTGTGTCTTAACGGGCCACTTGCACATGCCACTATGGTACCTGCAAGGACAGACTGTGCACATCCTCCGTTCTAAATATCTGGGCCTGACCGTCTCGGAGATCTCTCCAGGGATGGGATGTCTCCTTGGGGGTCCCAGAAAGTGCCGGGGGGATTTGCCCTTTCTTCAGCGACTAGTACTGCCAGGAAACATGATCTCTTCTGTTGTTGTTGTTGTTGTTTTTTAAGAAAAGGATTTTAAACTCCTTTCTCTGCCCTGTTGACAGAAACACTTGTGCAGTAAGGGCCCTTGTACAGCCACGTGCTTTCTGTGGGGCTGGTGTATCCCTGGTTCTCTAGAGCCTGGGGATTAACCCTAAGCATTCCTTTAAGGCTATGTAGCCATCTGCAGCTTCCCCACTGTTTGTCATGGTGCCAAGGGCAAAGTATTTGCATTTCCAGATCAATTAATGGAGTCCTTCGGCTTGCTACAAGGGAAGCATCAGATGTGCCCATTAGTAGGGCATCCGCTCCTCAGGAGACACTTTTAAAAGTGGTTGATTTTTTTTTTACTGAACTTGGTTTTAATTATTTTATTAACAAACCAGGCAAACCAGATTGCCTTTTACATCTAAATTCCTGCTTCCTTTTACAGTAACACCCATCACTTCCTCTGAACCGAGTGCCATCTACCATAAACAGTCAGAAGAGAGGTAGTGCACTTGTCGCAGCATAAAGAAAATGTCCTAGCATAATTTAGATAGTCTCATGTTGCCCATCGACAGTTACCTGGAGAGGCAGTTTATTGTGATGATGCCTTCCTAGAATCTGTCTAAACTAGACCAGTCAGCATTAGTTTAAAAAAAAAAAAAAACAAGCTGTGGTGTAATCTTGAGAGAGGCTTTCATGTGAATGCCTAGTCTTGAGGTGGCAAAGGTTCAAATTTTACGTAACTGCTGTTGTAACACACTGAACACCAAGTAACTTGTACTAAACACTGGGACTTCTAAATGTATCCTATATGTGTTATGCTGCATGCACAGGGCTGTCATTATTATCCTTGTATCCCTCTCTCCTGGTGGCTCAGGCTTGGATTATCTTGGCCACCTCAGACTTCTTCCCAAGAGTCTGAAATGAGCTATGTAAAAGTCACCTTCTATCCTGTCCTCTTTCCCACTTATCTCCAATATCTGCACACCATAGCCCATGTCCTAAACACAGCTTGCTTGCACGGATGACCCTGAATTTTGTTGGGTACAAAATTCCTTTGTCTATAAAGGCTTGTGCTACGGAGCTCGGGTCAGGTAAACTCGATATCTTAGAATCTTTTCTTTATGGGGGCCACTAGAAACGGGCGTTCCAGACATCTGCAGTGCCCCCTGTGCCTGTGTTCCCACTCCTGTGTTTGGATTCTCAAGAGCAAGGATCATGCCCTATGGGAGAGTTTAACAGAAAAGGCTTCATGATATCCTGACATGAAAGAGCAAAGAATCTGCAGGTCTCACACAAGGACAATCCAGGGGGATAAATGAAGCTGGAGAGCAGGTGCTCTCATCTAAACAGCCAGTTTTGTTGAACAGCCAGCAGTCGCCCAATCTAGAGGGTTGGAGAGGAAACTTTGCCCTTCTGCTGACTCTTCCTGTAGGGATGTGAATGAAGCAGGGCTGGGAGGCGGGAGCTGGTGCCAAAAAGTTCTAAAAGATCTCTCGGCTCACAGGTAGTGCACTGCTGCTTTCCATTGCCACTCACTAGCAGAGTGCTTTTGACCGTTAGTTGCTGTGGTTTGGACTTGAATGAAACAAACTCATAATTATGAGCTGAAACAAACATGAAGATAAAATGGCTTAGAGCAACTGGAAGACGTAGAAGCTGTTCTGTTTTCTACCTATTTAATTTCCTTAACTACCATTTATCTGCTTATATTGAAGAATGTGAATATGCATCTTCAGTAGGTGTTGAGTATTGAATGATTTGTTATCTGTAGTGTTTATCTGAATTTGTCCAGGTCCAGTGAATTTTTCAGCGGTCTTGTAAAGGTGACCAGCCTTATCAAATACTGAGTCCCGTGGGCAAGGCTGTTCATATTGTTTTGGTGATAGGGAAAACTTCATAGTGCTCTGCTATCTTCAGTGTTCTCTGGTCTTATTCTCCACCCTCTGTTGAAATGCAGAAGGCTACAGGGGAGACATCCTTCTCTCTCCTTTCCCACGCAATAAACCTAACCCAAAAGGAGCTCTTGTGAGCTGATATAACAAATAATTATTAAAAGCAATGTCTGTCTTCCACCCCCACCATCAAATGTGCTTGCTCAGTTCCTTAATGACCTTTCAAACTTAATTAAGCAAGTATAAGAAGCTCACAGTTAATCTTCAGTTGGTATGAATGGATGTAGTGTCATTGAAATAAATAGGGCTATGCTAGTTTACAAAAACTGAGGATCTGGCCCTCAGCCTGTACATAAAAATATTTACCAGGGGGCAGGGAGGGACTGAATCTTAAGAGCCAGTGAAGACACTGTAATAACAGTTGGTGCCTAGAAGGTAGCTCTTTGTCACCAACTTTTTAATCAAAGATCTGTGCAGCTGTTGCATGGGGCTGTTAAAATGACCCAGACTTGTTTTGGTGCAGTGCAATTCCTTCTGCATCATGGGGCAAAATGACCAAAACTAGCAAAGAACTTGTTGAAAAATGTGAAAGCACAGGTGCTGTTGACTGACTGTTGAAGGTGCATTTCACCCTAGGCCAGAGGGCCTAATCAAAGGCTTAAGTGAAGCAAAGAGCCTGGCAAGAGGCCTTCTGCACTGGAGTCATTTTATGCCTGGAGCAGAGGTTCATGGTCCTGCTGTTCATGTGTGTGCACTTACTGTGTGCTGGTTTGAACCAAATCAGCCTCCCTGTGTATCTCACTCACTGCTACAGCCAATATGAACAAATCTTTGTATAACAGAAAACAATGTAAAAGTAAATTCTATTTTTCTACTGACACTTCTAATGCTGGTGTTGCTGTTTACCAATAAACTCTAATGATTGCTGTGAAGCAGACCTGTATACATCCTCTTTTTGGAGTGGTGGGAGGGTGGATAGTGATGCCTCACATTCAACTGTTTCCTGTTCCTTTGTTTTAGTGAGCTAATAGAGATAGAGAATTAGGTGAATTTCCAATTTCTTATATATGGAAATCCACACTATCTAGCCCGTGCCTGGAGTCTGTTGTTTCAGTAAGCTCAGCTGGATCGTGCACACTTAGGCCTGGTCTACACTACGACTTTAATTCGGATTTATCAGCTTTAATTCGAATTTACCCTGCAACCGTCCACACAACGATGCTATTTATTTTGATGTAAAGGGCCCTTTAAATCGATTGCTGTACTCCACCCCGACGAGCGGAGTAGCGCCAAAATCGATTTTAACATTTCGAATTAGGGATAGTGTGGCCGCAATTCGATGGTATTGGCCTCCGGGAGCTATCCCACAGTGCATCATTGTGACCGCTCTGGACAGCAATCTAAACTCTGATGCACTGGCCAGGTAGACAGGAAAAGCCCCGCGAACATTTGAATTTCATTTCCTGTTTGCCCAGCGTGGAGAGCACAGGTGACCACAGATAGGTCATCAGCACAGGTAACCATGCAGGCCGATAATCGAAAAAGAGCACCAGCATGGACCGTACGGGAGGTACTGGATCTGATCGCTGTATGGGGAGAGGATTCAGTGCTTGCAGAACTTCGTTCTAAAAGACGAAATGCCAAAACTTTTGAAAAAATCTCCAAGGGTATGATGGAGAGAGGCCACAATAGGGACTCAGATCAGTGCCGCGTGAAAGTCAAGGAGCTCAGACAAGCCTATCAAAAAACAAAGGAGGCAAACGGTCGCTCCAGGTCAGAGCCGCGGACATGCCGCTTCTACGCCGAGCTGCATGCAATTCTAGGGGGGGCTGCCACCACTACCCCACCTGTGATCGTGGATTCCGGGTCGGGGATAGTCTCATCAGCTACACCTGAGGATTCTGCCGATGGGGGAGAGGAGGAGGAGGATGAGCTTGCAGAGAGCACACAGCACTCCGTTCTCCCCAACAGCCAGGATCTTTTTCTTACCCTGACTGAAGTACCCTCCCAAGCCAGTACCCAAGACCCTGACCCCATGGAAGGGACCTCAGGTGAGTTTACCTTTTAAAATATAAAACTTGTTTTAAAAGCAAACGGTTTTTAATGATTACTTTGCCCTGAGGACTTGGGATGCATTCGCGGTCAGTTCAGCTACTGGAAAAGTCTGTTAACGTGTCTGGGGATGGAGCGGAAATCCTCCAGGGACATCTCCATGAAGCTCTCCTGGAGGTACTCCAAAAGCCTTGCCACAAGGTTTCTGGGCAGTGCAGCCTTATTCCGTCCTCCATGGTAGGACACTTGACCACGCCATGCTTGCAGCAAGTAATCTGGTATCATTGCCTGACAAAGCCTGGCAGCGTATGGTCCCGGTGTTTGCTGGCATTCAAGCAACATCCGTTCTTTATCTTGTTGTGTAATCCTCAGGAGAGAGATATCACTCATGGTAACCTGGTCGAAATACGGGAACTTAATTAAGGGGACAGAGGTGGCCGTTCCTACTGGGCTGTTTGCCTGTGGCGGAAAATAAATCCTTCCCTGCAGTTAGCCAAGCGCAGATGGGAAATTGGCCCTGAGCTTTTCGCGTTTGGCTAGCAGGGATCTTCCCTGTTACCAGCCACGCGGTGGGGGGAGGGGTACCGTGATCATCCCAGAGAATTTATGGCGGGGGGGGGGGGGCCGGCGGCGGCGGCGGGGGTTAGTTTGGTTCCTGCAGGGATCTTCCCTGATACCAGCCACGCGGTGGGGGGAGGGGTACAGCGATCATCCCAGAGAATTCATGGGGGGGGGGGGGGTGGTTAGTTTGTTTTCTGCTGCTGAATGTTAACAGAAAAACCGCAGCACTCTACAGGCTATGCTTGGTATGTGGGAAAGGAGGGCGCAGAAGCTGTAAGAGAATGGCTTACCATGGCCGCATGCAAGACAAATTCTGTTGCCCAGACCTGTGATCTCTAGTAGCAAAGCCACAGGCACTCAGCATTAAGAGGCAAAATGCGACCTTGCACAGAAATCACATGTGCTATGTAATGTGAATAGTGTTGGTCACCGTGAAAGAGTATAAGCATTGTTCTGAAAAATGTATCTTTTTAAACAATTCTCTCTTTTTTCCCCTCCCTACAGCAGCTGCAAATTCCTCAAGCCTCCCTCCTCCATCCCGAAGGCTATCACAGATAAGGCGTCGTAAGAAGAGAACGCGAGACGAGATGTTTTCTGAAATTATGGAATCCAGCCGCAGTGACAGAGCTCATCTGAATGAGTGGAAGGAAACGGTTGCAAAGTATAGGAAAGAAGCCAGTGAACGTGAGGACAGGAGGGACCAACGTGAGGAGAGGAGAGATGCTCTAGATGAGAGGTGGCGGCAGGAAGATCAGAGGAGGCAGGATGCAACGCTGGGGCTGCTGCGTGAGCAAACAGACATGCTCCGGTGTCTGGTGGAGCTTCAGGAACGGCTGCAGGAAAACAGACTGCCGCTACAGCCCCTGTTCCACCCTCCCCCCTCCCCATGTTCCGTATCCTCCTCACCCAGACGTGTAAGAACGCGGGGGGGGGGGGAGGGGAGGAGGCTCCGTACACCTTCCCATTCCACCCCAGTAGACAGCCCAAGCAAAAGGCTGTCATTTTTTTAACCTTTTTTTAGTGGCCTTTTCCTTCCCACCGATCCTCCTCCCAAATCCCACCCGGGTTCCCTCCCTCTTTTTCTAATCTATTAATAAAGAATAAATGATTTTTAAATGATAGTGACTTTATTTGGTTTGAAAGAAAGCTGGGGGAAGGGGAGGGTGGGTTCCTTACAGAAAATGAGTCAATAAAGGGGGCGGGTTTTCATGAAGGAGAAACAAACAGATATTTCACACTGTAGCCTGGCCAGTCATGAAACTGGTTTTCAAAGCTTCTCTGATGCACAGCGCTTCCTGGTGTGCTCTTCTAATCGCCCTGGTGTCTGGCTGCGCGTAATCAGCAGCCAGGCGATTTGCCTCAGCCTCCCACCCCGCCATAAAGGTCTCCCCCTTACTTTCACAGAGATTGTGGAGCACGCAGCAAGCAGAAATAACAATGGGGAGATTTCTTTGGCTGAGGTCAGAGCGAGTCAATGATCGCCAGGGACCTTTTAAACGGCCAAATGCACATTCTACCACCATTCTGCACTTGCTTAGCCTGTAGTTAAACAGCTCCTGACTCCTGTCCAGGCTGCCTGTGTATGGCTTCATGAGCCATGGCATTAAGGGGTAGGCTGGGTCCCCAAGAATAACTATTGGCATTTCTACATCCCCAACGGTTATTTTCTGGTCCGGAAAGTAAGTCCCTTGCTGCAGCCCTTTAAACAGAGTAGTGTTCCTGAAGACACGAGCGTCATGAACCCTTCCCGCCCAGCCCATGTTGATGTTCGTGAAACGTCCCTTGTGATCCACAAGTGCTTGCAGCACCATTGAAAAGTACCCCTTGCGGTTTATGTACTCGGTGGCTTGGTGCTCCGGTGCCAAGATAGGGATATGGGTTCCGTCTATCGCCCCACCACAGTTAGGGAATCCCATTGCAGCAAAACCATCCACTATGGCCTGCACATTTCCCAGAGTCACTAACTTTCGTAGCAGCACCTGAGTGATTGCTTTGGCTACTTGCATCACAGCAGCCCCCACAGTAGATTTGCCCACTCCAAATTGATTCCCGACTGACCGGTAGCTGTCTGGCGTTGCAAGCTTCCACAGAGCTATCGCCACTCGCTTCTCAACTGTGAGGACTGCTCTCATCTTGGTATTCTGGCGTTTCAGGGCAGGGGACAGCAAGTCACAAAGTTCCATGAAAGTGCCCTTACGCATGCGAAAGTTCCGCAGCCACTGGGAATCGTCCCAGACCTGCAACACTATGCGGTCCCACCAGTCTGTGCTTGTTTCCCTTGCCCAGAATCGGCGTTCCATGGATAGAATCTGCCCCATTAACAACATGATCTCCAAAGCACCGGGGCCCGTGGTTTCACAGAATTCTGTATCCGTGTCCATGTCCATGTCCTCATCATGCTTGTCGCTGCGCTGCCGCCGCCGCTGCCTCCTCGCCTCGCTTTTCTGGTCCTGGCTCAGCATAAACTCCACAAGAACGCGCGAGGTGTTTACAATGTTCATGACTGCTGTCTTGAGCTGAGCGGGCTCCATGTTTGCCGTGGTATGGAGTCTGCAGTGGTCACCCACCCAGGAAAAAAGGCGCGAAATGGTTGTCTGCCGTCCGTTGCTTTCATGCAGGGAGGGAGGAGGTGAGGCTGTACCCAGAACCACCTGCGACGATGTTTTTTGTCCCATCAGGCACTGGGTTGGTGTCATCACATTCATAGAATATAGAAGGGATCTCAGGAGGTCATCTAGTCCAACCCCCTGCTCCAAGCAGGACCAACCCCAACTAAATCATCCCAGCCACCCCCCAGCCCTGCGGCAGCTCCCCTCCACCCTGAGGCCCCCCCCCGTGGCACTTCCCCTCCTGCCCTGAGGCACCCCCCTGTGGCAGCCCCCACCCCCCGGCACGGGGATCCGTGCGGCAGCTCTGACCCAGGGGAACGCCTGGGCTGCCGGCGGTGCCCTGACCCGGGGGTTCCCCTGGGCTGTCGGCAGCGCGCTGACCCGGGGGTTCCCCTGGGCTGTCGGCGGCGCGCTGACCCGGGGGGTTCCCCAGGGCTGTCGGCAGCGGCTCAGACTCCCTCTCCCTCCCAGCGCAGCGGCTGCTGTAAAAAAAAAAATTGGGGGCACCGCCTTTTGGTGCCCCCAAATCTTGGGGCAACCGCCTAGTTGGCCTAAATGGTAGCACCAGCCCTGCACAGAGGGGAGATTGGGGGGCTGACTCTTAGGAGGGAATCCCACCCCCAAATGCCCTGGCTGATAGCCACAAGACGTGAGTGGAAGCTTTGACTCAGGGGCAGGGCGGGCTCTAGGTTTTTTGCCACCCCAAGCAAAAAAATGTTTGGCTGCCCCCAACCCCAGCCCTGGTCTACCCCCCGCAGCCCTCTGCCGCCCCAGCCCTGGGCTCTCCCCCTCCGCCACCTGCCCCAGCCCTGGGCTCTCCCCTCCCACCCGCACCCCCTGCTGCCCCAACTCTGGGCACCTCCCTTTCCCCCCACCAGTGCCCTCCCACCCACACACCCCCTGCCGCCCCAGCCCTGGGCTCTCCCCCCTCCACCTGCACCCCCTGCTGCCCCAGCCCTGGGCTCTCCTGCTCTGAGCAGGGGGTTGGACTAGATGACCTCCTGAGGTCCCTTCCAACCCTGATATTCTATGATTCTCCCCTGCCAACTGCACCCTCCTTCCGCCCCAGTCCTGGGTCACTGGTAACTCACTCCCAGGGCGGGCCATTCAGCAGGAATTTTAGGTGTGCATAGAACACAGACAGGATTGGTTCCAATATGGTTACAGAACTGCAGTAAAGTGGAACAATTTTCAGCTTGTGTGACTGGAGGCTATCTGGATGCATATTATAAGACTGTCCTCCATAAATGAGGAAAAGTTGAGGTGCCTTTATTATTCTTTTGGTCCACTCTTTCTTTCTATGGGGAATTTGCCAATGCAATATCACTGTCTTCCTTTTAAACAAATAAAACTAAAACTAAAAAAAAAGCAATGGCTGTTGAAAATAGCAATTCCAGTCCTAATAACCACTGGGAAGCATTTCTTGCTCAATTTTATCCTACTTTTTCTACAGCAAGTTACAGTGGATCAGTATATTTGATTTGGGAGAAATGAAGTAACAGCCGCCCAAATTGAGCTTGAGCACTCCTGAATTTTGAGGTGTTCAAATCTGGAAGGCAGGTGCTAGATTCCCTTTCTGAATATTAGCTATATCTGGAAAGGAAAAGTCAATTTCTGCTTCCATGGCTCAGAAGTGGAAATCCTCCTACGTGCCTGGTACTGTATCTAAAGCTGCCCAGGTCCAGAACCTCCCCTCCCTTACTTTTCATTTTAAATTCTAGTGGGATCCACATACCTCCCTTGCTAGGCTTCAGATAGAGAGGGGCACTGTCCATTTAGTCCACCCAATTCTTTCTTTGGGGGCTGCCAGGTGAGGTCACACCAGTATCCCTAATCCAGGCTGCGGATGTCTTCTGAAGGGGATATCTGGGGCAAAGCCTTCTACTCCTTGGGCATATTTGTTCCCCGTTCTAGCAGTGAGCTCTCCATTCACAGCAAGCTGCAGCATGGCTCAGTTACCTCACTCCCTCCCCCTCCCTTTCCTGTTGTAGCAGCCAAGGGAATGCTGGGAAATGTAGTTCTTTCCCTGCTCCAGGGCTAGCTCTATAGGCAGGGCGCTAGCCAAGGAACTACAGCTCCCAGGGCCCCCTATTGGTTCTCCGCTCCCATGCTGGCTCCCTGTGCCCCTGCAAATGGGCTGCCCCAAGCACCTGCTTGCTTGGCTGGTGCCTAGAGGATTCCAGGAGTCAGACTGGGGCTGGGACCTGCTGCTAATGGGCAGTTCTTTCCAGGAGCTACAGTCTTGTTCTCTGCTTCCCCCCCCTTGATCAGCAGAGGGGGGAAGCAGAGAACATGCCCTTGGAGGGAGGTAACAGGCTGGGCTTCGCCCCAGATTCTCCATTCTTTCAGCAGGTGGCACTTTTCTGCTGGCAAAGGGCGCTGTGGGATTTGCTGACTCCCTGGTGCAGCTGGCGGTTTGCCCTGCCCATTGCCCACAGCCTGGTTCAGCCAGGTACAAAGGCACCTTTCAGTGATAACAGACAAGCCTGGACCTAGCACCATCTCTGGGCTGCATAACTCTGGGGCTTGGTACAATCAGGGGGAGTTTACCGTTGCCACCTACGTGCAAAGCCAGAATCAGGTGCGATCACTTACTCTGCAGGGCTTTGTATTCGCTGCTGCACAAATAACAGCTGCTGACAGCAGGGATTAGCACTGGGTGCAGCTGAACTGGGCTGGGCTCTGACTCAGCTGCAAGCGTAGGAAAGGAAAACTGTTCTGCCCCAGGTCAGATATTTTTGGGGGGACAGTGCAGGTTTAGATGCAAGATAAGAACGGTTCCCCTGGGAAGAGAACAAAAGAGGGAAGAGTTGGAGCGAAACACACCTGGGTGCGCTTAGCTGCACAGTCTGTAGTTTGAACTGCTGAGCCATGTAGACATACAATCACAAAAGGCCAGATTCCCTGCTGGTGGAAATTGGCTGGTATAAAAGTTCAACAGAGCTGGGCAAAAGGACTGTGAAGGAGAGTTAGAATGTAGGGCATTTCTAGGGTGTTTGGAAAGACTATACCTAGCAGCAGTATCACAAGGTTTGGATGCTTGTAACGCAAATTTCTTGGAAGCTAAAAGATATTGCATTATGGAACTACCAAAGTATGGTCAGAACTTAGGGGAAAACATTTACAAAAAAATCAATTCTTTTCCCCCCCCCTATTTTGCAGTGTTTGAAATGGAGTAATCTTCCATTTTTAAAAATTTGTTACCTTTTAAAAAATGTTAAATTTTCTTTTTTTCCTATTTATTTCTTCCCCCGCCCAGCCCCTTCTTTCCTCTTTCTCAGAAGGTGCAATAAAAATGACTAATATCCAGAGTTTTGTTTGTTTGTTTTCTCCCATTCTGTAACTTTTCAAAACTTCTCTAACTTTAGAAAAGTTTGCAGAGCCGCAACAGAAAAAAGCGAACTGTGGGATTCTGGATCTTTTCAAAACTCCCTCATCTTTTAAAGGATTCCAGAGTAATAAAGTCGCAGCCTTTCCTTCTTCCACTCTAACTTTTCCAAAGTTGAAAAAAGTCTGAAAAGTTTCAGAGTAGAAAGGGAAAAAAGAGAGAAAAGAAAATTGGACCCCCCACTCCAATCTATTCATTTAGTGGGGAAAAAATTAGAGAAAGGGAGAAACTTAAATATGAAATTTCAAACATTTTGGAGTTTTCAAAAACTGAAAGGAAAATTCTCTTTTTTTTTTTTTTTCAAAATTTCCTGTCAAAAATGACATTTTATTTTGAAAAGTTTGATTTCCTAGGAAAAAAACCCTTTTTTGTTGGGAATATACAAATTCTAACTCCTCAGAGAGCGCCTAAGCTAGGCTAAACCCCACTACTCTATGGCACTGATTCTACTGTTACACACGTGTGATCCCCTTCATTTGAATGGGGTCACATGAGGGTAAGTGAGAGCCCACGTTGACCCTGGGTCCAGTAATGTCTGGGAGCTCCAACCTAAATGCCAAATTTGCACAGGCTCTTTAGAGCACCTCCCTATGGGGTTGTGCAGCTGTTGGTACCCGATCCCAGTTTGCCAGGCTGCTACAGTATATCGCAATAAACAGATATGTGCTTGGGGACTGATGTGGAATGAGTCAGTATTTTGGACTTTAATGGGGGTGAGTTAATAAAACAACAGGGATTAAGGCTACAGAATCCTGGCCGTGGGAGCCAGAGTTGCATAAGAGCAGGGGGTGGGGGAGCAGCATCCGAGCAGCAGGGTCTGGAGGCACTGGGATTGGCAGAGGACAGAATGTCTCTGGGGCATGGGGAGTGGAGTTACAAGGTGCAGGGCAGTGGAGAATCAGGCCCAACATAGAGTTGGGTAAAAGTGGGGTCAGCCCAAATCTGACCTCCTATTGTAACAGGCGAGGTTCCTGGACTTAACAGGGCCAGGGTTTCTGGGGTGGAGGGGAACATGCAGTTGGCAGGCATTGTGGAAGACAGGCCCAGGCTGCCCTACATGCCCTTCCCTACCCCATAGGTCCAGGTGCAGGGTGCATGATGGGGTAGGTGGAGGAGCCAGAGGTGAGCTGTGGGAGAAGGAGTGAGCAGCAGCACTGTCATCCATTGGGCAGTGCAGGGGGGCTGCTGGTTGCCTATATTGCTGCCTATATTGGGTTGGTTCAGCCCTGGACTGGGAGGGTACAAATGTGGCATAAAACCACCTTTCTCCACCCCTGCCCCCTTCAGTAGATCTGTGAGGTTTATGTTAGTCCACAGCAAAGAACAGCATCCAGCACCCCCAAACCTGCGGCCTTGTCTAGATGAGAGAGGTCAGTCAACTGAATTGTCCTCTAGTGTAGGGTTACCATATTTGAACATTGAAAAAAGAGGACACTCCATGGGGGTGCCCTTCCCGGTCCCCATTCCAACCCTCTTCCCCAAAGTCCCCGCCCCTTCCCTGCCCCCATTCCAATCCCCTTCCCCAAAGTCTCCGCCCCATCCCTGCCCCATTGGACCCCTTCCCCAAATCCCCAGCCCCGCCTCCTCCCCCTCCCCTGAGCGTGCCACATTCCCCCTCCCTCCAAGCCACACGAAACAGCCGCCTCCTCCCCGGGCTCCAACTTTCCCTGCTCCCGCCGCTCTCCAGTCCGTGCGCCCCTGGCCGGGTGCTTCCCCCACGCAGCAGCAGCTGGAGCCGGGGGGTGGGGGTGGGAAGTTGCTTCGGGCCCCGGCCTGCCCCCGAGCTGGGCTTCCCAGCCCCAACGAGCTCCTACCTGCAAAGCTGCATCCCAGCCGCGGGCTCCCTCTCTGGCCGGGCTGGAGCGGAGAGGTGCTGCTTGCGTGGCCCGGGCCTTGCCCCTGGGCTCAGGGGGGCCTCCACCCCGCTCCCAGCTGGACCTGGCGAGGCTGCAGCAGCTCAGGCCAGGCAGCTGCGGGAGGCGCTGCAGCACGGGCCCTTCGGGCAGGGGGAGCTCGGGCTCCCTGGAGTCGTTGCCATGCGCTGAGAAACTTTCCCCGCGCCGGGACCCTCCCCCCTGGCAGCAGCTCCGCAGGGGGTGGGAGGGGGAGGCAGCCCCGGCTGCACGGACCACTGGCGGGAGGGGGAGACTGAGGCTCTGCCAGAGCCGTGGGGGATGCTCGGAGGAGGGAGAACCGGCCGCGGGTCCATCCCCCCCACTCGCAGCTGGCTGCAGAGACGCCACCGCTCCTAGCCGTGGGGTGCAGGGTTGCTGCAGCCCTGGGGGGGGGGGGTTGCAATCCGCAGGCTGCAGTGAGCTGACACCCCAAGAGGAGAGGGGGCAGTGGGTAGGATTATCATATGTCTGCATTTTCCGGACATTTTTATATATTTAAAAAATCCTCCCAGACGGCGATTAACAACTAAAAAGTGGGACATGTCCGGGAAAATATGGACATATAGTAACCTTACTCTAGTGAGTAGGAAATGCCTTTGCACCCACACACAAATCTAGTGCAATTGGTTTCACTGGCCATCGGTCATTTCAGTTTCTCCAATAGTTTGCAGGGGTCACCTTCAGCTGATATTAGCTCAATCAGCAGAGTCCCTGTGAACACCTCTTCCTGTCAATAGGGTGACCAGATGTCATGTTTTTTGGGGACTTTTTCATATCTACTTGCCTATTACCCCCCCACCCGCATCTCTTTTTCACAGTTGCTGTACCAGTCATGGCAGAAGTAGCCTGGCCTGGCTGGTCACCTTTGTGTACCCTGCTGTGGAGGGGTCATCTTGCCTGGGAGCCCCTTACCCATACAAACAGCCCATGGAGAGCTCACTTGCAAGTCATTTTCAAAGTGAGCCTCTTCTCCACTTGGACCTAGAGAGTGACATCTGCTGTGGACAGAGCACTGGACTGGGACTCAGGAGACGTTGGTTCTATCCCCAGCTTTGCCACTGGCCTGCTGGGTGACCTTGGGCCCCTCTCTGTGCCTCAATTTCCTCAGGTGTAACGGGGAGAAGGATCCTGACCTTTATAAAGCCCTTTGAGATCCACTAATGAGAAGAGCTAGCTGTCACAGAGTCACTGGGCGATGCTCTGGAACTACTCCCTAGGAAGCCAGTCAGGACTCTGGGGGAGCCTCCTCTCTCTGAGCAGACTGTCGTGAGGGCAAGAAGCTTACACAGCTTCTACCTTCCTGGGTCTGACCTCAGAGCATTCAGCATCCCCTTCAACACCGTGTGCTTCCCGCAGCGAGGTCACCCGGGCGGGGCTCCAGAGGAAGCCAAAGGACCCTGCACCCCAACTCCACAGTCAGCAGTGACTCTTAGCCAGCCAGTAAAACAGAAGGTTTATTTGTCGAGAGGTACACAGCATAGAACAGAATTTGTTAGCACAGAAATTAGTGATTCTTAGCCAAGTCCATCTTGGAGCATCCTGGGTCCGATGCCCTGGACTCCCCTTCTTCCAGTCCCACACTACAGCCTGCCTGCTTCCAGCGACCTGACCCCCAACACACCCCTTGCTCCTCCTCCTGGTCTTTGTCCTGCTTTCTGGGCAAAAGGTGTCACCTGATCACATCTCCCTCCTGGGTCTCAAGTTACAAAGGGCACTGGCCATAGCCTATGTACAGACAGCGAGCAGAGAGCCTCAGCAAAAATCACACACCCAATTCCCACCACCAAAGTATTGGTGCAGTATACAGGCAAACTGAGGTACACACAGTCTTAGGACAGTAAGACTCACATGCAACATAACCAGATAAATAAAACCCCACTTTGTCACACTAGCGATTGTCATCCACGTCTCTGGGGTGAGGAGAACATGTAGTCCTGGCAGGGTACCTGCTGCAGGAAAGCCAAAGCCATCCCCACAGTGTCTCAGCAGCTCCCTACCGTGGGCATTGAGAAGCAGAACTGGTGGAGGGGAAGGTACCTCAGAAATATGTCTACAATAACCAAAGCCCACTGTGGCAGGCTGACTGTGATCCACACGACCACAGGCACCAACTTTTTTCTGCGCCAGTGGGTGCTCGCGCCCACAGCCCCACTCCCCGCCCCGACTCCACTCCTGCCCCAAAGTCCCCGCCCTAACTCCACCCCTCCCTGCCCCTATTGGACCCCTCTCCAAATCCCCACCCGGCCCCGCCTCCTCCCCCAAGTGCGCCGCATTCCCCCTCCACCCTCCTCCCTCCCAGGCTTGCCGCGCAAAACAGCTGTTTCGCGGCGCAAGCGCTGGGAGGGAGGGGGGAGAAGCAGGACACGGCGGCGCGCCCAGGGGAGGAGGCAGAGGCAGAGGTGAGCTGGGGCAGGGGGGTGGGGAGTTGCTGGTGGGTGCAGAGCACCCACAAATTTTTCCCTGTAGGTGCTCCAGCCCCGGAGAACGTGCCTATGCGCACAACATGCATCCATTCTACATAGAACCAGTCCAGCTTCTCAGTCAGGATCCCAACACATGAGCTCTGGGAGGACAGATCTGCTGTCATGAGGAGGATGACCTTACCCCCTTTCCAGCCCAGGACTTGGACCCATCCAGCCAGGAGTTGTTTCTGGACACAGGTATGAAGGCCCTAGTGCTGCAAGTAGGGTGATCCGGTCCGATCCGCCGTTCCAGTGAGCCACTTATAGCCGGTACAGCATACTGAAAGACACAGGAAGAGTAGAACGTGCGGCTGCCCTTCTTCGGTGTGGCCGTACCGCCCCCAGCCCTTCCATGGTACTGCATACCTTTGACTCCTGTTCGGGCGGTACAGCCACGCCAGTGGCCTCACGTTCTGCTCCTTTCACCGCTACAGTTCCTGGAAGAGCCCAGAACCTCAGGGCTCTCCTGGGAACCACAGTGGCAAACAGAGCAGAATGTGCAGCTCCTTCGGCGTGGCTGTACCGCCTCCAGCCCTTCCTCACCCCCAGGGCTTCCACGCAGCTGTATGCCTGCGTTTCCTGTCCGGAGTCTATACAGCGGGCATGCTGGAGGACAGGATTTGGGGCGGGGCTGGGCTGGAGGCGATATAACTGCGCCAAAGGATTTGCTGGCATGGGGCTGCCTGACGTTCTGCTCCTTTTGCAGCTGCGGTTCCCAGGAGAGCCCTGCGGTTGAGAAGTCTCTGGCACAGTGGGAGAAGGACAGAGCCCCCCCACACCCTGGATAATGTGGGATGGATCATGGGGAGGGGATAGGGAGAGTGCAGGGCCCGGGCTGGAGTCGGGGCAGGGTCACGTGAGGAGTCATGTGGGGCGGTCACGTGCCCCCCCCTTTAGAATCATAGAATATCAGGGTTGGAAGGGACCTCAGGAGGTCATCTAGTCCAAGCCCCTGCTCAAAGCAGGACCAAACCCCAACTAAATCATCCCAGCCAGGGCTTTGTGAAGCCTGACCTTAAAAACCTCTAAGGACGGAGATTCCACCACCTCCCTAGGTAACCCATTCCAGTGCTTCACCACCCTCCTAGTGAAAAAGTTTTTCCTAATATCCAACCTAAACCTCCCCCACTGCAACTTGAGATCATTTCTCCTTGTTCTGTCATCTGCCACCACTGAGAACAGTCTAGATCCATCCTCTTTGTAACCCCCCTTCAGGTAGTTGAAAGCAGCTATCAAATCCCCCCTCATTCTTCTCTTCTGCAGACTAACAATCCTAGTTCCCTCAGCCCCTTCTCAGAAGTCATGTGCTCCAGCCCCCTAATCATTTTTGTTGCCCTCCATTGGACTCTTTCCAATTTTTCCACATCCCTCTTCTTGTAGTGTGGGGCCCAAAACTGGACACAGTACTCCAGATGAGGCCTCACCAATGTTGAATAGAGGGAATGATCATGTCCCTTGATCTGCTGGTTCTTGTCATTCAGACAGCAAGCAGCAAATACCAGAAGTCCGAAGTGCAAACAATGTGATGTTTATTGGGGTTAGTTTCCACCAAGCATATTTCGAAGCCCTTCACACCAGTCGGGCTTATCTCTATACGCCAATAGAGTTTGTTCCCCGGTGTTCCCTTCCCAGCTCCAACACCACTAAGCATTTACCCCGCGTTCCCCTTCCCACCTCCGACCCCGCAGAGCCTTTACCCAGCGTCCCCCTTCCCAGCTCCAATGCCACAGAGTCTTGCCGGTGTCCCTGTTCCCTATTCCCTGTTCCTGTTTCCCCACTTAGCAAACATGATTCCAATTCCCTTCCCCCCACTTCCTGTTTGACCCCAGTTTATATAGTAATATTCTCAGCTATACTTAACCAATCATTGTACTGAAATTTGACTAACCAATCCTAACATAAAGAACAGGAGTACTTGTGGCACCTTAGAGACTAACAAATTTATTAGTCTCTAAGGTGCCACAAGTACTCCTGTTCTTTTTGAGGATACAGACTAACACGGCTGCTACCCTGAAACCAATCCTAACATATTGTAACATAATTTTCTAACCAATTATATCTCACTATTCTAATTAACTTACACCTAGCAAAATTAATTATATAGCAGACAGAAACAATTAGAGAACCAGACTGATTGACATTAGAAAAGTGGGAGCCACAAAGATAAAACACACAGAAATGAGGGTTTCACAACCACAACCATTGATAAGTGATTTCTTGCCACATAGGTTGCTATCAAACTAAGGCCTGGTCTACACTACGAGTTTAGGTCGAATTTAGCAGCATTAATTCGAATTAAGCCTGGACACGTTCACACGGCGAAGCCCTTTTTTTCAACTTAAAGGGCCCTTTAAACCGGTTTCTTTACTCCACCTCCGACGAGGGGATTAGTGCTAAAATCGGCCTTTGCGGGTCGGAATTGGGGTAGTGTGGACGGAATTCGACGTTATTGGCCTCCGGGAGCTATCCCACAGAGCTTCATTGTGACCGCTCTGGACAGCACTCTCAACTCAGATGCACTGACCAGGGTAGACAGGAAAAGCCCCGCGAACATTTGAATTTCATTTCCTGTTTGCCCAGCATGGAGAGCACATGTGACCATGCAGAGCTCATCAGCACAGGTAACCATGATGGAGTCCCAGGATCGCAAAAGAGCTCCATCATGGACCGAACGGGAGGTATGGGATCTGCTCGCCATATGGGGAGATGAATCAGTGCTAGCTGAACTCCGTAGCAGTAAACGAAATGGCAAAATATTAGAAAAGGTCTCAAAGGCCATGAAGGACAGAGGCCATTACAGGGACGCACAGCAGTGCCGCGTGAAAATTAAGGAGCTAAGACAAGCCTACCACAAAGCCAGAGAGGCAAACGAAAGGTCCGGGGTAGAGCTGCAAACATACCGCTTCTATGCGGAGCTGCATGCGATCCTAGGGGGTGCAGCCACCACTACCCCAACTGTGTGCTATGACTCCGTCAATGGAGAAACACGCAACAGGGAAGCGGGTTCGGGGTACGAGGAAGATGAGGATGAAGATAATGTAGATAGCTCACAGCAGCAAGGAAGCGGAGAAACCGGTTTCCCCAACAGCCAGGATATGTTTATCACCCTGGACCTTGAACCAGTAACCCCCGAACTCACCCAAGGTGTGCTCCCAGACCCTGAGGGCACACAGGGGACCTCTGGTGAGTGTACCTTTGTAAATACTACACATGGTTTAAAAGCAAGCGTGTTTAATGATTAATTTGCCCTGGCAATCGTGGCCAGTACAGCTACTGAAAAAGTCTGTTAATGTGTGTGGGGATGGAGCGGAAATCCTCCAGGGACATCTCCAGAAAGATCTCCTTCATGTACTCCCAAAGCCTTTGCAAAAGGTTTCTGAGGAGGGCTGCCTTATCCCGTCCGCCATGGAGGACACTTTACCACGCCAGGCCAGTAGCACGTAGTCTGGAATCATTGCATAACAAAGCATGGCAGCGTATGGTCCCGGTGTTTGCTGGCATGCAGACAACATCCATTCCTTATCTCTCTTTGTTATCCTCAGGAGAGTGATATCATTCACGGTCACCTGGTTGAAATGGGGTGATTTTATTAAGGGGACATTCAGAGGTGCCCGTTCCTGCTCGGCTGAACAGAAATGTTCCCCGCTGTTAGCCACGCGGTGCGGGGAGGGGTGAAGTGATCATCCCAGAGAATTGGGGGTGTGTGTGTGGGGTAGTTGGGTTTGTGCTGCATGTTAACCCGGAAAGTGCAGCCCCTCCTTTTACATTGCAAACCCATTTTAAATGGCCAACCCAAGGGGTGCTTGGTATGGGAAATGAGGGCGCTACTGTTTGAAACCATTCCCACATGTTAAGAAGGTTAAAAAAGCCAAAAGACTGTGGCTTACCATGGCTGTCTGCAAGCCGAAATCTGTTGCCGGGCATTGCGTGAGTGATCTCTCACACCAAACCGGCAGGCCCTCAATATAAGAGGAAAAATGCAACCTTGTAATGAAAGCACATGTGCTGTGTAATGTGAACAGCAAAATTTAACGTGAAAGAGTGTACCCATTGTTCTCTAAAATTTGTCTTTTTTAACCACCTCTCCCTTCTCCTCCACCAGCTGCAAATGTTTCTCCTTCACAGAGGCTAGCGAAGATTAGAAGGAGAAAACGGCGGACTCGGGATGATATGTTCTCGGAGCTCCAGATGTCCTCCCACGCTGACAGAGCACAGCAGAATGCGTGGAGGCAGTCAATGTCAGACTACAGAAAAGCACAATATGAACGAGAGGAGAGGTGGCGGGCTGAATTGCGGGCTGAACAGAGCAAGTGGCGGGCTGAAGATGATAGGTGGCGTCAGCTTGCAGACAGAAGGCAAGAGTCGATGCTCCGGCTGCTGGAGCATCAAACTGATATGCTCCAGCATATGGTTGAGCTGCAGGAAAGGCAGCAGGAGCAGAGACCGCCGCTACAGCCCCTGTGTAACCAACAGCCCTCCTCCCCAAGTTCCATAGCCTCCTCACCCAGACACCCAAGAACACGGTGGGGGGGCCTCTGGCCACCCAGTCACTCCACCCCAGATGATTGCCCGAGCATCAGAAGGCTGGCCTTCAATAAGTGTTAAAGTTTTAAACTGCAGTGTGTCCTTTTCCTTCCCTCCTCCCCCACCCATCCCAGGCTACCTTGGCAATTATCCCCCTAGTTGTGTGATGAATTAATAAAGAATGCATGAATGTGAAGTAACAATTACTTTATTGCCTCTGCAAGCTGTGCTCGAAGGGGGGAGGGGAGGGTGGTGGGGTGGTTGGTTTACAGGGAAGTAGAGTGAACCGGGTTGGGGGGGGGGAGGGTTCATCAAGGAGAAACAAACAGAAGTTTCACACCATAGCCTGGCCAGTCACAAAACTCGTTTTCAAAGCTTCTCTGATGCGCACCGCGCCCTGCTGTGCTCTTCTAACCGCCCTGGTGTCTGGCTGCACGTAATCAGCGGCCAGGCGATTTGCCTCAACCTCCCACCCCGCCATAAATGTCTCCCCCTTACTCTCACAGATATTGTGGAGCGCACAGCAAGCAGCAATAACAATGGGGTATTCTTTTCGCTGAGGTCTGAGCGAGTCAGTAAGCTGCGCCAGCGCGCTTTTAAACGTCCAAATGCACATTCCACCACCATTCGACACTTGCTTAGCCTGTAGCTGAACAGGTCCTGACTACTGTCCAGGCTGCCTGTGTACAGCTTCATGAGCCATGGCATTAAGGGGTAGGCTGGGTCCCCAAGGATCACGATAGGCATTTCAACATCCCCAACGGTTATTTTCTGGTCCGGGAAGAAAGTCCCTTCGTCCAGCTTTTGAAACAGACCAGAGTGCCTGAAGATGCAAGCATCATGTACCTTTCCCGGCCATCCCACGTTGATGTTGGTGAAACGTCCCTTCTGATCCACCAGGGCTTGAAGCAGCATTGAAAAGTACCCCTTGTGGTTTATGTACTTGGTGGCTTGGTGCTCCAGTGACAAGATAGGGATATGGGTTCTGTCTATCGCCCCACCACAGTTTAGGAATCCCATTGCAGCAAAGCCATCCACTATGGCCTGCATGTTTCCCAAAGTCAGTACCCTTGATATCACCAGGTCTTTGATTGCCCTGGCAACTTGGATCACAGCAGCCCCCACAGTAGATTTGCCCACTCCAAATTGATTCCCGACTGACTGGTAGTTGTCTGGTGTTGCAAGCTTCCACAGGGCTATCGCCACTCGCTTCTCAACTGTGAGGGCTGCTCTCATCCTGGTATTCTGGCGCTTCAGGGCAGGGGAAAGCAAGTCACAAAGTTCCATGAAAGTGCCCTTACGCATGTGAAAGTTTCGCAGCCACTGGGAATCGTCCCAGACCTGCAACACGATGAGGTCCCACCATTCTGTGTTTGTTTCCCGGGCCCAGAATCGGCGTTCCACGGCATGAACCTGCCCCATTAACACCATGATATGCACATTGCTGGGGCCTGTACCTTCTGTGAGGTCTATGCCCATGTCAATTTCCTCATCACTCTTGTCACCGCGCTGCAATCGCCTCATCGGCTGGTCCTGGTTTTGCTTTGGCATGTCCTGGCTCTGCATATACTCCAGGAAATGTGCGTGGTGTTTATAGTGCTCATAATTGCCGCGGTGATCTGAGTGGGCTCCATGATCCCAGTGCTATGGCGTCTGGTCTGAAAAAAGGCGCGAAACTATTGTCTGATGGAGGGAGGGAGGAAGGGGTGAGTGACGACATGGCGTACAGGTACAGGGAATTAAAATCAACTAAGGTGCCTGTGCATCAGGGAGAAACACAAACAACTGTCACACAGAATGGCCCCCCCAAAGATTGAACTCAAAACCCTGGGTTTAGCAGGCCGTTGATTTCACGGAGGGAGGGGGAAGCAAATGAATATAGAACAAATTTATTTTTCACATCTTAAGCTGGCAGCTGACGGTGCAGCATGACTGATAGCCCTCGGCATCTTCTGGGTGCTTGGCAGAAAATACTGGGCGCTTGGCAGAAAATAGTGTACTACGACTGATAGCTGCCATCATCATTGGGAAGGCAGCAGAATATGACTGGGGGACATACGAAGTTTCAGCCATCATCTGATTGAACTGCAATATGACGACGACAGATACCAGTCGTAATATACCATCTACTGCCAAAAGGCAAGGGGCTGCTGCTGTGTAGCAATGCAGCCCCATGTCTGCCAGCACCCAGATCGCTGATGAAGGCTACCAGTCATACTGCACTGTCTACTGCCAAAAGGCAATTAGCTGCTGCTGTGTAGCAATGCAGTACCACGTCTGCCGGCACCCAGAGGACATATGGTGACGGTGAGCTGAGCTGAGCTGAGCGGGCTCCATGCTTGGCATGGTATGTTGTCTGCACAGGTAAGCCAGGTAAAAAGGCACAAATCGATTGTCTGCCGTTGCTCTGATGGAGGGGGAGGGGCCTGACGACATGTACCCAGAACCCCTCGCGACACTGTTTTGCATCATTCAGGCATTGGGATCTCAACCCAGAATTCCAATGGGCTGCGGAGACTGCGGGAACTGTGGGATAGCTACCCATAGTGCAACGCTCCGGAAGTCGACGCTAGCCTCGGTACTGTGGATGTGGTCCGCCGACTTAATGCACTTAGAGCATTTTATGTGGGGACACACACAATCGGCTGTATGCAACCGATTTCTATAAAACCGGCTTCTATAAATTCGACCTAATTTCGTAGTGTAGACATACCCTAAGTTTTCTTTAACCAGCTTAAGATCTGTTTCTTTATCTGGTGGCAATGGGCACTATCAGGACAGGATCATCTTCCTAACAGCCCAATAGCACCTTATTTCAATGTGACTGGTTTGGGATGTGAGGATGTGACCATATGCTTCTCAGCTTATGGCTTCCCCTGCTGCTTAGCCAAAGGCCTTAGCCTAAGAACAAGGCTTCAGACTGTCACAGTGAGAGAAGGCCCTTACACCGGCAGACTGGGATTTTGATTCTTTGTTTTTATACCCCTGTAACTAGCTAAGTGACAAAAATACACCCAAGTTCTTAAAGTATAGGCCTTTACAGGCAGGCCTGAATATCTATACTCTAACAAGTGAAAGCAGATGTTGACACTGTGACTGGAAGTTTGTAATGCTTGAGAGCTGTAATCTGAACATCACTCCATTTGTGTAAGTTTCTTATAGCCTCTCTTTGACCTATGCTTGTGTTCCCACTCCTGTGTTTGGATTCCCTCAAGAGCAAGGATCATGCCCCGATGGGAGAGCTTAACAGAAAAGGCTTCATGATATCCTGACATGAAAGAGCCGAGAATCTGCAGGTCTCACAGGAGGACAATTGCGGGGGATAGATGAAGTTGGAGAGCAGGTGTCCTCGTCTATACAGCCAGTTTTGTTGAACCAGCTGTCCCCAAATCCAGAGGGGTTGGAGAATAACCTTTGTTGTTCTGCTGCTGACTCTTGTAAGGACAAGGGGGCTGCTGGTGCCAAAAAGTTCTCCTAAAAGAGCTCTCGGCTCACAGATAGCGCAGTTCTGCTTTCCATTGCCACTTGCTAGCAGAGGGGATCTTTCTGCTTTTGATCATTAATAATTGCTGTGGTTTGGACTTGAACGAAACAAGCTCTTAGCTAAGAGCTAGAACAAACATGAGGATAAAATTGCTTAGAACAACTGGAAGACTTGGAACCTGTCCTATATAATCTCTTTAAGTTCTTTTTTTTTTTTTTTGGCTATTTAGCTTGAAGAAGCATCTTCAATATGGCTTGTTTGTTGAATGATTATAGTGAATGATTATAGTTATCTGAATTTGCTTGGGCACTGAAGTGTTCATATCATGTTGGTGATTACAGAGCACTTGTATAGTTTCCTGCTGTCTTCAGTGGTCGCGGACCTTATTCTGGGGCACTGCTTTCAATGTGAAAGTAGGGCACTGCTATAAATTAAGCTTTCAGCGGCCAAAAGTCTACAGCTTACCATGTCCGCCTGCTAGCCAAATTCCGCTGTCCTGCCCCGCTTGTGTGATCTGTACTCCAAGACCCCAGGCACTGAATGCGAAGGCTGAAAATTCTACCTTGTCCTGAGTGCGCATGTGATGGGTGCTCTGCATGGTCTTGTTCACAGAGAAAGACTATGTTCATTGTTCACAAAAATGTATCTTTGTGAGGAATTCTCTCCCTTTTTCCCATCCCACAGCTGTGAGTGTCTCCCGACCTAACCCGGCATCCCCCTCCCAGAGGCTGGCGCAGATTAGGCGCCGAAAGAGAAGGAGACGGGACAAGATGTTCTCCGAACTTATGGGCTGCTCCCGAGCCGAGGCGGCACAGCAGACCCAGTGGAGGGAGAACATGTCACAATACTAGCGATCACACAGCCAACAGGTGGTGGCAGGAAGACCAGCAGGCGACTCAAACGCTGCTTGGACTAATGAGGGAGCAAACGGACACGCTCCGGCACCTTGTGGATGTTCTGCAGGACCGGAGGCAGGAGGACAGAGCCCCGCTGCAGTCTATCTCTAACTGCCCTCCCCCACCACAAAGTCCCATCCCCCTCTCACCCAAAGTCCCAAGAAGGAGGGGGGGCAGGGGCCGTGAAAACAGTCACTCCACCCCTGCAGACTGCTCAAGTACCAGAAGGCTCTCATTCCCAAAGATTTGATAAGTCCTTTCCTTCACTCCAAAAGCACCTCACCCAAGCCCCCGTCCCAGTGTCATCCCCTAACTGTGTAGTTGTTAATAAAAAATACGTTTCTGTTAATTACTGTTTCCGTCATGCTCTTTTAGAGGAGAGTGTGTTTGAAGGGGGGGGGATGGGGGTTGGTAATTGGAGAGGACAGTCACCTTTACCAGGGTACAGACACGGGGGCAGGTTCAGCAGCAGGTCACACACACATTGCAGTCACTGGGCACCCTGGTCAGTCTGGGAGGTGGTTTTCATGTTCTGTGTGTGTGTGGGGGGGGCTATGTGAGTTTGTGGCAGGGGAGGGCGGTTAGAGATCTTATGCAGCGGTCCTTAGCCTGGATGACAGAGCCATGCAGCAGGGGATCTGTAACCGTCCTCCCACGCCACAAAGTCACATAGCCCCCCCCCCCACAGAGTCCCGAAAAGGAGGGGTGGCAGGCTCCATTGAAACAACCAGTCCACCACTGCGGACCGCTCTAGGAGCAGGAGCCTGTCATTCCTTGAGTTTAGAAGCGTCCTTTCCATCACTACACCCGCTCCCCACCACAGTCTGCGTCCCAGTTTCAACCCTTTACCATGAAACCCTTAATAAAGAAAACGGTGTTAATGAACAAAGTTCCAATTATTTTATTTTTAAAGGTGTATTGGAAGGGGGACAACAGGGTGAAGGGGGTATGTAACTGCAGAGGATAGTCAACATTCAGTGGGTAAAGGAACGGGGGCAGGTTCATCTTCTCTTTAAACAAACTTAATAGTCACAGGTTACCCTGCTCACTGAGGAAACTAGCTTTCAAAGCCTCCCGGATGCACAGCGCGTACCGCTGGGCTCTTCTAATCGCCCAGCTGTCCGGCTGGGCGTAATCAGCAGCCAGGCGATGTGCCTCAACCTCCCACCCCGCCATAAACTTCTCCCCCTTGCTCTCACAGAGATTGTGGAGCACACAGCAAGCTGCAATAACAATGGGGATATTGGTTTCGCTGAGATCAGAGCGAGTCAGTACGCTTCTCCATCTCCCCTTGAGACGTCCAAAAGCACACTCCACCACCATTCTGCACTTGCTCAGCCGGTAGTTGAAGAGTTCTTTTTCACTGTCCAGGGCGCCTGTATAGGGCTTCATGAGCCAGGGCATTAGCAGGTAGGCTGGGTCCCTGAGGATCAATATAGGCATCTCCACATCCCCAACAGTTATTTTGTGGTCCGGGAAGTAAATACCTTCCTGCAGCCGTCTAAACAGATCAGAGTTCCTGAAAACACGAGTGTCATGAACCTTGCCTGGCCATCCGACGTTGATGTTGGTAAAATGTCCCCTATGGTCCACCAGTGCTTGCAGCACCATTGAAAGTAGCCCTTTCTGTTAATGTACTGGCTGGCCTGGTGCTCCGGTCCCAGGATAGGGATGTGAGTTCCATCTATAACCCCACCACAGTTTGGGAATCCCATCGCGGCGAAGCCATCTATGATGACCTGCACGTTTCCCAGGGTCACTACCTTTGAGAGCAGTAGCTCAACGATTGCGTTGGCTATTTGCATCACAGCAACCCCCACTGTAGATTTGTCCACGCCAAAGTGGTTTGCAACTGACCGGTAGCTGTCTGGCGTTGCAAGCTTCCAGAGGGCTATGGCCACTCGCTTCTGGACAGTCAGGGCTGCTCGCATCCGGGTGTCCTTGCGCTTCAGGGCAGGGGACAGCAACTCACAAAGTTCCAGGAAAGTTCCCTTACGCATGCGAAAGTTTCGCAGCCACTGTGATTCATCCCAGACCTGCAGCACTATGCGGTCCCACCAGTCCGTGCTTGTTTCCGGGGACCAGAATCGCCGTTCCACAGCATCAACATGACCCATTGCCACCATGATGTCCACGGCGCGGGGTCCCGTGCTTTGCGAGAGGTCTGTGCCACTCTCAGACTTAATGTCCTCACCGCGCTGCCGTAGCCTCCTCGTCCGATTTCTCAGCATCTGCCTCTGAAAAAGGTGCATGATAAGGTGCGAGGTGTTTACAATGACCATAACTGCAGCGATGGTTGCAGCGGGCTCCATGCTCGCAGTGCTGTGGCGTCCGCGCTGTCAATCACCAGAAAAGTGCGCGAACTGATTGCCCGCCGGCGCTTTCAAGGAGGGAGGGTGGGAGTGATGGTTGAATGACGACAGTTACCCAAAACCACCCTCGACACATTTTTTTCCCCAGCAGGCAATGGGGGCTCGACCCAGAATTCCAAATGGGCTGCGGGGACTGCGAGAACTGTGGGATAGCTGCCCACAGTGCACCGCTTCCAATGTTGACGCTTGCCCCGTTAGTGTGGACTCACAAAGTCGAATTACTGTTCTTAGTGTGGATACACACGTTCGACTTTGTAATATCGGTTCCACAAATTGGATTTAAGTAAAATCGAACTACTCTCGTAGTGTAGACATACCCCAGGAGTCTCACTGCCTTCCCTAGTTTGTGTCTGATTAATTTTTAAAAGGATCCCAAGAGCCAATGAAGACAGTGCAAGAACAGGTCATGCCCAGGAGAAAGTAACTCTTTGTCACCAACCTCTTATCAAAGGTCTGTGCAGCTGTTGCATGGGACTGTTAAAATGACACAGGTTTGTTTTGGTGCAGTGCAGTTCCCACTGCATCATGGGGCAAAATGACCAAAAATGTGAGAGGACAGGTGCTGTCAACTGACTGTTGAAGGTGCATTTCACCCTAGTCCAGAGGGCCTAATCAAAGGCGTAGGTGGAACAAAGAGCCTGGCAAGAGGCCTTCTGCACTGGAGTTATTTCATGTCTGGAGCAGAGGTTCATGGTCCTGCTGTTCATGTGTGCACATACTGTGTGCTGGTTTGATTCACGTCAGCCTCCCTTTGTATTTCACTAATTACTATAGTCAATATGAACATATCTTTGTATAATGGACAACAATAATGTAAAGGTACATTTAATTTTTCTGCCGACACTTCTAATGCTGGTGTTGCTGTTTACCAATAAACTCTTTAACTATCACTGTGAAACAGCCTGTTTACATCCTCTTTGTGGAGGGATAGGAGGGTGGATATTGGTGCTTCACATTCATGTGTTTCATGTTCCTTTTGTTTTCTTAGTGAGCTAATACAGATAGAGAATTAGACTAATTTCCTTGTTAAAGCCCAATTTCTGTTGTCTAGGGAAATCCACGCTACCTACCCCGTGCCTGGAGTCTGTTACTCAAGTAAGCTCCGCTGGATGGTGCAGTTAATTTTGTATCTATAACAGCTATTGTAATACTTTGCTTTTAATATGTCTCATCAGAGGCTCTCCAACTGCTACACAAGGATCAGGCAGCATTAGGGGAAACTAAGACTAAGTGATGTGCCCAAGGGCCCAGCAAGTCAGTGGCAGAACTGTCTCCCCTCTAACTACGAGGCAATGCTTTCCTTTAAAGGAGGTATCCTGAATCCATAACCCAAAAGAGTCCTGTGAGGGGAGAGACTCAGTAACAGCGCTAGTTCAGGCAGAGATGTTTATTCACGAGATGCAGACGGGTGCTGGAGTGTCCTATGAACACTGCTGGTGAAATCATTCCTGTAGGCCAGGCTCTCACCATGGTACATCTCTTCCTGTCCAGTCCACTACAATCCCATGGTGTTTCTCAGAGAGGGTGGAGAGCACCTTCAGAATCCCCTGCACGCTGTCCTCCACCGTCAGCTCTGCCTGCAGCCTGCACATGAAAGGGGGAGAATGAAACTCCACTTGTGTTTGAAGCACCCGCCCCAGGGAAGTGGGCTCCTGGCCTCGGTGGCAGCTGGCCCACACCTTCCTGTGCTCGCTGCTTCCTTCTGGATCACAGCTAGCAAATTCAGGCTGTTGCTGGGCGGGAGTAGCGGTTGGGCAGTAGTTGCCTTTCTGGAAGGAAGGGGGAGCACAGATCTTGTGAACCTGTGTGTGTGTGTGAGGGGGAGATAGGGATTGGAAGAAAAGCTGCTGCTGGACCTCCTGAGCAAATTAAGTTCTCGGGGCACAAATAAGAACAGCAGCTAGGTGGCACAGGAATATTGGGGAGGGAAAGGGGGGAATAATAGGACCTGGGGAGTGGGAGGGGGGATGCAGCTGGAGAACATGGGACCCAAGACCACATGTGGGATAAGATAGAGAGGGTATATCTACCCTGCATTAGAACCCGCAGCTGGCGCGTGCCAGCAGACTCAAGCTAAGGGGCTCGGGCTAAGGGGCTGTTTAATTGTGGAGTAGACATTCAGGCTTGCGCTAGAGCCTGGGTTCTGGGACCATGCGAAGGAGGGTCCCAGAGCTTGAGCCCAAATGCCTACAGTGCGATTAAACAGCCCCTTAGCCTAAGCCCTGTGAGCCTGAATCAGCTGGCGCGGCCAGCCGTGGGTGTCTAATTGCAGTGTAGACATACCCAGACAGGGACACTGGAAGATGAGGAGGAAACTAACAGGAGTTTAACCCCGTCCTATGCAAACAAACCATATCCTCAGGTTTTCCCCCATCCCTCTGCAAGAGTGTGGGTTGGACCAGGGACAGGCCAGGGTGGGAGGTCGAGTACAGTGGTCTTATGACCTTGTGATCCTGGGGCCTACCAGTGAAGTGACTACAAATGCTGGTTTTACTGGGACACTCCCGGCTTTCACAATGTTCTGCAGCCCTGCGAACGTCTGAGGACTCCAGAAATGTCCTGGCTTCTCACTTCATTAATCAAACCGTGTTTATTTTACAACTACAAAATGTTTGCTCAAAAGAGGGGAGTTTACTCCGTGTTTAGCAGGAGCAAACAGGGCAGTGGGTGCAAGGCGTGTTCAGCGCCAGCAGTGGCTGGAGTGCAGAGAAAAGCCTAATGAGCGGAGACATTATCAGAGCTGTTCATGTGAGCAACACTTGGCCAAGGGGATTTGATCTGGATCACATTAAATGTCTGAGGCTATCCAGTTTTTTCCTCGAGCAAACTTGTCTTGGTATCAGCAGCAAAGCAATGACACTCTGGTCTGAGCGAATGGCAATAGATGCAATGAGTGATAGTGCCTAACCCCAGCCACCATCTCACCCTCACGCTGCCAGGAGACTCTGGGCACATCTCTGGAAAGTCATTAGCTGCTGTACCTTGGCAGTTCCCAGCTCTGTTTTCACCCAGCCCGGATGCAGCGCAGTGCACAGGATCCCGTCTTCCTTGTATCTCACCGACTGGCACCTCGTGAGCATGTTCAGAGCAGTCTGGATGTGAAGCACGTCCAGAGCAGAGGCAGAGTCACGGGGGAAGAGAATTAAATTTATGAGTTCCAGAAGTGGCACTTTGACGCTCCTTCAACTGCACATAATTGACTTGTGCTGCTGAGAAACCTGCATAACTTGTAGGCTGCACAGGCCAACTAGCTTTGCCCCTTTTCCTTTCTCCTCCCTTCATAAAACAGGAAAATGAAATGCAAACTAAGGCGAATTAAAGCACTAGATCAGGTCCTGACCAGTGAGGACGGTCCCAAAGCTACAGGTTACTCTGCTACATTAACTCAGCTGGGTCTCCTCCGGGTTATAGTTTTTATTCCTCTCCTCCTTGTTAACTGTGATCATGTGCATATTCCACTCCTTAAGGGAAGCAATTGGTTTGATTCCTAAATTTTGGAGCCAGAGGCCTGAGGTCCCTGAAAGCCACATCCTTCTTCCCCCAAGGTCTGGTGCCAACGCTAGGTTTGTCTTCACTGCAGACTTAACTCGTGTGTTGCCCCTAACCAGGGTCCCGTCGACACACTCACAGACCCTTCACTCAAGTGTGGGGAAGCTGTTAATGCTGGATGCCTGGCCCCTCATGGGGCACAGACCAAACCTCAAGTGAGCACGACTCATCAGCTGTTAACGTGCCAGTTCTGCAGCTCGAGTGCTGCTAAGCCACCAATGCCTTCCCATACTTTCCCCAGTATGCCAGCAAGGACAGACACCATCTCCCACAATCTCCTGGGCAAGTTCCTAGAGCAGCGCGGCTTACGCAGCACAAGGATGCATGGGCTATGCCCTCAGACATCTTAGAGCAGAGGTCCCCAAACTGTGGGGAATGCCTGCATAGGGGGGCATGGGGAAATGTTCCAGAGAGTATGGTGGGGCCCGCGCCAGCCACCAGTTCTGCTCCTGCCCCGCCCCCAGCTACGTCCCCAGCTTCTGGCCCCGTGCCTAGCCCTGTCTCCAGCCTTGGCGCGGCTTCGCTCCCGGCCCTGTGCCAGCTTCCAGCCTCAGCCCCTGGCCTCAGCCCTGCTCCTGGCCCCAGACCCACCCCCCAACGAGGGTTGCCAACTCTGACTGAAGCTATTCTGGGAGATTTTTTTTCCCAACATGCCATAATGTCATTGTCTTAAAATAGCCTATTAAAATCTCCCGGATTGCTTTCAATAGTCACTGGGAGATTGGGGACCACTGTCTTAGAGCCACACACGAGTGAGGGCAGCACCACTGGGGACACAGCAGTTTGAGTGTCACAGTTATTTTGCAGTGTGGCCATTCTCACTCGAGCTGGGCTAACTTGAGAGAAGTCATTTGAGTGCAGCTAACTCATGTCAATGGGGCAGTGAGGACAGACCCTCTCTTGTTCAGAACTGCCCAGTCTCGTGGTTTGTAATGGGCTGAGAACGATCCCTGGTATGTTATCAAGGAAAGAGAGGGGGAGTTTTATGGACACCTTAGCTACCTTTTACATCCCACGCCAGGGAGACAGCCAAACACACGCTGCCAGTGGAGGGCTCATTTCTGTCCCCTGCTCTTTGTGGGATGCTCTGAGTGCACATAGAGAATCCCCTGTAAAAGTGGCTCCAAATTGGACTCAGATCCCTTTATTGGGGCAGGGGGCAGAAATTAAGAGTATTTGGCTGTAGGGATAGTCAGGGCTTAAGTCTTTTATGAAGGGGAATGCGCTCCGTCTGGGGGCAAAATGGGCATAGATAGTTCAGAATGATTTCCCCATGTTAAGTATCCTCACACCTTTTTGTCAACTGTCTGAAATGGGCCATCTTGATTCTCACTACAAAAGTTTTTTTTTCTCCTGCTGACAATAGCTCATCTTATTTAATTAGCCTCTTAGAGTTGGTATGGCAACTTCTAACCTTTTCATGTTTTCTGTATGTATATATATCTTCTTACTCTATGTTCCATGCTATGCATCTGATGAAGTGGGCTGTAGCCCACGAAAGCTTATGCTCAAATACATTTGTTAGACTCTAAGGTGCCACAAGTACTCCTGTTCTTTTTGCGGATACAGACTAACACGGCTGCCACTCTGAAACTTTCCCTTTTCTGGTGCATGAATCAGCACGGGACATATCATCAGGGCATGTTTTATTTCGGGGTAACTGCAGAATTATCAGATAGGACATGCACCCCACCACCCCCGGATCCCATGACTTGTTAGCAGATGGGCCAGACCTTGCTGCAGCGGTAGGAGATGACTGGAAAGGTGGCCATGCTGGGGGTGTTCCCGATGGAGCCCCCTATAGTGGACACGTTGATAATGGCCGCCTTGCTGCAGCTGAGCCCTGTCTGGGTGCTCTCCTGTGCAGCCTTCTTCAACAAGGGCAGGAACGCCTGGAGGGAGACAGACTGTGTCCGTTTGTCCTTGCTAATAAATCTGTAATGACAACAAGGACAGATCTCCCACCCGTGGCTGCTTGTCCAGCCACTGGCCCAGAGTAGCTGCTACAGCATAGCCGGGCTACCTGTGTGAGGTGCTGGGCCTCAAAACCTGCATACTCCTGGCCTCTCCTCCTCCCCAGTGTCACCCCAGAGATGCCCTCCATGGCATGTACAGTGTTGGGCCCCCCACAGCAGTTCAGGGGGCGGGGCAGGCATCGGAATCACTTCTTCCTTGTCCCATCCTAGCTTCTCTTCCTCACTGAGGCTCCACTCCTGCCTCTGGCTCAAACCTAATCTTGCTGCAAACCTGTCCCACTTCCTGCGCTCCACCCCCTGCTTGCCCTTTTTTTCCCTCCATCCCATCCCTATTTCCTACCTGCCTTCACTGCACCCCATCTGCTAGGAACAGCTTCCCAATTCGCTCTCCCTCATCGCCATCCCTCTCCTCCTTCAACCCACTTCTCAACCACCATCTGCTCTGCTCCACCTACCAGCTCTAATGTCCCAATGACATCTGAACCAGTTTGTGCCTTCAGACTACAATGCTCAGACCCACAAAAGTACCTAGGTACCTAAGTCCCAGTTGCTATCCATCAAACTCCCGCTGAACCCTGTAGGCACCTAAGTTTCTGCCTCTGGGCATGCTCATGGCTGCCTCACTCTAGGCATCAAAAAACCTATCTCCACCTAAGCCCCTCATTTCATGAATTGGGGGAAGATAGGTGTTCATCTGCCTAGAGCACTTGCCAGGCCTGACCTGGTAGTCATGCTCAGAGGCTGCCTACTAGATTAGTCCTCTTCATAGTGGTTAGCATACACACCTGGGATGTGGGAGACCACGGTGCAATTCCCACATCTGCCAGAGGGGGAGACAGGATTTAAACAGGGTCTGTCACTTCCCAGGCAAATGCCACTGAGCTATGGGAGGGTTCTGATGAGACATTCTTCCCTGGTGAAGCTGTTCCACTGGGGCTAAATAATAAAAGAGTGATTGGAAAAGGGCAACCGGACCCTCAGGATCCCACGTGGGTGCCCTAATCACTAGACAACACAGCCGCTCTCTCTCTTCTCTCTCGCTGGCCACTGTGGATAAATACTCAAATAGCCATTGGGCCAGAGTGAGAGGGAGTGCATTTTATTCTCTGTATTGTGAAAGTGACCCCCCCCTTAACAGAGCAGCCTTTATGTCAACCAGTGGCCATTAGGGGGAAGCAGACACTTCAAGTACACAGTAGCCTGAACTTTTCAACTGTCTTCCCTTCAAGGCCTTAAGGTAGTTGGAGCTGGTCCCAAGCCGGTTTTCACTGACCAGATAGCAAAAGCACGGGTCTGACAACCACCAATCAAGTGTTAACACTGCAAGGACCTTTGTCTGAATGTGTATAAAGGATCTGTAAAATGTGTGTAAGACAGAGTTTTTGTACTAAGGTGCAAAGCTCTCCTTTCTTCTGCAGAATAAAGCAACTCTTCCTTATCCCTGTCTGGCTGTTATTGTAGGGTTACCATATTTCAACAATCAAAAAAGAGGACGGGAGGAGCCCCGCCATAGCCCCGCCCCCGTCCTGTCCTAGCCCCGCCCCCGTCCTGTCCTAGCCCCGCCCCTGCCCCTTCCACTCCCTCCCACTTCCTGCCCCCTCAGAACCCCCAACCCTCCCCTCCACTCCTTGTCCCCTGAATGCCCCCTCCTGGGACCCCTGCTCCTAACTGCCCTCCAGAACCCCACCCCCTACCTAAGCCTCCCTGTGCCTTGTCCCCTAACTGCCCCTTCCTAAGACCCCCCCCCCAACTGTCCCCCAGGACCCTACCTCCTACCTGTACCCTGACTGCCCAAAACCTTATCCACCCTCCCCCAGAAAGCCCGCCCCGAACTCCCGATTCCCCCCCCCGCTCCTTGTCCCCTTACTGCCCCCTCCTGGGACCCCTACTCCTAACTGCCCTCCAGAACCCCACCCCCTATTTATGTACAGGCGTGACTACCTGCCCTTTCCTGGTTACTATACGCGGCCAGTCCGCATCCACATCCAGTAGTTAAAATAAATAAATAAACTAATGATTTAAATTGGAATTTCATCCATTAATAAGTATTTATTATATAGTTAAAACCATTCTATTGAAGGGCAGATATTAAATAACACTAAATATGTTAATGTTCAAAACAATATTAAAAATTTGAAAATTTAGAGCATGGAAACCAAAATAGCTAAAATTTAGTTTTGGCAAGATACACGGAATGGAAACTCCGGGATCTTTACCTGTCACTGAATATAGCCATCATACCAATAGTGGAATATAAAACAAGTCTACATATACTCTCCTTAAAATTTTTACTTCTGTCCATTCCCAATAATTGTAACAAATCATTATTACCTTCACTCCACTTGCCACGTGCCCCAAGCACAAAACCAAAGAAGTGGATATTTTTACCTCCCGTTAAGTTTTTAATTTCTTCCTCTAACTCAAGATAATAAGCCACCTTCTCACTGTGGGCTTGTTCCAAACTTCCGGCATTATCCTCCCATCGCACTGTAACATCAACCACCACTGCTGTATCTCCTTTTATAAATATAATATCCGGCTTTCTTAACTCACCCTTACTATTTCTCAAATGGGGCTCTATCATTGCCTTCCACCCTAATTTACCAACCTTATCCACAACTGCAGACACTACTCTATTATGCCTTTTTATCCTAGCATTCTTAGTCTTATAACATTGTCCTGAGATATGGGGAACAGTCTCCCGCACTTTACCGCACCATCTACAAAGAGCATTCACACCTCCTCTTCCTCTTGCTAATGTCTCCCTAGTAGGATAAATATTTGCCCTAAGCTGCAATGCTGCGATATACGCTGACGATTTAACTTTACTAGAGTTTCTAAAAATCGAATTACTAATTAAATCATTTTTAAAATATTTTATCCCTATTCCCTGACATCTCAGTTCCGACCATCTTAAAAATTCCTCTTCCCTCCATTTCTTGGGATGAGATGTTACTGCACTAAATGACAATATTTTATCCACAAGATTTTCTCCTGCATATAGATAAGATAGGTCCATCCAATCATCTCTCGAGACAATATGTCTCCTCCATTTACGAATTAACATATTTGGGATTTGCACACTAAACTTAGTGAGAGCTAAACCACCATCCCTACCTCTAGAATAAAATATCCCATCTGTGGTACACTGAGGTAAATGTAAAATCTCTTTAACTATTTTTCTAACTAACACATCAAGATCGTCTAAAAGATTAAAAGGGGGTTCTATTAAAAGAAGATTATAAAATAGCTTCGGTAAGATGTATGTCTGTAAAATTAATATTTTTTGGGCCGGTTTTAATGGGGCCTTAATTAAATTCTCACTCCAATCTTTCAATTTTTCTTTAAGTACCGGTCCCCCTACACCTATCCAGGGATCTATTCTAGCCCCTAAATATTTTTCAAAATCCCCTAGTTGAACATATTCAATCTTCTCTGACCCTATCTGCCAATTATCCTTAGGATTAACTACATAGGTTTTATGTTTAGTTAAAATATGAAAGCCTTTCGTTTTCTTCACATTAACAGAGAGATTAGTATTTTTACAAAACTCCTCTAAGGTACCCAAATTTTTGATCATTCCTTTATATGAGCTACTTAAAATTGCCACATCATCGGCAAAAGCCAATGACGTGACACTATTACCCTTAACATAAAAACCACTTCCTTCTACTTCTAATCTAGTTAAAAGGGGATCCATAGCAATATTAAACAAAATTGGGGACAACGGGTCACCCTGCTTGACCCCCCTCCTAATTAAAATAGACTCAGTAGCTTCATCACCCACCCATACCCTAGTTGTGCAATTATCATAAAGGTCCCTAATAATATCTATAAAATGTTCATCTATACCAAATCTTCTCAACCCGGCTATTATATGTCCGTGTCCCACAGAATCAAATGCTTTAGCCAAATCTACGAACACTATTGCAATTTCATTCCCATTTCGTTTAGCCCCTTTAATCAAATTATCTAATATAGCAATATTTTCCTCACACCCAGGGGCGGATATAAACCCTTTTTGTCTACTACATATCTTAACTGTTTCCACCAGTCTTTTTGCTAATATTTTGGTATAGATTCTAATCCAAACTGACCCAATTGTCAATGGTCTCCAAGATGTTAACTTCTTCATTTCCTCCTCATCTTGTGTCTTTGGTATTAAAATCGTTCTATTTTTCTTAAATTCATCTGGTACCTGTCTATTTAGAAACCATATATTAAAAATTTTTGTAAGTATTAAGGAGTCTAAATTAAAAATATCCCACAAATTGCTCACTTTTACTTTATCTGGGCCAGGAGCACTATCTTTTCTTATTTCTGTTAAAGCTATTCTAATCTCATCCACAGAGATCGGACTCATTAATATATCATTATCCGCATTCTCTGTGGATGATGGCCACCCTATCATATTACCATGTCCAATTGTTCCCAAAATATTTACATAGTATTCCTCAATTTCTTTCATAGGGATAGCACACTTAGCCTTATCTGGCTCTCCCATTATAATGCGAGTCAATCTTCTTCTATCCTTATCAAATAATTGTTGATAGAATTTATACTTAGCTTTCTTTGTAGCATATCTCCTAATTGCATTAAATTGCTTCCTTCTCCCCTCCTTTCTAATCTTCCCTTTTCCTTTATTCCTCAACTCTATTTGACTTTCATTTCTAGGGTCCTGTCCCTCTACTAATGAATAACATAATTTTTCCAACATTGCCCATCCGAGAGCTTTTGTTAAATCCTCCTTTAATAATCCTTCAATTTCCCCTAAACTATTTATTATTTCTCTTCCCTCCCTACTTTGTTTTCCCCGTTTACATATTTTCTCCACTAAATCCACTTCTGGATGTCCTTTTAGTGGGAAAATCCTCTCTCTTGGGGGCGGAATTTCTAATATATTTACTCTAATGTCCTCTACCTCAGTCACTTCCTCCCTATCTCCTGTTACCACTAACTTCTTCTTTGCTAATTCTCGTCTTTTATCTGATATTTGTTTATTCGTTTTGGTCCTCACCTCGCTCTCAATACATTTATTTATATTCCTTTTCCCAATATATTTCCTTTCCAACTGTATAAGCTGCGCAACCTCATCTTTAGTCCATATACGAGATCTAGTCGATCCCTCTTTGATCTTACTTTTAGCAGCCATATCTTCTTTTCTTTGCTCATTCCTCACAGCAGGGTGTCTATGTCTACAGTGTTGGCTCAATCCAGATCTAGTATGAAAACCAAGCCCACAGACCGAGCACGTATGGCTCTTCATTGGGGTATCCGCCTTCTTGGGTATGCACTTGGGGTAGTGGCAAGCTATATTATGATATTGAGAAGATTTTCCACATTTACTACATACAACTCGTATGGCTTTACTTTTATGAACCACATTAATGTGTTTGGCCCATTTACCAAATGTTGGTAATATCTGGGGACATATTGGACAATTAAAACTATCAACGGGATACTCTAAATAAAAAACCCCATCCTTCCACGAACTACTTTCTAATATATTTATATTACTACCAATACTGTTAAGATCCTTATTACGATCCCTATTAAAATCAGTACTTGATTCCCTAACATATGGATCATCAAATGTACTTAAATACTTAAAATCTGGATTAAAACTGTCCATAGTTAAATCATTAAAAGTGTCCCTTGTAAAAACCATCGGTAAAATAGATAAAATCTCCTCACCATGATCATCACAAACATTCTCCTCTACCTCCTCTCCATGCTCCACTGGGAGGACTTGATTCTCACTCTCATTCTCATGAGACTTCATTATAGTCCACACCATTTTATCCATTGGTCCAGCGACCCTGATCACACCCCTAATATATTTAACACTGTCAGCCGGGGCATCAAAGCCAACAGCGGGGGCGTTATTAACCCGGTCCAGCGCCAATCCGGTATAAAAATATAAATTACTTTTTTCCATAGCTAAAAGATTTACCCTTCTCAGGGGGAAACTAACCCTTTCCAGGGGGAAACTAACCCGTACCTGGGGGAAACTTACCCTTTCCAGGGGGAAACTAACCCGTGCCTGGGGGAAACTACCCTTACCAGGGGGAATCTAACCCTTACCAGGGGGAGTCAACCCGTACCTGGGGGAGGCTACCCTTACCAGGGGGGCATCCATGTGGCACCATATGGGGCTGCCCAACCCCATCCCACACCCCACTAAATGTGGGATGTGGGTTCGTCCTCCGCAATCCGCCTGGCTATCCAAGCCAGTTACCGACTCTCACCACGAGGAGGTAGCGGTTGGACTTGCAATCCAGAGGCTTTCCTCAAAGAGGGGTCCCAAACAGCATAATGTCGAGCTCTAACGGGCGTGTGAGAAAAGGCTCAGATCTTGGTAGGGGTTGCCCCTATTGACCGGGCTCACGCCCACCCCCACCTCACCGATAACCCATTCTCTCACTACCCTCAGGCAATGTTTCCGTCCAAGCCCGACAGCTGAGAGGGTCCAGAGACGCATGGAGAGCCTCCCTGTTTCTTGTCCCCTAACTGCCCCCTCCTGAGACCCCCCCCCACCTGTACCCTGACTGCCCAAAACCTTACACCCCCAACCCCCAGACAGCCCCCCCCGAACTCCCTGACCCATCCAACCCTCCCCCTGCTCCCTGTCTCTTGATTACCCCCCCCCCCGAACCTCCCTGCCGCTTCTCTGACCCCCGGCCCTCTTACTGTGCTGCAGAGCAGCGCGCTCGACAGCGGGGGAGGGGAGCAGGGTCGGAGCTCCAGACGAGCAATCTGTGAATGCAGGGAGGGCGGGGGAGGGAGATGAGGGGGGGTGTCAAGTTTCAGGAGAGTGGCGGGGGGAAGTTGCAGGAAGGGCTCTGGCTCTGGCTGTCCGAGCCCCGGCTGGTCTGTAAGCCGCGCGCACGCTCTGCATGGGGGGGAGGAGGGGAAGTCCGGACATTGACAAATTCCCTCCGGACGCTATTTTTAACCCGAAAAAGCCGGACATGTCCGGGGGAATCCGGACGAATGGTAACCCTAGTTATTGGCTCTCAGCTAGGTGGACCTGATATTTCGGTAACAGTATGTTCCCACCTGCAAAGTGCTGGGGCCATCTGTAATGCTGCATAAGCACCAATAAAAGCTAGGAAACATCTGGATGAGTGTGTAATGCCAGGGTAGCCAACATCATCAAAGAACCTTGGGCTAAATTCTGTTCTCTGCTACACAAGTGCCACTCAATTAATGTCACGGGGATGGCACAGGTGTAACTAAGGCAAGATCGGGTCCCTTTGACTTAGAACAGAGATGAGTGAAATTCTAGATCTCGTCAGCTGCTTTTCTTCCCTGCAAACCGAAGTAGAAGCTACAAATTCTCAACTAAAGCCCTGTGTCAGGCAGACTCTTACCTGGGTCACCAACATTGGTCCCACAACGTTGATTTTATACACGGCCAACATATCTGCAGCAGTTGCTGACTCCAGAGTGCTCTCTGGCATAACGCCAGCATTATTTATCAGCAAATTCAGGCCAGATCCTCCCAGATGGGCCTCAGCTTTCTTTGCAGCGGCCTGGATGCTCGTGGGGTCTGTAGCTTCTGGAGAGAGTGATGATGGGATTTATTATGAGCATGGGTTGGTTCCATTCCTGATACTGTATGAAATAAATATGGCCGAGGTTACGGTGGTTTGTGTTGAGGAGAGAGAGATGTCATCCCTTACCAGCCGAGCTCTCGGGAGATACTTGTAGAGATGTGGCTGGTTCCTTCAAGCTATCGCATTCAAAAAACTGCATACAAACAAAGTTATTAAGGTTGCAAAGTCAAGCCCTCAAAAGTAAGATTTGCAGTTTTACAATTGTCTGCACAACCTTAATTCTTTTCCCTTGCCCATCCAGCTGTGCACTGAAGGAGTCAGGCAGCCTGTGGAAAAAACACACTGTGATCATGTAACTAAAGACTGTGTAAACACAAGGGGGCCAAACAGAGGTTGCACAGGTAATCTCTAATTCTGGCATCTCCTGACTTTCCACTAGCTGGTTTCGCAATCTAATTAACATTCCTTTAATGTAGTTTTTTTTTTTATCTGTAATTTCCCAGGTTGCTTTTTTTTTTTTAAAGGAAAAAGCTAAAAAAACCAAACCCTATTATTTGCACTTGTAACCACCCCACTTCATGATCATCAGGAGGCTTTGAACTGTGAATCTTCAGCATGAACATCTACCACTTGGGCTACAAGACTAAATACATTTGCTAGCAGCAGGAGACGGTTGTTATACTGGAAGGGGATGAGTTGGTGTCACCACATTCTAGGGCCACAGAGTGGCCCAGGAAGCCTGGTTTGCTTTCTCTCCTCCCCCCACCCCCCGAAAGTGTGGGGCTCTTGCCACATGTGGCGTCCCCAGAGAGGGAGCTGCGCTGGTGCTATGTATCAGATCAGAGGGATGGTCAGACAGGGAGCCCAGCTGGCTCCCTCCTATCCCCTCCCCACCTCGCCCTGCTACAGCAGCTCAGGCATCTCCTGGTCATTTGGCTGTGAATCCCCACAGAGGGGAGATTGGGGCTGACTCTGAGAAGGGAATCCCACCCCCGAATGCCCTGGCTGATAGCCACAAGAAGTGAGTGGAAGCTTTGACTCAAGGGACAGATTCCAGGAGTCAGACTGGGGCTGGGACCTGCCGCTAATGGGCAGTTCTTTGTGACTCCAGGAGCTGCAGTCAGCTGTGTCCCCTTGATCAGCAGAGGAGGAAGCAGAGAACATGCCCTGGGCTGGTTGTAAGGGGAGAGATGTAACAGGCTGGGCTTTGCCCCAAATGCTCCATTCTTTCACCAGGTGGCACTTTTCTGCTGGCAAAGGGAGACGTAGGATTTGCTGACTCCCTGGTGCAGCTGGCGTTTTGTTGTACTTAAAGTACTGCACAGGATCTTTTCAGGGGGAATAAGGCAAAACGCCACATTTATTAGTATTACATGTATTCATTAACACTGTATCATATGCATATAATATATTACACTTACACTTACACAAACACACTTCGTTTTGTTGTTACCAATTAGTTGCTCCCCTTAACTTCACTGGCCAGGTGAGTTAGATGGGGGAGGGGGTGGAGCCGGGCTTCTGCCGATCCGGATCGATGCTCCCATGTTGACAAGACGAGACCCGGGGTCCTTTGCAAGACACCCCACTTTTATAGCAGCTTCCCTCTTATGCAAATCTATACCAGATTCAAACTCTGTGTCTGTGTCCATTGGTTCTTTGTGCTGCTTTCTTTTGAGTGTTGTCTAGGGTTACCATTCGTCCGGATTTACCCAGACATGTCCTCCTTTTTGTGCTAAAAATAGCGTCCGGGGGGAATTTGTAAATCACTCAAAATGTCCGGGATTTCCCCCCTCCCCCGGCAGAGCAGAGCGAGCGGCTGGGAGGGCTGCAGGAAAGTCATGGGCTGGACTCCGGAGCAGCTGTATAGGAGCTCCTCCCCCCCCCCCTCCCTCCCTGCATTCTGAGCCGGCAGCTCCTCCTCCCCGGCAGCCCCGCGCCCCGCTCCGGCAGCACTGTGCGGGGGCAGGGACCGGGTTTTGTTGTGCTGGGGAGCGCAGCCACGTGTCCGGCTCGCACAGAGCCCAACACCCTGTTCTGAGCAGCAGGGTAAGGGGGCCAGGGGGCAGGAAAAGGGGCAGGGAGATTCTGGAGGGGGCAGTCAAGAAACGGGGGGGGGGGTCGGGAGTTCGGGGGGGGCTTTTGGGGGGAGTGGAGAAAGTTTTGGGCAGTCAGGGTACAGGTAGGGGGTAGGGTCCTGGGGGGCAGTTGGGGGGGTCTTAGGAGGGGGCAGTTAGGGGACAAGGAACAGGGAGTCTTAGGTAGGGGGTGGGGTCCTGGAGGGCAGTTAGGAGCAGGGGTCCCAGGAGGGGGCAGTCAGGGGACAAGGAGCGGGGGGGTGGGGGGTTGGGAGTTCTGGGGGGGAGCTGTCAGGGGGCAGGAGTGGGGAGAGGGATCGGAGCAGTCAGGGGACAGGGAGCAGAGGGGTTTAGATGGGTTGGGAGTTCTGGGGGGGGGGCTGTCAGGGGGTGGGGAGTGGTTGGATGGGGCATGGGAGTCCCAGGGGTCTGTCTGGGGGTGGGGGTGTGGATAAGGGTTGGGGCAGTCAGGGGACAAGAGGCAGGGAGGCTTAGATAGGGGGTGGAGTCCTGGGGGGCAGTTAGGGGCAGGGGTCCCAGGAGGGGGCAGTCAGGGGACAAGGAACGGGGGGAGGGTTGGGAGTTCGGGGGGGGGGCGGGAAGTGGGAGGGGCAGGGGCGGGGCTAGGGCGGGGTTCCTCCCGTCCTCTTTTTTGCTTGCTGAAATATGGTAACCCTAGTGTTGTCCCAATGCTGCAAAGAGGGTGTTTTCAAAAGAAGGTGCTTGCTTCTAACCCCCGAGGCCGTTGGTATGTTTGCTTGTTTTTAATGAGCCCACTTGACACGTTTTATTGTTCTTGGGTCTGGCTCCCAGCCCCTCTCCAACAGTTGAGGCTGTCTGGAGGTGCTGCCTTCCATGCCTTGCTTATTCACACCTCATTCATTCAACAGGGCAATTGATTAAGAGTGGGGGTGGGGGAGAGCTCTTGTTCTACTGCTAGCAAAAAGAATTTTTATTTTATTTTATTTTATTCTTAGGGGCTATAATATTATACCAAGGGCAATGCAAAGTTTTTAAATGAGGCTTTGATACAAAGTTTCATGAAAACAGAGGTTACACGTGGGTAGACCCACCACAAGGTTATATGAAGAGGCACAATGTAAAGTCATATGAAAATTATCAGAGATTTATCTACAGTTTGCCCTGCCCAGAACCCCTAGCCCAGGCTCAGCCATGGTACAAAGGCTCTGTTAAAAAGAAGCAGCCATACGTGTAACCAGGGGCAGGTGTGCTGCCAGAGTCCCTTTCTGAGAGCTGGGTGGGGACCACAAATCCGGCCAGGGAGATGCCGGTTACTTGTGCAGGTGAAAAGTTAATGCGGGGCAGATCTTCAGCTAATGTAAAGTGTCACTGTTCCACGGCAGTTGCTAGAGCTATGGCAATGTACCCCACCTGAGGATCTGCCCCATACGGCATCCCAAGAGAAATGTCAGGCAAGCGATCCTACTCTATTATCGTTGGACTGTTTCCGCAGACGCTAGGCTTGTGTGAGATTTAGTTTGTCTTCTGCTCTCACAGCAGTTCTCACAAAGGTGAGCATAAGCCGCTCCTCCTTCCATTGGGCCCTGCGGCAGAACTCCCCTTTGACATAAAGGCAGCAGAATCTGGGCACAGATTACCAGACTAGGCAGGCAGCCTCTGCAACTGAGCCTACCTTGGTATCCCTAGACCTTTGCCTCTTTCACCCATCAAGTGGCAGGGCGGCAGGGCTGTGGTTTGACAGAGGGGGTGCGCAGGAAATGCCGAGGGCCCGTGAGCAAGAACCACGTGGAAAGGGGATAAAAGTAGTACATGACAAAGTTCTGCCCTAGCTTGGGCTGTTACTGTGGGGACATTTGTAGATTTACTGGGGCTATAGCCTCTGCACCATGCCCATGTGGGTAGACAGAGAAAGGGCCATTGTCCCAGTGGACTCAGGGAGGGACATTGGTGCAGAGAACTGGTCTGAGCTGAACTCCTTCAGGGGATGGAGTTTGCCCAGGTCCCCTGCATGCACAGGGGCTGTGAACCCCCACAGGGGGGCTGACTCTGAGGAGAGAGCCCCACCCCTGAGATCCAGGTCGATAGCCACAAGACGTGAGTGGAAGCTCTGACTCTAGGGACAGATTCAAGATGTCAGACTGGGGCTGGGACCTGCTGCTAATCAGCTGTGTCCCCTTGATCAGCAGAGGGGGGAAGCAGAGAACATGCCCTTGGAGGGAGGTAACAGGCTGGGCTTCGGCCCCAGATTCTCCATTCTTTCAGCAGGTGGCACTTTTCTGCTGGCAAAGGGCGCTGTGGGATTTGCTGACTCCCTGGTGCAGCTGGCGGTTTGCCCTGCCCATTGCCCACAGCCTGGTTCAGCCAGGTACAAAGGCACCTTTCAGTGATAACAGACAAGCCTGGACCTAGCACCATCTCTGGGCTGCATAACTCTGGGGCTTGGTACAATCAGGGGGAGTTTACCGTTGCCACCTACGTGCAAAGCCAGAATCAGGTGCGATCACTTACTCTGCAGGGCTTTGTATTCGCTGCTGCACAAATAACAGCTGCTGACAGCAGGGATTAGCACTGGGTGCAGCTGAACTGGGCTGGGCTCTGACTCAGCTGCAAGCGTAGGAAAGGAAAACTGTCCCAGACACATGGCTCACCAGCCTCCTTTTGAAAACCTCCAGTGAAGTAGATTCCACAACCCCCCTAGGCAGTTTGTTTCATTGTCCTGCTGGTCTTCCAGTTAGGAAGTTTTTCATGAGACTTAATCTAAATCTGCTGTGCTGTAGTTTGAACCAATTGCCTCTTGTCCTACCCTCTGAGGCAAGAGAGAACAACTTTTCTCCATCTTTTTTATGGCAGCCTTTTGAGTATTTGAAGCCAGCTATCGTATCCCCCCTTAATCTCCTCTTCTCCAAACTAAATATACCCAGTTCCTTCAGCCTTTGCTCATATGGCTTGCATTCCATCCTTTGAGCATCTTTGTCACTCACCTCTGGATCCTTTCAAGTTTCCCTACATCCTTTCTTTACAACAGTGACCAAAATTGGACACAGTACTGTAGCTGAGGCCTAATCCATGCTGAGTGGAGCAGTTCTGTCACCTCCCGTGACTTGCATGCTATGCTTCTGTTAATGCAACCTATAATTGCATTTGATTTTTTTGCAACAGCATTGCATTGGTGACTCATGTTGTGATCGTTATCCACCACAACTCCCAGATCCTTCTCAGCAGTGCTGCTGCCATGTCAGTTAACTCCCATTCTGTATTTGTGCGTTTGGTTTTTCTTCCCTAACAGTAGCACCTTACATTTGTCTTTGTTGAATTTCATTTTGTTGTCTATAGCCCAGTTCTCTAATTTATCAAGAGTTAAAGCCCAGCACTTTGGTTTGCACTGCTACTCATACTCCCATAGTCTAAACAGCTAGGCTGTGTAGACATAGCTTCACAGAAGGCCAAATTCCTTGTTGGTGGAAATTGGTTGGTGTAAAAGCTCACTAGAGCTGAGTCAATTTACACCAGTAAAGAATTTAACACAAAAAATTGTAGAGGAGAGCTAGAATTTAGGGCGTTTCCAGGAGAGGGAATTGCAGAGAGAAGATACCTAGCTGCAGTATCACAGTTGATGAGTGGAAGCCAAATTCTTACATTCCTGGAAGGTGAAAGATACTACATTATAGAACCAAAGTGACAAACATGGTCAAAATATAAGGGAAAGTTTACAAAAACTCTGCAGATTTTGGGGAGCCAGGAAGGGGTGCAGAGGGAACTACTGGGCTGACACATTATTGCCAGGAGGAGGAAGCAGCTAGCCCAACTGTTTGCCCCCCTCTGATGGAAATGGTGTCACCTCTCCCCACTATCCCTGCTAAGCTCTTCAGGGGGCTCCTGGAGGGGGGAGCAGCAGGCTGGTAGCCCCAGGCTCTGCAGGGTCATTCTTCTCTTGTGGGGAGAGACACTTCCCAGGGCTTTTTGCCTGGGGACCCAGACCCAAACTCAGTAGCTCCTCTCCCCGTGTGTCAGAATGTTCCCACTCCACCTTTCCTATATCTGTTAGGGGAGCCCAGGACCCCCCGCTCTTCTCTGGGTTCCAGACCAGGGACCCTGTGCCCAGCAGCTAAGCTCTGCTCCCTCAGACTCCCTGGACTTCTTCCCACCTTGGCCTTCCTTCAGGCCCTTTCCCACAGCCCCTCCCTGGCCTGACTGTACATCTGTCTCTCTCGAGGCCTTTCCTTCCCTCTCAAGCAACCAGAGGGACAGCCCCTCCTCAGCTGGGTTTCTGCTCTCAATGCCCCACCCAGCTCCTGCCACAGCTGGAAGCAAAGGGTTACATATAAAACAAAATCATCAAACACATTCTAGAGCCTAAACTTAACTCACAGGACAGTCCCATCTCTGACAAGCTAGCTTGCCCCAACTCCTTTTCTCAGCATTTTCCACCAGATTGGCCAAGATACCCCTTTCATTAGATCAGGACCGCTGGCAGCTTGTTTTCACAGACAGAACGAGGCCAGAGTGTGTCTCTGCACCACAAATATACCAGAACAGACCTTTGATGTTCATCTGAAAATGGTACCCCGTTTACCTCTCCCTGCTAGTTTCCTTCTGAAATCTCCACTAGCCCTTCACTAGGATCTGACTTAGGGTATGTCTACACTACGAAATTAGGTCGAATTTATAGAAGTTGATTTTTTAGAAATCGATTTTATACAGTTGATTGTGTGTGTCCCCACTTAAGACCATTAAGACCATTAACGTGGCAGAGTGCGTCCACAGTACCAAGGCTAGCGTCGACTTCCGGAGCGTCGCACTGTGGTAGCTATCCCACAGTTCCCGCAGTCTCTGCCGCCCATTGGAATTCTGGGTTGACATCCCAATGCCTGATGGGTCAAAAACATTGTCACAGGTGGTTCTGGGTACATGTTGTCAGGCCCCCCCACCCTCCGTGAAAGCAACGGCAGACAATCATTTCGAGCCTTTTTTCCTGGGTTACTCATGCAGACGCCATACCACTGCAAGCATGGAGCCCGCTCAGCTCACCGTCACCATATGTCTCCTGGGTGCTGGCAGACATGGTACTGCATTGCTACACAGTAGCAGCTCATTGCCTTTTGGCAGCAGACGGTGCATTACAACTGGTAGCCATCGGCGTCATTTCCAGGGTGCTCTTTTAGCTGACCTCAGTAAGGTCGGTCAGGGGCGCCTGGACATAAATGGGAGTGACTTCAGGTCATTCTCTTTTTAAGTTTCATCTCCTGGAGATTCAGTCCTGCCTGCAGTCGTACTGCACCGTCTTCTGGCGAGCAGCCAGGAGACGACGATGGCTAGCAGTCGTACTGCACCGTCTGCTGCCAGCCTAAGATGTATAAGAGAGATGGAGTGGATCAAAACAAGAAAGAGACCAGATTTATTTTGTATACATTTGTATTTATTTGCTCCCCCTCTCCCTCCCTCCCTCCATGAATAGTGGGGGGAGGGCTAGCTCAGTGGTTTGAGCATTGACCTGTTAAACCCAGCGTTTTGAGCTCAATCCTTGAGGGGGCTATTCTGTGTGACAGTTGTGTGTGTTTCTCCTTGATGCAAACCCACCCCCTTTGTTGATTTTAATTCCCTGTAAGCCATGTCATCAGTTGCCCCTCCCTCCGTCAGAGCAACGGCTGACAATTGTTTCGTTCCTTTTTTTCAGCGCAGATGCCATAGCACGGCAAGCATGGAGCCCGCTCAGATCACTGTGGCAATTCTGAGAACTGTAAACACCACGCGCATTATCCTGCAGTATATGCAGAACCAGAACCTGCAAAAGCAAAACCAGGCGAGGAGGCGACGGCAGTGCAGTGACAAGAGTGATGAGGACATGGACACAGACTTCTCTCAAAGTACAGGCCCCGGCAATGTGCACATCATGGTGTTAATGGGGCAGGTTCATGCTGTGGAATGCCGATTCTGGGCCCGGGAAACAAGCACAGACTGGTGGGACTGCATAGTGGTGCATGTCTGGGACGATTCCCTGTGGCTGCGAAACTTTCGCATGCGTAGAGGCACTTTCATGGAACTTTGTGACTTGCTTTCCTCTGCCCTGAAGCGTAAGAATACCAAGATGAGAGCAGCCCTCACAGTTCACAAGCGAGTGGCGATAGCCCTGTGGAAGCTTGCAACGCCAGACAGCTACCGGTCAGTCGGGCATCAATTTGGAGTGGGCAAATCTACTGTGATCCAAGTAGCCAACGCAATCAAAGAGCTGCTGCTATCAAGGGTAGAGACTCTGGGAAATGTGCAGGCCATAGTGGATGGCTTTGCAGCAATGGGATTCCCTAACTGTGGTGGGGCGATAGACGGAACCCATATCCCTATCTTGGGACCGGAGCACCAAGGCAGCCAGTACATAAACCAAAAGGGGTACTTTTCAATGGTGCTGCAAGCACTGGTGGATCACAAGGGACGTTTCTCCGACATCAACGTGGGACGGCTGGGAAAGGTACATGATGCTCGCATCTTCGGGAACTCTGGTCTGTCTGAACGGCTGCAGCAAGGGACTTTCTTCCCAGACCAGAAAATAATAGTTGGGGATGTTGAAATGCCTATCGTTATCCTTGGGGACCCAGCCTACCCCTTAATGCCATGGCTCATGAAGCCATACACAGGCAGCCTGGACAGTAGTCAGGAGCTGTTCAACTACAGGCTGAGCAAGTGCAGAATGGTGGTAGAATGTGCATTTAGACGTTTAAAAGTGCGCTGGTACAGTTTACTGACTCGGATAGACCTCAGCGAAACAGAATTCCCATTGTTATTACTGCTTGCTGTGCGCTCCACTGTGCGCTCCACTTACTGTGAGAGTAAGGGGGAGACATTTATGGTGGGGTGGGAGGTTGAGGCAAATAGCCTGGCCGCTGATTATGTGCAGCCGGACACCAGGGCGGTTAGCAGAATACAGGAGGGCATGGTGCACATTAGAGATGCTTTGAAAACCAGCTTCATGACTGGCCAGACTACAGTGTGAAAGTTATGTTTGTTTCTCCTTGATGAAACCCCCATCCCCTTTGGTTCACTCTACTTCCCTGTAAGCTAACCACCCTCCCCTCCACCTTCGATCACCACTTGCAGAGGCAATAAAGTCTTTGTTGCTTCACATTCATGCATTCTTTATTAATTCATCACACAAATAGGGGGATAACTGCCAAGGTAGCCCAGGAGGGGTGGGGAAGGAGGGAAGCACCGGGTGGGGGAGGAGGGGAAGAGGGAAGGACAAGGCCACACTGCACTTTAAAACTTGTTGAATGCCAGCTTTCTGTTGCTTGGGCAGTCCTCAGTGGTTGGTTGCCCGGAGGGCCCCTCAGCATGTTCTTGGGTGAAGAGGCTATGGAACTTGGGGAGGAAGGTGGTTGGTTACACAGGGGCTGTAGTGGTGGTCTGTGCTCATGCTGCCTTTCCTGAACCTCAACCATACGCCAGAGCATATCAGTTTGTTCCTCCAGTAGCCTCAGCATTGCCTCCTGCCTCCTCTCATCACGCTGATGTCACCTATCATCTTTAGCCCGCCACTTATTATCTTCAGCCCGCCACCTGTCCTTGCGTTCATATTGTGCTTTTCTGGACTCTGACATTGTCTGCCTCCATGAATTCTGCTGGGCTCTTTCAGTGTGAGAAAACTGCATGAGCTCAAAGAACATTTCATCGTGAGTGCGTTTTTTTCGCCTTCTAATCTTCGCTAGCCTGTGGGAAGGAGAAGATTTGCAGCTGGTGGAGGGGGAAAAAGGGAGCGTGGTAGTTAAAAAGACACATTTTAGAGAACAATGGGTAGACTCTTTCATGGTAAACTTTGCTGTTAACATTACATAGCACATGTGCTTTTGGTACAAGGTCGCATTTTGCCTCTTATTGAAGGTATGCCAGTTTGGTGTGAGAGATCCCTCACGCAGGGCCGGGCAACAGAATTCGGCTTGCAGGCAACCATGGTAAGACACAGTCTTTTGGCTTCTTTAACCTTCATAAAATGTGGGAACGGTTTCATACAGCAGCGCCCTCATTTTCCAGACCAAGCAGCCGTTGGGTTGGCCATTTAAAATGGATTGGCAATTTAAAAGGAGGGGCTGTGGTTTTCGGGTTAACATGCCGCACAAACCCAACTAACCCTCCCCCCCCCCCCCCCACACCCCCAATTCTCTGGGATGATCGCTTCACCTCTCCCCCCACCACGTGGCTAACAGCGGGGAACATTTCTGTTCAGCCACTTGCAAACAGCCCAGCAGGAACGGGTACCTCTGAATGTCCCCTTAATAAAATCACCCTATTTCAACCAGGTGACCATGAATTATATCACTCTCCTGAGGATAACACAGAGAGATAAAGAACGGATGTTGTTTGAATGCCAGCAATCACTGGGACCGTATGCTGTGTTATGTAATGATTCCAGACTACGTGCTACTGGCCTGGCATGGTAAAGTGTCCTACCATGGAGGAGGGAATAAGGCTGCCCTCCCCAGAAACCTTTTGCAAACGCTTTGGGAGTACATGCAGGAGAGCTTTATGGAGATGTCCCTGGAGGATTTCTGCTCCATCCCCAGACACGGTAACAGCCTTTTCCAGTAGCTGTACTGGCTGCAAATGCCAGGGCAAATTAATCATGAAACCCGCTTGCTTTTAAACCATGTATAATATTTACAAAGGTACACTCACCAGAGGTCCCTTCTTCGCCTGGCGGGTCCGGGAGGCAGCCTTGGGTGGGTTCGGGGGGTACTGACTCCAGGTCCAGGGTGAGAAACAGTTCCTGGCTGTCGGGGAGAATGGTTTCTCCGCTTGCTTGCTGTGAGCTATCTTCAACCTCCTCCTCATCATCTTCCTCGTCCCCAAAGTTTCACGTGGTACTGCTGCGTGTCCCTGTTATAACCTCTGTCCTTCATGCCCTTGGAGATTTTTTCAAATGTTTGGGCATTTTGTCTTTTCGAACGGAGTTCTGATAGCACGTATTCGTCTCCCCATACAGCGATCAGATCCCGTACCTCCCGTTCGGTCCATGCTGGAGCTCTTTTGCGATTCTGGGACTCCATGGTCACCTTTGCTGTTGAGATCTGCACTCACCTGCAGATTGCTACGCTGGCCAAACAGGAAATGAGATTAAAAATTCGCAGGCATTTTCCTGTCTACCTGGCCAGAGTTGAGAGCTCTGTCCAGAGCGGTCACAATGGAGCACTCTGGGATAGATCCCTGAGGCCAGTACCGTCGAATTGTGACCACACTACCCCAAATTCGACCTGGCGATGTCGATTTCAGCGCTAATCCCTGCATCGGGGGAGAAGTACAGAAATAGATTTTTAGAGCCCTTTAAGTCGAAAAAAACGGCTTCATCGTGTGGACGGGTGCAGGATTAAATCGATGTAACGCTGCTAAATTCGACCTAAACTCGTAGTGTAGACCTATGCGAATGACTTCTGTTGTATGACACACAATGGTCCACCGGGGGCAGGTGCAGAGAAGGCAGGTCTGCTCACTCAGGGTGACTCAGCACATAGCTAACATTTATAAAGAGAGCTAGCAAGTCAGTGGAGGGCTGGAGCCAGCAGCTGGGTGAAGATAGCAGGACTGACAGCTCACAGTGTGCTGGTGACTGGGTCCACTCGGGGAATTGGCCTGGGACTGGTTAAACATTTCCTGGGGAAGCCAAACCCACCGGAATGGATCTTTGCGGCCTGCCGGGACCCAGAGGGTGCACGAGCACAGTTGAGAAACTAGGGAGAAATGATCCCAACAGATTGAATGAAGCCTTGTTCGTACTGCTTCCAGCCTCCACTGTATTGCACCAGTGCAGTGTACCCCAGTTTCCAGGTGTACTGTGGCACATAATGGCTTTACCTGTCTACACTAGGGATTTGCACTAGTGCAGTTAGAGTTACCATATGTTTGAGTTTCCCTGCACTGAGCCTCTTTTTTAAGCCTGCTTTCTCTGTCCTAGCAGGGTTTCCAAATAACAGCAAACGTGTGGGGTTTTGCAGAGCAGACAAGCTGCAGCTCAGAAAGAGCTCTGATTGGTTTGCTTCCTGATGGTCCATTCCCCTGCATCCACAGCTGATTGGTTCACATCCACAGGTGCCGGATCCCTCCCCCTCCAGATGGCCCTTACCACTCAGCAGGCACCAGAAGATGAGGCTGCCCAGGGCACACAAGCTGCAGGGCGTGCCCATAGGGCTGGGGGGTGCCCCACCAGGGATCGCGCTCCGCCCGCCCCTCCTGATCCTGGCTCAGTGTCCGTCCGCCCATCCATCCATGTCCTTCTCCTGCCGGCACCACGCGCTGCCGGGCCTCCAGCCCCAGCGATAGCCCTGCCCAGACTCACCCCCTCGAGACACCCACCCCACCGGGGATGACTCATCCCTTCCCAGCCTGTGGATTCAGGGGGCTCCGGCCCCAAGATTTGGGTGGACCTGGATGTGATTGGAATAACAGAGACTTGGTGGGATAACTCACATAACTGGAGTATCAGAGGGGTAGCCGTGTTAGTCTGATTCTGTAAAAAGCAACAGAGGGTCCTGTGGCTTGCATCTGAAGAAGTGAGGTTCTTACCCACGAAAGCTTATGCTCCCAATACTTCTGTTAGTCTCTAAGGTGCCACAGGACCCTACATAACTGGAGTACTGTCATGGATGGATATAAACTGTTCAGGAAGGACAGGCAGGGCAGAAAAGGTGGGGGAGTTGCGTTGTATGTAGGAGAGGAGTATGACTGCTCAGAGCTCAGGTATGAAACTGCAGAAAAACCTGAGAGTCTCTGGATAAAGTTGAGAAGTGTGAGCAACAAGGGGGATGTCATGGTCGGAGTCTGCTATAGACCACCAGAGCAAGGGGATGAGGTGGACAAGGCTTTCTTCCAACAACTGAGGGTATGTCTATACTTACTTCCTGGTCCGGATGTAAGCGATCGATCTTCTGGGATCGATCCCAGAAGTGCTTGCCGTCGACGCCGGTACTCCAGCTCGCCGAGAGGAGTACGCGGCATCGGCGGGGGAGCCTCCCTGCCGCGTCTGGACCCGCAGTAAGTTCAGACTAAGGTACTTCGAATTCAGCTACGTTATTAACGTACCTGAATTTGCGTACCTTAGTCCGAAGTGGGGGGTTAGTGTGGACCAGGCCTAACAGAAGTTGCTAGATCGCAGGCCCTGGTTCTCATGAGAGACTTTAATCACCCTGATAACTGCTGGGAGAGCAATACAGCGGTGCACAGACAATCCAGGAAGTTTTTGGAAAGTGTAGGGGACAATTTCCTGGTGCAAGTGCTGGAGGAACCAACTAGGGGCAGAGCTCTTCTTGACCTGCTGCTCACAAACAGGGAAGAATTAGTAGGGGAAGCAAAAGTGGATGGGAACCTGGGAGGCAGTGACCTTGAGATGGTTGAGTTCAGGATCCTGATACAAGGAAGAAAGGAGAGCAGCAGAATACGGACCCTGGACTTGAGAAAAGCAGACTTTGACTCCTTCAGGGAACAGATGGGCAGGATCCCCTGGGAGAATAACATGAAGGGCAAAGGGGTCCAGGAGAGCTGGCTGTATTTTAAAGAATCCTTATTGCGGTTGCAGGAACAAACCATCTTGACATGTAGAAAGAATAGTAAATATGGCAGGTGACCAGCTTGGCTTAACAGTGAAATCCTTGCTGACCTTAAATGCAAAAAAGAAGCTTACAAGAAGTGGAAAATTGGACAAATAACCAGGGAGGAGTATAAAAATATCGCTCAGGCATGCAAGAGTGAAATCAGGAAGGCCAAATCGCACTTGGAGTTGCAGCTAGCAAGAGATGTTAAGAGTAACAAGAAGGGTTTCTTCAGGTATGTTAGCAACAAGAAGAAAGTCAAGGAAAGTGTGGGCCCCTTACTGAATGAGGGAGGCAACCTAGTGACAGAGGATGTGGAAAAAGCTAATGTACTCAATGATTTTTTTGCCTCTGTCTTCACAAACAAGGTCAGCTCCCAGACTGCTGGACTGGGCAGCACAGTATGGGGAGGAGGTGACCAGCCCTCCGTGGAGAAAGAAGTGGTTCGGGACTATTTAGAAAAACTGGATGAGCACAAATCCATGGGGCCGGATGTGCTGCATCCGAGGGTGCTAAAGGAGTTGGCGGATGTGATTGCGGAGCCATTGGCCATCATCTTTGAAAACTCATGGCGATTGGGGGAGGTCCCGGATGACTGGAAAAAGGCTAATGTAGTGCTCTTCTTTAAAAAAGGGAAGAAGAATGATCCGGGGAACTACAGGCCAGTCAGCCTCACCTCAGTCCCTGGAAAAATCATGGAGCAGGTCCTCAAGGAATCAATTATGAAACACTTAGAGGAGAGGAAAGTGATCAGAAACAGTCAGCATGGATTCACCAAGGGGAAGTCGTGCCTGACTAACCTAATTGCCTTCTATGATGAGATAACTGGCTCTGTGGATGAGGGGAAAGCAGTGGATGTGTTATTCCTTGACTTTAGCAAAGCTTTTGATACCGTCTCCCACAGTATTCTTGCCGCCAAGTTAAAGAAGTATGGGCTGGATGAATGGACTGTAAGGTGGATAGAAAGCTGGCTAGATCGTCGGGCTCAACGGGTAGTGATCAATGGCTCCATGTCTAGTTGGCAGCCGGTTTCAAGCGGAGTGCCCCAAGGGTCGGTCCTGGGGCAGGTTTTGTTTAATATCTTTATTAATGATCTGGAAGATGGTGTGGACTGCACGCTCAGCAAGTTTGCAGATGACACTAAACTGGGAGGCATGGTAGATACACTGGAGGGTAGGGATCAGATACAGAGGGACCTAGACAAATTAGAGGATTGGGCCAAAAAAAACCTGATGAGGTTCAACAAGGACAAGTGCAGAGTCCTGCACTTAGGACGGAAGAATCCTATGCACTGCTACAGACTAGGGACCGAATGGCTAGGTAACAGTTCTGCAGAAAAGGAGCTAGGGGTCACAGTGGATGAGAAGCTGGATATGAGTCAACAGTGTGCTCTTGTTGCCAAGAAGGCTAACGGCATTTTGGGCTGTCTAAGTAGGGGCATTGCCAGCAGATCGAGGAACATGATTGTTCCCCTTTCTTCGACATTGGTGAGGCCTCATTTGGAATACTGTGTCCAGTTTTGGGCCCCACACTACAAGAAGAATGTGGCAAAATTGGAAAGAGTCCAGCGGAGGGCAACAAAAATGATTAGGGGGCTGGAGCATATGACTTATGAGGAGAGGCTGAGGGAACTGGGATTGTTTAGTCTCCAGAAGAGAAGAATGAGGGGGGATTTGATAGCTGCTTTCAACTACCTGAAGGGGGGTTCCAAAGAGGATGGAGCTCAGCTGTTCTCAGTGGTGGCAGATGACAGAACAAGGAGTAATGGTCTCAAGTTGCAGTGGGGGAGGTGTAGGTTGGATATTAGGAAACACTATTTGACTAGGAGGGTGGTGAAGCACTGGAATGCGTTACCTAGGGAGGTGGTGGAATCTCCTTCCTTGGAGGTTTTTAAGGCCCGGCTTGATAAAGCCCTGGCTGGGATGATTTAGTTGGGAATTGGTCCTGCTTTGAGCAGGGAGTTGGACTAGATGACCTCCTGAGGTCCCTTCCAACCCTGATATTCTATGATTCTATGATTCTAAGTGGCTGGACGGCAGCGTACCCAGGCCCACACGTGGCTACGCCCCTGCTTCAGATGAATTGCCCATTGATCGCAAGGGCAGCTTTGCAAGAATAAAGATTGCAAGATCAGGTCTCCAAAGTTAATGAAAGTAACAGAAACGTTCTTGTTCTGCACATGCCCTAACATGTAGTTGCCATGGGGCTGATAATGGCTTCGCACCTGGTCAGGGGAGAGAATGGACCGCTGGGGGCCTGAGCCAGCTCACTCATCAAGGGACTCACATCACACGCTGCATCCCTGAACGTTTGTTCCAATAATGGGCCTAATCCTCACCCAGACTCCTATGGGAAAGCACTGGGGGTGACAGGATGGCCAGCCCCTGCTCCCCCTACCCCCCACTCATGCTTCTGGCACAAGAGTTGGATTCATCGGCACTCCTCACACTTCTGTGTGGGGCACGTGGCTCAGGGGCAGGGAGAAGGCAGGACCATGGGCCTGTACCGTTTTCCTGCATCAGATAGCAGAGCTGGCCAGCTGCAGAGGGCAGCTCACTCTGGGTGAAGCAGAATGTTTCCCAGAGCTGCCAGGGGGAAGGCAGTTCTGACCCATCCTCAATGCAGGCCTGTGCCTTGAAGCCATAGCTTGGCTCTGAGCAAGCACAGCAGTGTTTTAGCTCAGTGTCACTCGGGATACATCACAGTAGTCTTATAATATACAGTGCAAGCAAGCAGTGTGGAGGGGAAGCAGGGGTCTGGAAGTCCCTGCTCTGCCAGACTTCCTTTGTGACCTTAGGTCAGTCACTCAGGCTATGCCTATGCTGGAGGTGGCGGGGTAATTTCCAGCATGGGCCGACAGACCCACGCCAGCTCTGATCAAGTAAGCATGCTAAAAATAGAAGTATAGCCACCATGGAGCCAATAGCAGGAGAGGCTAGCGGACCCGATACATGCCTAGGGTTTCAGACAGGACTGCACAGGAGCACAGCTAGCCTGTCCCATGGCTACATGCTACTTTTCGTGCAGTAGCTCAATCAGAGCTACCGTGGCTTGGTCTACTCAAGCTGCAAAGTGCACCTCCAGCTCCAGTATAGACATACCCTGAGTCTCTCTGCGCCTCAGTTCCCCCTCTGTGTAATGGAGGTACTAGCACTCCTGTGATAAATGAAAGGGGTGGGAGGGTAGCTCCCTTTTATGGACACCCAGCCAGCCAGTTAGCTATAAGCCCTCTCTTAGTAGTTGTTCTCTACTTGCTTTACCTGTAAAGGGTTAAAAAGTCTCCCTGCTGAGTAAAAGGAAGGAAGTGGACACCGGACCAAAAAAGCCAATGGGAAGGCTAGAACTTTTTAAAAATGGGAAAAAACGTCCCCTTTGTCTGTTGGAGTTGGGTTCTCCGGAGAGGGGGAACAGAGCAGCGAAGGTGTTAATTCTCCCCACCCCCATTCCTGGCTCAGGTTACAGCTCAGGTAGCTTCCTTCAAGGGAAGTCTCCCATCCCCACTGCAATCCCCCTGCAACATTCCCAGGTCAAATCTGCCCTGCTCCCTGCTCCGTCACATCTCTCCCCCCTTCGAGACTGAACTGAGCGGGGTCACTCTGACCAGTGACCTGGGGAAGTTCAGGGCTCCCTCTCCGGGACAATGCGTCCGCTATCAGGTTGTCACGTCCCTTCACATGGACCACGTCCATGTCATAATCCTGCAGGAGCAGGCTCCATCTCAGGAGCTTGGCGTTGGCTCCTTTCATCTGGTGCAGCCAAGTCAGGGGAGAGTGGTCGGTGTGCACGGTGAAGTGACGCCCAAAGAGATATGGCTCTAGTTTCTTGAGGGCCCACACCATGGCCAGGCATTCCTTCTCGATGGCCGCGTAGTTCTGCTCCCGGGGTAGCAACTTCTTGCTCAGGTACACGATGGGGTGTCTCTCCCCCTTTTCATCCTCCTGCATTAACACCGCCCCCAGTCCCGTGTCTGAGGCGTCGGTGAACACCATAAAGGGCTTGTCAAAGTCTGGGTTTGCCAGAACTGGGCCACTGACCAGAGCCTCCTTCAGCGCCCGGAGAGCCTCCTGGCACTCCTCGGTCCAGACCACCTTGTCTGGCTTCCCCTTCTTGCACAGCTCAGTGATGGGGGCGGCTATGGCGCTAAAGTGGGGCACGAACCTCCGATAGTACCCTGCCATCCCAATAAAGGCTTGGACCTGCTTTTTGGTTTGAGGAGCGGGCCAGTCTCTGATCACCTCCACTTTGGCTGGTTCCGGCTTTAGGCAGCCGCTTCCCACCCGGTGGCCTAGGTAGGATACCTCAGCCATCCCCACCTTGCACTTCTCCGGTTTTACGGTCAGCCCAGCCTCCTGGAGTCGGTCCAGCACTTGTCTAACCTGGGACATGTGGTCCTCCCAGGTCTGGCTAAAGACACAGATGTCATCGATATACGCCATGGCAAAACTCTCCATCCCCCTCAATAGCTGATCCACCAGGCGCTGGAAGGTGGCCGGCGCTCCCTTGAGGCCGAAAGGCAGGGTCAGGAACTCATAGAGCCCCAGAGGGGTGATAAAGGCCGATTTCAGCCTGGCATCTGCATCCAGCGGCACTTGCCAATAGCCCTTTGTAAGATCCAAGGTGGTAAGGTACCGAGCACCTCCCAGCTTGTCTAGGAGCTCGTCCGGCCTGGGCATGGGGTAGGCATCGGCTACAGTGATGGCATTGAACTTCCGATAGTCCACACAGAACCGGATCGACCCGTCCTTTTTGGGGACCAGCACCACCGGCGAGGCCCAAGGGCTGGAAGACGGCTGGATCACCCCCAAAGCCAGCATGTCATTGACCTCTCTTTCCAGGTCCTGAGCAGTTTTCCCTGTGACTCGGAAGGGGGAGCATTTTATAGGCGGGTGCGATCCTGTCTGCACCCGGTGGACAGTCAGATTAGTGCGTCCAGGCTGGTTGGAAAACAGCTGTTGGTACAGATGCAGCCCCCTCCGATCTCAGCTCGCTGGGCAGGGGTTAGCCGATCAGAGAGGGGAATTGCTTCCAGGGGGAAGCCAGCTCTTGTCCCAGGGAATAGATCTACTAAAGGGTCATCTCCCTGCCCCTCCCAATGTCCACACATGGCCAACACCACATTCCCCCTGTCATAATATGGCTTCATCATATTCACATGGTACACCCGGTGGTGGTGTGCCCGGTTCGACAGCTCCACCACATAGTTTACCTCGTTTAGTTGCTTGACAACCTTGAAGGGCCCTTCCCAGGCGGCCTGGAGTTTGTTTTTCCTCACGGGGATGAGGACCATCACCTGATCCCCAGTGGCAAAGGCGCGGGCCCGTGCTGTGCGGTCATACCAGACCTTCTGCTTCCTCTGGGCTCTGGCCAGACTCTCCCTGGCCAGGTCCATGAGCTCGGCAAGTCGTTCCCGGAAGGTCAGGACATACTCCACCACCGATTCTCCATCAGGAGTGGCCTTCCCCTCCCATTCGTCTCTCATCAGGTCCAGGGGCCCCCTTACCCGCCTTCCATATAGCAGTTCGAAAGGCGAAAACCCGGTAGACTCCTGGGGTACCTCCCTGTACGCAAACAGCAGGTGAGGTAAGTACTTATCCCAGTCCTGCGGGTGCTGATTCATAAATGTTTTCAGCATCATTTTTAGCGTCCCATTGAACCTCTCCACCAGCCCGTTGGATTGGGGGTGATATGCTGAGGCCCAGTTGTGCCAGACCCCACATCTCTCCCACAAGCACCGGAGTAGGGCCGACATGAAGTTTGACCCTTGGTCCGTCAAGACTTCCTTGGGGAACCCCACTCGGCTGAAAATGGTCAGCAGCGCATCTGCCACAGTGTCTGCTTCGATGGACGATAAGGGCACTGCCTCGGGGTAGCGGGTGGCGAAATCTACCACCACCAGGATGTATTTCTTCCCAGACCGGGTCGTCTTGCTGAGAGGTCCCACTATGTCCATGGCCACCTTCTGGAAAGGCTCCTCTATGATGGGCAAAGGTCTCAACGCTGCTTTCCCCTTGTCCCGGGCCTTCCCCACCCTCTGGCAGGGGTCACAGGATCGGCAGTACTGCCGGACGTTGGTGAAGACCCCGGGCCAGTAAAAGTTCTGTAGCAGCCTCTGCCTGGTGCGCCGGATCCCCTGGTGCCCTGCGAGAGGGATGTCATGGGCCAGGTACAGTAGCTTGTGGCGAAACTTCTGGGGAACCACCAGCTGCCTCCTGATCCCCCACGACTCCACTTCCCCTGGGGGAGCCCACTCTCGGTACAGGAACCCCTTCTCCCACAGGAACCTCTCCTTGCATCCTCTCATCATGGTCTGTACCACACTGAGGTCAGCCAGGCCCCTTAGCTTCCGCAGGGAGGGGTCCTTCTGCAACTCGGCCTGGAACTCGGCGGCTGGGGAAGGGATGGGGACCTGCTCCCTCTCGTCGGCTGGGTCGGAAGCCCCAGCCACCCCGAGCCCTGTCCTTGGGTGTTCCCTCCCGACCCGGGTAGGGTTCGGTGCCTCCGGTGTGACATCCTTCCCAAGGTTAGGGCGTAGTGCCCCTCGCCGGCTCTGGCTACGGGTCACGACTAAGGCGGTCTGGCGGCTGCTTGGCCAGTCCTCTAGGTCCCCCCCCATCAACACCTCAGTGGGCAAATGGTGGTGCACTCCTACGTCCTTGGGGCCCTCCTTGGCCCCCCATTTCAGGTGTACCCTCGCTACGGGAACCTTGAATGGGGTCCCGCCCACCCCGGTCAGGGTCAGGAAGGTGTTGGGCACCACCCGATCTGGGGCCACCACCTCGGGCCGGGCCAGTGTCACCTCTGCGCCCATGTCCCAGTATCCATAAACTTTCTTCCCATCCACCTCCAGGGGAACAAGGCACTCGCTCCGCAGGGACAGCCCCGCGCCAACCCTGTAAACGGAGAACTTTGAATCCGGAGCATCTGGCCCCCCAGAGAAGCTGGCCTGGGGCCCTTCTCTCTCTTGAGCAGTTGATAAGCTGCCAGCCCCTCTTGCATGAGAAGCCTGCCCCTCGTCCGTCTGGGCCTCTACCAAGTTAACCCGGTGCGGGTTCGGTCTGCTCAGTCTGTCCTTGAGCTTGGGGCACTGGGCCCGAACGTGGCCTCTTCGGCCGCAGTAATAGCAGCTCATGTCCCGTGGGTCCCCTCGAGCCGGTCGGTTGTCCCTGACGCTGGGCATTCCCCGTGGGAGGGGATTCCCCATATTCCCCCTTTGGGAGGTCCCAGGGTGACTCTCTCTCTGCATCGCGGCGGGCCTGTTCCTTTGGGGCTCCTCCCTGCCACCCCCTGACCGGCTCTTTACAAACTCATCGGCCAGCTGCCCTGCGTGTCGCGGGTTCTCTGGCTTTCTGTCCACCAACCACAGCCTCAGGTCGGATGGGCACCGCTCATACAGTTGCTCCAGTACCAGCAGTTTAATCAGGTCCTCCTTCGTCTGGGCCCCATCAGCCCACTTGCTGGCGTATCTTTCCATGAGGACGGCTAGTTGCAGATATGAGATCTCAGGGGTTTTATCCTGACTCCGGAACCTTTCCCGGTACATCTCAGGAGTCAGCCCAAACTCCCGTAGCAGGGCCTTTTTGAATAGTTCGTAGTCCCCTTTCTCTGCCTCTCCCAGTTGGCGGTACAATGCCACGGCTTTGGGGTCCAGTAAGGAGGTAAGGACCCGGAGTCTGTCCGCGGGATCAACCCGGTGCAGCTCGCAGGCCGCCTCAAAGGCCTCCAGGAAGTCATCCATGTCTTCCCCCTCCTTGCGTGGGGCCAGGATGCACTTATCAAAGCTCCGTGCAGTCCTGGGTCCCCCCTCACTCACCGCAGCCGGGGGTTCGCTGCCCTTCAATCTCGCCAGTTCCAGTTCATGCTGTCTCTGTCTCTCTTTCTCCTCCCGTTCATGCTGATGCTGTCTCTCTTCATGCTGTCTCTGTCTCTCTTTCTCCTCCCGTTCATGCTGTCTCTGTCTCTCTTTCTCCTCCCGTTCATGCTGACGCTGTCTCTGTTGTTCACGATCCTCCAGCTCTCTCAGTTTTAGCTCTTTCTCCCATTCCAGCCAATTCCGCTCCACGGATGCCGAACGTCGCCGGGAGGATCCTCTGCTGGCCGGCGAGCTTCGCCGGGAGGATCCCCTGCTGGCCCGGGGGGTCACGGCGCCTTCGGTATTTGCTGGGCTCCTACCCACCCTTCCCCTAGGCATAGGAAGGAGGGGTCTCGGGAAGCCCTCAGCAGCCAGCTGACCACTCCCAGCTGGGACAGACACTGGTGCCTGTGCTGCATTTGCCAGGCTGCTTCCCTGAGACACAGGGATCAGTTCATTCGCGCGATCTTCCGCCTCCAGACGGGCAATGAGCTGTTCTTTGGTGAGCCTCCCAATGCGCAGCCCCCTCTGCTTGCACAGCTCCACCAGGTCGCTCTTAAGCCGCTTGGCATACATCTTCCTGCTGGCCACTCACCAGCCTGTGTGCTCACAGCTCCCCACAGTTCCCAGGGGGACCCCTAGTGTGCCAGCCCTTCTCGAGGTCACCACCTCTCTGCCAGGGTCGAGCTGCAGACTCCTCCGCCCCTGGGACCACTCGCTGCGATCCCCCCGGGGGACCCTGTTACTGCAAAAGTCCTTCTCGCTGGTCACACACTCCCAGGGGTAATAACCGTCTCTCTCTCACTCTTCAGCACGCCTGGTCCCCGTCAATCCCCCTTCGTTTTACTGCTCCCCAGTCACTTACTGCAGGAAGCGCCGTCCACGGGGTGCAGTAGATCCCGCCGCTGCCACCAGTTGTTGTGGAGTGTGGGGGAGTCAGGGCCCTGCACCCCTCTTCCTGAGATTCACTGCGACTCTCAACCAGCCAGTAAAGCAGAAGGTTTATTCAAGGACAGGAACACAGTCTCAAGCAGAGCGTGTAGGTACGACCAGACCCCCTCAATTAGGTCCCTCTGGGAGGTTCAGGGAGCTTAGACCCCAGCTTGGGGTTCCCTGCGTTGCACTACCCAGCCCAAACTGAAACCAAACCAAAACTCCTCCTGCAGCTCCTCTCTTCCCCCTCCCCCCGGCTCCTCCTCTCCTTTGTTCGGTCTCCCGGGCAGAAGGTGTTAATTCTCCCCACCCCCATTCCTGGCTCAGGTTACAGCTCAGGTAGCTTCCTTCAAGGGAAGTCTCCCATCCCCACTGCAATCCCCCTGCAACATTCCCAGGTCAAATCTGCCCTGCTCCCTGCTCCGTCACAGTCCACTTGCCCACAAGGGCACAATGACCTTTAGTTACCTGTTCCCCACTTCAGGAAGGTTTTCCTGAATCCAGTAAAGCTTGTAAAGACCCCAGATTACAGGCTTCAGCACAGCACCTGTGTCACAGAGCTGGCTGGAGTCCCACTCACCAGATTGCTGTGAGGGAACCCAGCCTCTCGATCCCCAGGTGGTTTAAGCTTCTCTGGGTCTCAGCAGGTGCAGCTCTGGTTCCTCCCTTAACCTTTCTGGCACTGCTCCTGGCCTCCCACTCTGTCTGCTACCCCTTCATGGAAATGGAGCCCCTCAGCCCATCTGCCTTGGGCACCCAGGAGCAGTACTGGTCTCCCCAGATATCCTGTAGATTAACCACACCATCTCCCAGAATCCCTCCAAGGGTGTGAGTCTCCTGGGTTACAGTTTATCTCGCCCAGGAGACACATGGTAGGTATAGCATAGAACTCGCACAGGGTTCTAGGATGCTGTTGCTCTTTACTTAATCACATGAGACATACACAAATAATAAACCCTATATGCATTTTCCCTCACTCTAGCCCCCCTTTCCTAGGGCAGTCCTTGGGGGACCATCTATATTCAGATAGACAGGGTCCCAAGCACCTCCCACCTCAACTGCAGTAGCTTCCATCATCAGCTGGTGAAAAATGGTCAGAGAGAGAGCAAATAGAGCAGCTTCTACCTTGTTATAACCTTCCAGTCTCCTCTGTCAGGTGACCACAGAGTCTTGCCAGGTGCCTTCATTAGGAGGGGACTTCTCCCACTAAATCAGTTCCTCAGGTTGGGAGCCAGTCTTTTGTGTAGAGCAGAGGTTCCCAAAGTGGGCGATACTGCCCCCTGGGGGGCGCTGGAACGATCCAGGGGGGCAGTAGTAGCCTCAGGTGCAATTGGGGGGCATTGAATAAAAATAAGGGGGCGGTGGAAGCATAAAGAAAGAAGAGAATATAAGAAAATTTTGAAAAACCGTTCGTACATGTTTCATCTGTTGTGTAACATAGAGTTAAAGTTGTAGTGATTACTTTATTTTCCAAATAAATTCACAAATTATAACCGATCAGGTGTCAAGTCCGCCAACAGCTCTTAACAAGCAAGTGTTGGCAGGCGAGCATGTCGCGCATTGTTGGGAAGTCCAGCATGCATCGGCAGGAATACGTACGTGTAATGACTTGTTTACAATACGATACTATAAATAGGCGACGTATGAAATCTAATTTAGATTGTTTCTGAATTGTGTAAAAAGCAGTTAACAATAGTGCAATAAGTATTTAAAATTTTTTATTCACATTCGATACCTTCGATCTTTACGGATTATGGATCACATACAAAGCAAATTGTATTATTGTTGTTTCAATAAAACAGCAATTTACACGTGAGTATTTTTATACATTTTCTTACATATCTACCGTACGTTTCGGTGTCTCTAGTGCTTACTAATAATAAAATCGTAGCAGGCTTGTGTCGGTACAGTACTATTTGAAGTGTACAGTCAATATATTTGTCATATTTTTTATTACAATATTAACGAAAACAGGGGAATGAAATCGAAAAAAACTGTTAACTATTAACATTTATTTATATCTATCGAATCATCTGTGTTAATTGGTAAATAAGGCGTGTGTTAATAAGGAGCAATTATTTAAATAAGGGCAAACTAAATTAAAACTATAACTGATTTTTAATTGCATATTGATTATTTTTTAAATTAATTATTTCTTGATAAATTTAGTTTGATATTTGACAATTTAATATCAAATACATATATCTAATGCTGAGCAAAGAACAAAACCCAGTTTATTAGTTTCATTAGTATTTTAGTTTGGTTGTCTTTTGCCGTCTTACGCAAAAACCACTGTATACCTGATGTCGTGGGCGATATTCTAACAACACATCTTTCTTTACTATATTGTAAGACGTAGGTAGAAATATAGATACATAAAAGAACGCAAATTTGTCACTGCATCTTTCTGTTTGTTCACTTAAGGAAGGTAGATTTCTAGGGGGGCGCTGAGTAATTTTTTTTCTGAAAAGGGGGCGGTAGGCCAAATAAGTTTGGGAACCTCTGGTGTAGAGCAACTACATTTCAGTGGTCAGGCACTTTATGTCAACACCCTCTTTTGGTATCCCTCTGTTCCCCGCTTTTGGAATTTCAGTCCAACATGGAGATAACAGGACAACAAAGAAGGTAAAGAATCCCACGTCTAAATGGAGTCTGCAATCCAGTGGAGATAGATACAGAGACTTCATAATCGCACACAGAGTTCACACACTGTACAGACAGACCCCCAAATCCAGTCTTGCCAATCTCAAGGGATCAACAGGCACAAGTTAAATGCCCCCCCAATTTATGAGCTTGGCCCAACAAATCATGAGATTTTCTTTTTTTTTTTAAAGGATTATATTGTGGGGTTTTGGTCTGTCTTTTGATTGTTGACCTCCCCCTGCGCCCCACGCCTGTGCGTATGCGTGTGTTTATCTGTGACAGTTAGTGTTGTCCATTCTCCCAAATTTGTTGGTAAGGAGATTTTGGCCCATGATTGAGATCCACATCTCTGTCCCCTGCCCAGCCAATTCATTCTGTCCCCAGTTTCCCCATCAGTTCTACCACCCCAGAGCTCCAGTTCAGCTCACCACCTCACCTCTGCTTTTCTGGGGTCTTCATCCCCTCTCTCCCAGGCCTAGGGGCTGCAGCAAGGTCCCTTCACCACTGGGGGCCAGTTCTAAGGGCTCTTCACCCCCCACCCCGCACCCAACTCTTCCAAAGGAAGAAGGAGAAGGGAGAAGGAGGTTAGTTAAACAGAAATTAAAGGGTACAGTGCCAAAAGTGAAATCTCTGCAAGCTGCGTGGAAACTTTTTAAAAACACCATAATAGATGCTCAACTTAAATGTACACCCCAAATTAAAAAACACAGTAAGAGAACCAAAAAAGAGCCACCATGGCTAGACAACAAAGTAAAAGAAGCAGTGAGAGACAAAAAGACATCCTTTAAAAGGTGGAAGTTAAATCCCAGTGAGGAAAATAGAAAGGAGCATAAACACTGGCAAATGAATCATAGAATCATAGAATATCAGAGTTGGAAGGGACCTCAAGAGGTCATCTAGTCCAACCCCCTGCTCAAAGCAGGACCAATTCCCAGCTAAATCATCCCAGCCAGGGCTTTGTCAAGCCGGGCCTTAAAAACCTCCAAGGAAGGAGACTCCACCACCTCCCTAGGTAACGCATTCCAGTGTTTCACCACCCTCCTAGTGAAATAGTTTTTCCTGATATCCAACCTGGACCTCCCCCACTGCAACTTGAGACCATTACACCATGAAGTGTAATGAAAGCCAAAAAAGAATTTGAGGAACAGTAAGCCAAATCATAGAATATCAGAGTTGGAAGGGACCTCAGGAGATCATCTAATCTAACCCCCTGCTTAAAGCAGGACCCATCCCCAGACAGATTTTTGCCCCAGATCCCTAAATGGCCCCCTTCAGGATTAAATTCACAACCCTGGATTTAGCAAGCCAATGCTCAAACCACTGAGCTATCCCCCTAAAGACTCAAAAAAACATAGCAATTTTTTTAAAGTACATCAGAAGCAGGAAGCCTGCTAAACAACCAGTGGGACCACTGAACAATCGAGGTGCTAAAGGAGCACTCAAGGATGATACGGCCATTACAGAGAAACTAAATGAATTCTTTGCATTGGTCTTCACGGCTGAGGATGTGAGGGAGATTCTCAAACCTAAGCCATTCTTTTTACATGACAGATCTGAGGAACTGTCCCAGATTGAGTATCATTAGAGGAGGATTTGGAATAAATTGATAAATTAAACAGCAATAAGTCACCAGAACCAGATGGTATTCACTCAAGAGTTCTGAAGGAATTAAAATGTGAAATTGCAGAACTACTAACTGTAGTCTGTAACCTATAATTTAAATCAGCTTCTGTACCAGATGACTGGAGGATAGCTAATGTGATGCCAATTTTTAAAAAGGGCTTCAGAGTTGCTCCCAGCAATTACAGGCCTGTAAGTCTCACTTCAGTACTATAATAAAGAATAATATTGTCAGACATATAGATGAACATAATTTGTTGAGGAAGAATCAACATGGTTTTAGTAAAGGGAAATCATGCCTCACCAATCTACTAGAATTCTTGAGAGGGTCAACAAGCATGTGGACCAAGGGGACCCAGTGGATATAGTGTACTTAGATTTTCAGAAAGCCTTTGACAAGGTCCCTCACCAAAGGCTCTTATGCAAAGTAAGCTGCCACGAGATAAGAGGGGAGGTGCTCTCATGGATTGGTAACTGGTTAAAAAATCGGAAACAAAGGGTAGGTATAAATGGTCACTTTTCAGAATGGAGAGAGGTAAATAGTGGTGTCCCCCAGGGGTCTGTTCTGGGACCAGTCCTATTCAACATATTCATAAATGATCTGGAAAAAGGGGTAAACAGTGATGTGGCAAAATTTGCAGATGATACAAAATTACTGAAGATAGTTAAGACCCAGGCAGAGTGCGAAGAGCTACAAAAGGATTTCTCAAAACTGGGTGACTGGGCAACAAAATGGCAGATGAAATTTAATGTTGATAAATGCAAAGTAATGCACATTGGAAAGCATAATCCCAATTATACATATAAAATGATGGAGTCTAAATTAGCTGTTACCACTCAAGAAAAAGATCTTGGAGTCATTGTCGATAGTTCTCTGAAACATCCACTCAATGTGCAGCGGCAGTCAAAAAAGCGAACAGAATGCTGGAAATAATTAAGAACGAGATAGATAATAGGACAGAAAATATCATGTTGCATCTATATAAATCCATGGTATGCCCACATCTTGAATACTGTGTGCAGATGTGGTTGCCCCATCTCAAAATTCCCATTGGAATTGGAAAAGGTTCAGAAAAGGACAACAAAAATGATTAGGGGTATGGAACGTCTTCGGTATGAGGAGAGATTAATAAAACTGGGACTTTTCAGCTTGGAAAAGAGATGGCTAAGGGGAGATATGATTGAGGTCTATAAAATCATGACTGGTGTGGACAAAATAGATAAGGAAGTGTTGTTTACTACTTCTCATAACACAAGAACTAGGGGTCACCAAATGAAATTAATAGGCAGCAGGTTTAAAACAAATAAAAGGAAGTATTTCTTCACACAGTGCATAGTCAACCTGTGGAACTCCTTGCCAAAGGATGTTGTGAAGGCCAAGACCATAACAGGGTTCAAAAAAGAACTAGCTAAATTCATGGTCCATCAATGGCTATTAGCCAGGATGGGTGTCCCCAGTCTCTGTTTGCCAGAAGCTGGTAGTGAGCAACAGGGAATGGATCACTTGATAATTACCTGTTTTGTTCATTCCCTCTGGGGCACCTGGCACTGGCCACTGTTGGAAGACAGGATACTGGGCTAGAGGACCTTTGGTCTGACCCAGTAGGATCATTCTTATGTTCTTATGATGCACCATCCTGGTGCCATTGCTCACAGGAGTGGGGGGAGGAGGGAGGAAAGTTGTGCTGAGCTGTTGGGGTCTCTGCTTTTCCCTCCCTTCCCTCCTGCGAGAATAGCAAGCAGAGGGGAGAGACTCCAGCAGGTTTCCAGCAGGGCTGAGCTTCGAGAGGGCAACGGAGCTTCTCGCATCACCAACAGACGAGCTCCAGCACCCTCTGAAATCCCCTCACTTGTGAAAAAATTATGCAAGTTGGGAATACTGCAGATTGTGGCAAACTGCCACCCTTCATCCATCCATCTCACAGCCCCAGAGACCCACGAGAGTGCCACCATCATGCAAGCAGAGTCCGTGTGCACCCATGTTTTCCCCCCTTCCTAGACCCAGTGCTGAGTGTTGGTTCTGTTACAACTTGAGTTCAGAACACCAGTCACAGCTCCCTGAGGGCACCACGTGGACTTTAAGGGTGAAAGACCTATGTTAAGAATTAACCCCTCCATTTCATAGATGGGAACTGAGGCCCACAGGGGATAAGTGACTTGTATACAATCACACAAGCTGTGGCAGAGTCAAGAACAGAACCCAGCTCACCTGAGGCCCAGCTGACCACATGACCATCCCATCTCACGGAAGCACCATATTATCTTGCTTTTAGAAGTTACTGATCCAACAAGTGTCAAGGCAGCTGCAAAGAAAGTTGGGGACCATTTGAAAAGTTCTGGGCTGAATCTGCTAATCAACAATGCAGGCATGACCGAGGCCCATATGGTGGACTCTGCAAATCCTGAAGACGTGCTAGCGGTGTATAACACAAACTTAATTGGGCCCATGTTAGTGACTCAGGTAAGCATTCACCTAGCATTGGGTGCTAAGGTCCTGGAGTTACACAGACATAAAACTGGAAAGAGTTTTTGATTTTTGTGGGATTTTCTGTATACCAGAAATCTAGCAGAAATACACAAAAACACAACTAGGCTTTTCCCATTCTATGGCACTTATCTGGCCCCATCACTATAGTATCATCAGAGCAGCTCACACTCCAATAGAGTCATCCTCACACACCCCTGTGAGGTAAGGCAGCATTACAAGGAAAGGCAGTTGTGGCTCAAGCAGTAGAATAGGGCTTGGAAGTGCTGGGTTCTATTCCTGGCTGTGCCAATGGCCTGTAGGCTGACCTTACACAAGTCATATAACCTCTCAGTTTCCCCATCTATAAAATGATGCTGATCTTTACTGTTATTGAAAGAAGTTCTGAGCATTTCCAAATAAGTTACAGTAGGAATGTTAAGTTTAAAATCTATGGTCCAGTGATTAATGTCACATACTGGGAGTCAAGAGACATGGCTCCTATTCATGAATCTGCTGTCAGCTCATTCTGAGACCCTGGGCAAGGCCCATCCGTAATGTGGGGCCAATAGTCCTCCCCTACCTTTGAAAGCACTTTGAGATGTTCAGATGAAAAGTACTAGAGAAGTGCAAAGCGTCCCTGATGTTATACCCAGAGTTCAATGGAACTGTTTTGCTAGGAAAGGGCTGATGATAATGGTTTGCTGAAATGGCTAGATCACGTTTCCACTCACAAGGTGAGCTGGATTGTCCCTGCTACCCACCACTACAGCCTACATCAGTAACACATGTAACTTGTATTACACTGAGCTCGGGTTTTCTTTTCATGTACAATGCTCACTAGAGATTGCTTACCCCAGCGCAGTTCTGTTTTCCCTAACATGTCACTGTTTGCTCTCCCGAGGCGTTCCTGCCCTTGCTGAAGAAGACTGCCCAGGGAAGCAAGCAGAAAGGGATAAGCTGCAGCAAGGCGGCTGTCATTAACATTTTCAGTGCATTAGGATCACTTGAGAAAGTGCATGAAATGTTCTTTTTATGAATGATTGCCTACCGCTGCAGCAAGGTACGGGCCATTGTGGACTGCACCTCGGAGAGACTGAATGAAAGCCTGGGGGGCCAGATTTCCTCCTGTGATACAGCCCCTTTGTGATGCATTGGTGGTGCAAAGGGGCCAGAAAGCTGGGAGATCTTTTCAAGTGGGAATCCTGTGGTTATGGAGAACTGGCATAGCCAGCTCCTGTGCCGCCCTCATCATAGGGGTCATGGGTAGAGGCTCCTGCACTCTGGGTATGCTCAGCTGTCAAGCTGGCCCTTAGGGGCAAAAGCTAGTCAGCATCCTCTGTATCTTTATTCTAAATTGATATTGCAGCTTGGGCATCCCCCACTAGTATGTTATCAGCTTGGTTGCAGAGAGGCCTCCCTTAGTCCCCATTGCCATGCTGATCTATGGCTCCGCTGCTCCTATACCTTACCCACATCCTCTGTCTGAGCACCACCAGCTCAGGCACCAAAAGCCCCCAAACTGCCGGCAAACCACTCCCTGTCCTACAATCATGCTCCATCTGATCCCCACAGGCCAGCTGCATTGCTAATTTCTGACGTTGAGTGCTCACCATCCATGCTAATGTGAGCAGAAAGGAGTCTGGTCTCAGCTGGGAATTCTAGGGGGCCAAGGATGCTGGGCATTGCCTCGGCAGAACTGTGCGTTCCCCCTCCCACCGCCCCATCTGTCAGTGCTGTGGGAGCTGGGTTCATTTCCCCTAGGGGAGATCCCCTTTCCTCACATGCTGCTGTCTCTGCTCATGGTGTCTTGCCCGCAGGCTGCTCTGAACATGCTCACCAGGTGCCAGTCCTTGGATTACAAAGAAGATGGGATTCTGTTTGCTGCCCTCTGCACTGGCTGGGTGAAAACAGATGCAACTAGCGATGAAGTGACTGGCCTGGATCCTGTTAGAGTTAGGGGTTGGGATGGGAGCCTCACTGGCTGTCTTGAGGACTGAAGTTCTGCCTACAAAAAAGAGCAGAGCATTGGCAGCAGCCACAAAGCACTGCCGCGCTGGCCCTACCTCCCCCCTCGCGTCCCTCCATGGCAAACATGCACCATGCTGGAGCTGCTGGTGCCACCTCTGGAGGTGAGACGATACCTTAGCCCTCGCTCCTGTCTGCCTTTGGGGATACGGTACCTTAGCCCTCTCTCCTGAGGCTGCCAACCAAATACCAGTTAAGACTGTGGGCTTTGGGGATGTGAATATCTGTGGCCAGATACCCTGCTAGTGTAAACTGATGTAGCGTCGCTGAAGTCAGCTGAGCTACAGTGATTTGCACCAGCTGAGCATTTAGCCTCTTGTCTAATAGGAATTAGCCTGAGACCACAAACCTGTTTCACAGAGATCATGAGTAGCCCAGACAAGTGGTTCTCAACCAGGGGTCTAGGGCCCCCTGGGGGGCAGTGAGCAGGTTTCAGGGCCAGTGTTAGATGAGCTGGGGCCCAGGGCAGAAAGCCTAAGCCCTACCACGCAGAGCTGAAGCCCAGGGCCCTGAGGCCCGCCACCTGGGGCCAAAGCAGAACCCTGAGCAACTTAGCTTCATGGGGGCCCTTGTGATTTGGGGCTCCAGGTAATTGCCCTGCTTACTACCCCCTAATGCTGGCCCTGGCTTTTATATGCAGAAAACAGTTGTTGTGGCACATGTGGGCCGTGGACATGTTGGGGGGGGGGGGAAGGGGCTCAGAAAGAAAAAGGTTGAGAACCCCTGGCCTAGACTAACAAGGTTGCTACTGCTTTGCTTGATGTTTTAAGCATTCTGATTATAGGCCATACAAAAATCCAACTAGAAATGCTGTCAGCTTAAGCATAAAACCAGGGCAGTCCCTGGAAACACAAGCCTGCCGCTTCTATGAAAATAAATGAGAAGGTAGGTATGTCTCTACTGCAAATTGAGGTGTGGTTGCAGCATGTGTAGATATGCTCACATCAATTTTAATCTAGGTAGCACAGGGAAAAACTGTAGTGAAGACACATCGACACTAGAACTGCTATTATTACCCACACTAGCATGATTAAAGCTAGTACAGGTATGCCTCCCAGCACTACAGTTATACCTTTCATTTTCATTTAGACGTAGCCTAACTCTGGAGACAGAACTGTGCAGAAGAGCAGTGTGAGAGCTCCTAGGCCGGCGATTGCTGATTTCCAAGACGGTGAGATGAGAATGGCTGCTCTGCTCTCTCAACTCTTTGGGATCTTCTTTCCTTTCCTCAATAGAAGTTCAACATTTTGCTAGGGAAACCCAAGTGAGTTATTCCTGAGTCTTCGCTACACAGAGAATATCTTTTTATTTATATGTGAAGTTAAATTACTCTCTGAAGCATTCCCATGCCTTGAGCCTTCTTCTTTGTTTTTCATGTTGTAAGACTCGTGTTATTAGGAAGTTATTACAGAGGCTGGGAGGAAACTAGATATTTTGCTCTAACATTTCGAGTTGTGAGTAACCTTTTTCTTTAATTAAAAGCCTTCTTTTTAAGAACCTGATTGATTTTTCCTTGTTTTAGATCCAGAAAGGATCATTATAATCCTCTAGACTGACTTCCTGCAGAACCCAGGCTGTGGAATTTCATCTGGTGATTCCCACATTGAATCCAAGAACTTGAAGTTAAACTAGTGCAAAGTCCAGGGTTTCCCACCCCTGGAGCATGTCAGGATCCCAACAAGGGACAGTCATGACCAAGGGTCAGAGGAGGGGCAAACCTGTGGCTAGGAGTGGTGGAGGAGTTCATAGGTTCCAGACCTGGGTTGATACCAAAGATCACAATCCAAATAAGGTTTTGGGGTCTGGGGCAGGAAACAAAGGCCAAGGTCAAAGTCAGGAGTTCAGAAGCAATGAGTAGAAATTGTTGTTGCAGCTACAAAAGACCCATAGTGTTCCCTAGATACTTCCTGGAATGCCTCTTGGGTTTATAGAGGGTGAGAAGCCAATCAGGAACATGAGGCTGCTGCCTGTCAGATGCCTTGAGGCGGGACTTCCCATGGTTTATGTCCACAGCAGACTGTAGGGTCATGGAGCACAAGCAGGGTGTGGCAGCCTGGATGCTGTCAGCTCTGCTGGCCTGGGGACTAGACCCCGGGGTCTTACAGGGTTTCCCTTGGAGTTCAGTGAACTCAAACCTCGAGCTTAGTCCACAGGGTTTGGTTCAAACCCAACCCACAGTGCTCCATTCACAAATTCATCGTGAGCCAAACCCTGAAACACTGGCCCAGACCTAGATTCAGCATTCCACAAGGAGGGTGACCAGCAATAAATCCCCTTCCTCTTGTTGTTCTAGTCAGACGCAAACCATGCTCCCAGTCCCAGCTGATGCTATAGACAGGTCCAATCAAACTTTAGAGATGACCCAGTCATCTGAGAAAACCCTACAGACCAGCCCAAAGCTTCACCCATGCGCAAACTGCAGACTTTGTTCAGGTTCAGCTGAGCCCTGCTATCCTGCTCCCAGAACCCGGTACCCCTGCATTTTTACCACCACAGCTGGCAGAGTATTGGGGAACAGGGGTTGAGCTGTTTGAAGAGGGGGAGGAGTCGGGAGGTGACTAGTTGTGGAGAACTTGCTGGAGGTTGTGGGTTAGGGCATTCCAAAGACCTTTCCCGGATGGGACTGGTAGGGAGGGGAGACATCAGAGAGTTCACAGTAGCTTTGGACTGGCAGCTGACATGTTTGGCACTTCTTGAAAGCCAACAGGAACTGCAAACCTTTGATATTTGCATTTGGGTACCATAAAGCTACTGCCCTCAAGTGCTTAGAGCACCTCACTGGGAGTCAGGACTCCTGGGTTCTCCCACAGACTTTCTGTGGGACCTGGGGCAAGACCTCTCCCTGCCTTACTTTGCCCTCTGTAAGATGGCGATAACATTTAAGGATTGTCTATGTAGGAGAGTTATACCAGAATAACCTGAGTTTAAACCAATACAGTTATAGTTACAGTGTGGACATTCTAATTCTGGTAGGAGAGTGGCTTTTTTCAGTTTAACCTGTGTTGCTGGAGAAGGGGTTTGAGCTAACCCAGAAAAAGCCAAGCTTATTCCAGAATGAGTGCACTCACCCAGGGGGCTATAGTGCTATAACTATACCAGTAAAACTAGGAACACTTTCCCATTTAGACTTGACCTTTGCTATCTCCAAGGGGAATTCTGAGGATTAATTACCTATCACTTTTAAAGCACTTTGTGATCTTTAGATAAATGGGCTACATAAATGCAAACTTTTGTCTTATGCTGATGAGCTACTTTCTCCTGCAGCTGAAAACTCAGTCACCAACATTCAGGGACGTTTAAACTGATTTATTTATTTAACCCCTGAAGCCCTGAGTTACTGGACTCAAAGCCTTACCAAATGCTCTGACAGGCACACCCTAGAAATCTACAAAAACAAACCAAACAAACCCAGCAGTGGGGGGAGGGTTCTTGGCAAAGGATCTGATAGGCAGGACTATGGATTGTAGAGAAAACAAACAAATGTTCCAGTGATGCCAACTTTCTTCTACACTCACTGTGCAACCCACTGAAGTCCCCGCCCCTTCCCCACAAGAAGCACACCGGTGCTTACTACTGAGCAGGAAAGGCCACATGTGTTGTGCGCAAATCAAACATGTGCAATTGCTCACTGGCACAAGCCCTTTAACCTTCACAAAGCAGAGCAAAGAGGGCAGCTTTCTATCTGCTGTGAAACCCCTGGGGTGGATTCTGACCCATGGCAGATTTAATCTGGTGCCACATCTCCAAAGCTAATGGAGTTGCTCCTAATTTACACCTGCATAAATAAGAGCAGAATCAGACCCCCGTCTCTTTGAGCTTCCTGACTCTTAGCTCTGGTCTACACTACGAGTTTAGGTTGAATTTAGCAGCCTTAGATCGATTTAACCCTGCACCCGTCCACACGACGAAACCATTTTTGTCGACTTAAAGGGTGCTTAAAATCGATTTCTGTACTCCTCTCCGATGAGCGGATTAGCGCTGAAATCAACATCGCCGGGTCGAATTTGGGGTAGTGTTAGGGTGACCAGATCACCCAAGACAAATATCGGGACGCGGGGGGAGGGGAGGGTGACGCGGGGGGGCGTGGCGGGGGGCGGGGCCCAAAAACAAAAAAAACAAAAAAAAACCCCTTCCTCCCCAAGCGCTGGAGGGAGGCCCGAGAGAGCCCCTGGCCAGTCGCGTCTGGGCTGCTGCCCAGCTGGTGCTATCCCGCGGCGGCCCCGGAGTGGGGGCTGCTGATGCCTCCACCCCGGGGCCGCCGCGCGATAGCACCAGCTGGGCAGCAGCCCAGACGCGACTGGCCAGGGGCTGGGCCCAGCGTGCGCGCTGCTGGGTCCCCGCAGCAGGCCCCGGCTCGGGGGGTTCGGAGGCGCCGCAGCCACCGAGCGCCATGGCCGCTTCCTCCCCCGCGGCAGTGGGAGCTGCAGCAGCGGCTGCTCCCGAGTCCCGCTGCCCAGGGGGACAACAACAACAGCCGCCGCCTGGCCCCGCGGGCCGCCCCCTCCTCTCCCAACCACCCAACTGAGTCCTGCCTGCTCGGGACCAGGCCGGACTGTTACTCACCCCAGCCCCGCGCTTCCCCTGCGTCTCCCGGGCCTCCCTCCAGCGCTTGTGGAGGGAGGGGGAATGGTGAGCCCGGGGAAGAGGCGGGGATTCGGGGAGGGAGCCAATCGGGGGAGGAGGGGGCGGAGTCGGGGCGGGGGGGGGGGGTGCGAGCACTTCCGGGCTCTAGGCTCCGGGGCATTTCCTTGTTTGTCCAGTGTCCCGACCGCATGTCGGTCGGGACGCGGGACAAACAAGGAAATATCGGGACAGTCCCGATAAAATCGGGACGTCTGGTCACCCTAGGTAGTGTGGATGCAATTTGACAGTATTGGCCTCTGGGAGCTATCCCAGAGTGCTCCATTGTGACCACTCTGGACAGCATTTTCAACTCAGATGCACTGGCCAGGTACACAGGAAAAGCCCCGGGAACTTTTGAATTTCATTTCCTGTTTGGTCAGCATGGCAAGCTGATCAGCACAGGTGACCGTTTAGATCTAATCAGCAGAGGTGACCATGGAGTCCCAGAATCGCAAAAGGGCTCCTACATGGACCGAAGGGAAGGTACTGGATCTGATTGCTGTATGGGGAGACGAATCTGTGCTATCCGAACTCCGTTCCAAAAGACGAAATGCCAAAATATTTGAAAAAATCTCCCAGGGCATGAAAGACAGAGGCTATAACAGGGACTTGCAGCAGTGCCACGTGAAACTTAAGGAGCTGAGGCAAGCCTACCAAAGAACCAAAGAGGCAAACGGCCACTCCAGGTCAGAGCCCCAGACATGCCGATTCTATGATGAGCCGCATGCAATTCTAGGGGGTGCCCCCACCACTACCCCACTCCTGCAAGGGGGGAGTCTCACGCAACAGGGATGAGGATTTCGGGGATGAGGATGATGATGAGGAGGTTGAAGCTAGTGCACAGTAAGCAAGCGGAGAAACCATTCTCCCCGACAGCCAGGAACTGTTTATCACCCTGGAGACAATACCCTCTCAACCCTCCCAAGGCGGGCTCGCGGACATTGAATGCGGAGAAGGGACCTCTGGTGAGTGTACCTCTGTAAATATAATACATGATTTAAAAGCAAGCATGTTTAATGATTAATTTGACCTGAAGACTTAAAGAAGTCAAAAGACTGTGGCTTACCATGGCTGTCTGCAAGCCAAATTCTGTTGCCCGGCCCTGTGTGTGTGATCTCTCACACCAAACCGGAAGGCCCTCAATATAATAGGTAAAACGAGATCTTGAACTCTAAAATGTGTCTTTTTAAATACTACTCTCCCTTTTTTTTCCTACCACAGCTGCAAATGTTTCAACGCTCCCACTATCATCTCCATCCCAGAGGCTAGCGCAGATAAGAAGGCGAAAAAAATGCACTCACGATGAAATGTTCTCTGAGTTCATGCAGTCCTCCCGCCCTGAAAGAGCCCAGCAAAATGCGTGGAGGCAGACAATATCAGAGTCCAGGAAAACACAAAATGAACGTCAGGACAGGAGGGAAGCGCGAGAGGATAGATGGCTAGAGCAAGAGGAGAGGTGGTGGCAGCGTGATGAGAGGAGGCAGGAGGCAATGCTGAGGCTACTGGAGGATCAAACTGATATGCTCTGGTGTATGGTTGAGCTGAAGGAAAGGCAGCAGGATTACAGTCTGCCGCTTCAGCTCCTGTGTAACTGACTGCCCTCCTCCCCAAGTTCCATAGCCTCCTCACCCAGACGCCCAAAAACGCGGGGAGTGGGGCTCCGGGCACCCAACCACTCCACCCCAGAGGACTGCCCGAGCCACAGAAGGCTGGCATTCAATAAGTTGTGAAGTGCAGTGTGGCCTTGTCCTTCCATCCTCCCCTCCTCTCCCACCCCACCCGGTTCTTCCCACCTCCCCCACCCCTCCCGAGCTACCTTGGCAGTATCCCCCTATTTGTGTGACGAATTAATAAAGAATGCATGAATTTGAAACAACAATGATTTTATTGCCTCTGCAAGCGGTGATCGAAGGGGGGAGGGGAGGGCGGTTGTTTTACAGGGAAGTAGAGTGAACCAAGGGGGTGGGTTTTCATCAAGGAGAAACAAACAGAACTTTCACACCATAGTCTGGCCAGTCACAAAACTGGTTTTCAAAGCTTCCATGCTGTGCTCTTCTAACCGCCCTGGTGTCTGGCTGCGCGTAATCAGCGGCCAGGCGATTTGCCTCAACCTCCCACCCTGCCATAAATATCTCCCCCTTACTCTCACAGATATTGTGGAGCGCACAGCAAGCAGTAATAACAATGGGAATATTGGTTTCGCTGAGGTCTAACCGAGCCACCATTCTGCACTTGCTCAGCCTATAGTTGAACAGCTCCTGACTACTGTCCTGGCTGCCTGTGTATGACTTCATGAACCATGACATTAAGGGGTAGGCTGGGTCCCTAAGGATAACTATAGGCATTTCAACATCCCCAACGGTTATTTTCTACTCTGGAAAGTAAGTCCCTTGTTGCAGCCATTCAGATAGACCAGAGTTCCTGAAGATGTGAGCTCCATGTACCTTTCCCGGCCATCCCACGTTTATGTTGGTGAAACATCCCTTGTGATCCACCAGTGCTTGCAGCACCATTGAAAAGTACCCCTTTCAGTTTATGTACTCGCTGCCTTGGTGCGCCAGTCCCAAGATAGGGATATGGGTTCCGTCTATCACCCCACTGCAGTTAGGGAATCCCATTGCAGCAAAGCCATCCACTCTGGCCTGTACATTTCCCAGAGTCACTACCCTTGATAGCAGCAGCTCTTTGATTGCATTGGCTACTTGGATCACAGCAGCCCCCAAAGTAGATTTGCCCACTCCAAATTGATTCCCGACTGACTGGTAGCTGTCTGGCGTTGCAAGTTTCCAGAGGGCTATTGCCACTCGCTTGTGAACTGTGAGGGCTGCTCTCATCTTGGTATTCTTGCATTTCAGGGCAAGGGAAAACAAGTCACAAAGATCCATGAAAGTGCCCTTACACATGCGAAAGTTTCGCAGCCACTGGGATTCATCCCAGACCTGCAACACTATGCGGTCTCACCAGTCTGTGCTTGTTTCCCGGGCCCAGAATCGGCGTTCCACGGCATGAACCTGCCCCATTACCACCATGATGTGCACATTGTCAGGGCCCATGCTTTAAGAGAAGTCTGTGTCCTCATCACTCTCGTCACCGCGCTGCCGTCGCCTCCTCGCCTGGTTTTGCTTTTGCAGGTTCTGGTTCTGCATATACTGCAGGATAACATGCGAGGTGTTTACAACGGTGATAACTGCCACGGTGATCTGAGCAGGCTCCATGCTTGCCATGGTATGGTGTCTGCAGGAGAGCAGATTTGCAGCGGAAGCGGTGGATGACGGAATGGATATTTATAGAGAGATGCCACCGAGAATAGATATTTATAGAGAACGACGAGAGGACCTGCGAGGTGAATTCATGAGAGCAGGAGAGCAGAGTTGCAGCGGAAGCAGGAGCCCATGACAGCCAACATGGAGAAATTCGCTATCGATCGAGACAGGAGAGCAGAGTGGCAGCGGAAGCGGTGGTTGGAATGCCAGTTTTTCCGACCTATTGCACCGTCTGCGGCCAGAGCAGGAAAGTAGAGTGGCAGTGGAAGCAGTCGTTCGATGACGACAGTTAGCAGTACTACTGCACCGTCTGCTGAAAGCAATATGGCACCCCCATGGAAAAAAGGCACAAAACGATTGTCTGCCTTTGCTTTCACGGAGGGAGGGGCAACTGACGACATGTACCCAAAACCACCTGCGACAATGTTTTTGCCCCATCAGGCATTGTGAGCTCAACCCAGAATTCCAATGGGTGGCAGAGACTGCGGGAACTGTGGGATAGCTACCACAGTGCAACGCTCCGGAAGTCGACGCTAGCCACGGTACTGTGGACACACTCCGCCAACTTAATGCGCTTAGTGGGGACACACACAATCGACTGTATAGAATTGCTTCCTAAAAAATCGACTTCTATAAATTCAACCTAATTTTGTAGTGCAGACATACCTTACACATTTCAGCCACAATGTTTGACGGACCCAAACCAAAGCCATGACCTGTACTCTGGGATGCTTAGAATGGACCTGGCTATTGTGACTTAATCCCTTCTCTAGCTAACGCTACCCTAGGGCAGTTTTTTTCAGACTCTCCTTTCCAGTTCTCTGATCAATGTTTTCTTTAACTAACTTTGCTCCGTTTCCCCTCGTACCCTTTCTAGATCTAGCAACTGGAGATCTGCTGAGACATGTAGAAGACTAAATCTGCATCTTCAGGGAAATTATGCCAATTTACACTAACACAGCTGAAACTAGAGGTAGCCCCATGAACAAGTTAGTAATGAAAGAAAAGGCTTCAGGGCAGTTTAAGAGCTTGTGGGAATTAAAAATCAGGCATTCTCTGTCACAGTGACTTGCAGGAGCTGTTCAGATAGAGGACTTGTGTTTCACTGTCATTCCACCAACTTAGCTCCTGTTTATTCCAGAGATGCATCAACTGAGTCATTTTATCAAACATGACATAAACTTTTGTAACAAACATAAGCCTCCAGGGAAAGTAGCAAAAAAGTAGGCGGGGATTCATCACAGCAAAATCAGTTCAGAGGAAATGACACAGCAGATGTTAAATTGACTTTACAGAGACAGAGACTAGAGGCAGCTGTGAAGAGACCATGGCAGGGTTTCATGTCCGTAGTGTCCTGGTGACTGGATCCAATCGGGGAATTGGCCTGGAGCTGATCAAGCGTTTTATTGGGAAACCGAACCCACCAGAAGTGATCTTTGCCACCTGCCGGGACCCAGAGGGAGTGCGAGCGCAGGTGAGAAGCAGCTTTTTTACTTAGCTGAACTTTGTTTTAGAAAATATTCTCCAAAAGGGCATGGAATAAAAGCAGGTTTAGATGGCAGATCCCATGACTGAGTCTGTAACACGGTTTCCCAGCTGTATGTTCCCCTCCACCCCTGAAACCTCCTGCCCTCTTAAAACAGGGAACCTTGCAAGTTTCAGGAGGAGGCCTGATTTGGACTGAGCCCAATTTTACCCAACCCTAACACTACTGGGCCAGATCCTCCACTGCCCTGCGCCTTGTGCAGAGTGGGTGTGAGGTGCTGCCATTCTGTTAGCTCCCCCCAACACACAGACAGACATTCTGTCCGCCTCTGCCCTCCCTCTGCACCCAGATCACCCCCAGTCATTGCTGCTCAGACATTGCTCCTACATTCCCCTTGACACTTATGCAACTCTACTGCTGCACGTTAACTATACGCAGCTCTAGTGCGCATTGTATCACTCGCTTGTCCCCATTATCATGTAAAGTATTGGCCCCTCGCAGAGCCGCAGCTAGAATGTCACAGTTATGTTACCCTGTAATGATGGCAGGGAGCCTGGCACATTGCCCAATCAGATACCCGATTTGTTACACATCCATAGGCCTGTTATGCCAGGGGTCCAAGGCAGACCTGGCTGATGTTCAGGCTTGGCGTGGGGAAGGATTTCTGCCAGACCACCTCACCTCCTCTGAGACCCCAGCCCTCCTTCCCCAACAGTGCTGGGACCACCCGTTAACCCTTGATGTAGCTGTGGGGGAAGTGAGATTTGCCTGGTGTCCCATAATCCTTCCTATAGTGGGAGCTCTCCCTGTGATGCTTCTTCCTTTCTGGCTCCTTAGAGGGCATCAGATCAGCTATCTTGAGGGAGGTGCCCAGTATGATCCTGCCTCCCCAAATCTGCAAGAGGCTTTTCCTGGAGGGGCAGGCCAGCAGCCAATATCTATGGCTCAGTGAAGAATGGACATTTTGGTTTGCAGGCAATTCCTAAACCAAACCAAACTAAATAAATTGTTTTGGATCAAACCAAAAATAATTTCAATTTTTTTCCTACTAAATGAGAAGAAAAACACTGAAGATCAAATGAAATATTTTGGTTGACCTGAAACAAAATATTTTGATTCTTGGCATTTTTCAGTGGTTTTGAGGTTTTTTTTTTTAAAAAAAAAATGAAAGGACATTTCTAAAGGAAAGTAGTTTTTGAACTGAAAAAATGAAATATTTTTATTTTTTTCTAGATTCAACAAAACCAACACATATTCGAAAAAATGTTTTGGTGTCACCGAATATGCATTTTAGCAACAAAAAAACAGTTTTGGCCTTTTCCCCCCCAGCTCTTCCAATATCCCCAACCTGACCCCGGATCCCCATATGGCAGCAGCAGGGCAAGAAAGTGTGGGGTAGAGGTTCTGGGGAGGGGAAAATTTTGGTCTTCATATGCACCCACTCTGATTTTTTGGTTCCATGATGACTCATGCTGTTCCCACGGACTTCACTCAGAGCAGTGTCCTGGAGCTCCCAGGCATTACTGACTGCCAGCCACAGGGTCAGTTTCTGCTCTCTGTTAAGCTCACATACCCTCATTGAAATGAATGGGATTGTGTTGTGTGACAGCAGAATCTGTGCCATAGGGCTGTGTGTGTTCTCGATGCCAGGACTTTGTCTGATGGGGTGATGCAGCATTTGTGCCTGTGTTTTCACTTAGGTTCCATAATGCAATTTTTTTTATTTTATTTTTGCTTCCAGGAACTAAAAAATTTGGCTTCCAAGCACCCAAACGTAGTGATTCTGCAGCTAGGTACGTCCTCAATGCATCTCTCCTGCCAACCAGCACGCTGCAGACACTGCATGGCCAGCTCTCCGTTAGCTGCTTTCTGATTCGCAGTCTCGGCTCTATGTTCTCTATGACCCTTTCCACATCCATTCTTTTCCAGATTCCTAGCGCCTGACTAGATCGTAATCACTAGTGCAGCTAAACAGACCACAACTTGTTAGTGCACTGCTAGTGTCAGTGGATCGTAGTTCCTCATCGCTGAACAATGCATAAAGCATAAGAGGTGTTCTGCCGTTCATTCCAGCGTGGGAGCAGGACTGGATCATGCTCACCTTTGTGAGAACTGCAGTGAGAGAAGATGACAAACTAAATCTCAGCCAAGCCTAGCGTCTGCGAGAACAGTCTAGATTGACAATAATAGGGTAGAATATGCCTGAATGTTCCTTATACAACATGCCCTAAGGTGGGGTGAGGCTGTCATAGCAACAGAACTCATCTACTAATACATGACCATACAATAGACCAAGGTGTTGAATATATTATGGAATTACTCAATAGAGATTAGGCAATTATGCTTGTCAGACCCATTCCAGTCTTAGTGCAGTTTCCCCATCTTTTAATCTTCTCAAAAATAAATCTCCTTTGGCCTGAATATTCTCAACTTTGGTCTCCATGCAGAAGTGGTTTGATTTTTTTGGTCTGTTGTTCATCTTCATGCACATACGGATTTGTTTTTAGGTTGTGGCCTGGGTTGAAAAAATGTCTTTGGCTAAAATGGTTCTGAATTTCAAAGAGGCCACTTGGAGTCACTGAAAGCCTGCTCAGGAGAGGAGCTGAGCACCTACATCTATTGGTGACTTTAACTAGAGTTTTCAGCACCTCTGAAAATCAGGCCCAATGGTGTCTCAAGAGAGGCACGCAAAATTAGTGGACGCTTTTGGCCAATATCATACAGGAAGTCTAAGGCAGAGTTGGGATCCTGACCACCTGGTTCCTAACCCAGTGTTTTAACCACAGGCCATCAATTCTAAATGAATGCTGCAGCTACAGGCTAGCTTTTTCAAACCCTAACATTTTGCTCCTAAATCCATATTTAGGCACCTGAATAGACATGATCTGGCTTTCAGTAATCGATCAAGCTATTAATATTCAGGTGCCAAAATATGTCTGTAGGAGCCTAACTTTAGCCACTCAAGTTTGACCATATGTAGCATAAAACTGAAACACAAGAACACTTGGAAGTTCTCAGCTGAGGTTGTCCATGATTAACATTCATGAACTTACAGTTCATTTGTAAATTAACACAAAGCTAGTTCTGAAAAACAGCTTCAAGTTGGCCAAGAGTCAACAGCAACCCTTTTCATCTCGCCTGCCCAAACCACCATCACATCCTCACTTATAGAATGTGTAATAATATAATGCAGAGTTAATGAGGATAGATGCAGCCATGAAAGCAGACACTCCAAATCTTCCCTTTTCCCTTCTCTTCCCAGAAGATCCTTCCTTAGCTTGCATCCAGATCTGCACTGTTAGATGTAAGTGGCATTATCTGACTCTAACTTTGCACTTAAGATCTACTCAATAAACTCTTATTGCACTGAAGTCCCCAGTTCAGTAACCTAGTTATGTTGCCAGGAAGGCACAGGTCAGGACTTGCTTGTTGTCAGTTAAAAGAGCCTTGGCACTAGAAAGATGACCTTCCTGGAAATACTTTATGAACTTTTCACCTGCAACAGGAAATCCCTGGCAGGATTTGTGCTCCCTGCGTCACCTCAGCAATGGAGGGCACATTCTAACAGTAAGGTGGCTAAAATTGGGCTTCAGGTTCTAGGCGATCCATCAGTGTTAGGAGTGAGCCAGGCCTCTGCTCAACACACTAACTGAATTCGCTGTCAGCTGTTTCTAGAGACAGGGTTTGAACCATGCTTATAGAGCTGAACCCTTGTTAGGAGAAAGACCAGGTGGAAGATCCTTGAACTATTAGAGATGTGAAAATACAGGATGTTCTTGAAAGATCACCAATTGTTGCTGGACTATGCTAATGTCTGGTTTAATCAGGATGATCTTTTGTCTGACATGCCTCCCATAGCTCCATGGTCCCAAATCAGCATGCTCAGATTCTCAGCCATCTCCATCATGTGGGTCTGTGTTGTTATTTTCTTTAATTTGCCACGGAAACCCACTCTCTCAATTGCATGCTTGATCGGCTACATGTTTGGGTAGGGAATCCAGGCTGGGGCTAGAGGATTCATTACAGATTATACCATGCAGCTTCGGCTCCATCTTTTCCTGTTCTAGCAGAAGTCAGATGAGAGGTGCACGGGCAAGTCTCCTGCAGAGGAATCACCAGCTGAGCAGAATCCTTTGGGCGAATGGGATTAAGGGCTGCTAAACTCAGCTGTCTGGGTTTGGACTTTGGGATGTTTTCCTTTTGCTGTTACTCTGGCAGAAAAGCCCTGAACTTGCGGCCATTGAAGTCAAAGGCAAAAAGCACACATTGGCTGTAATGGTCCTAGAAGGAAGCACCAAATGACTGGCAGCTTCCCCTGTATGTTCACTCTGAACAACGTCCCTGTAGCAAGGGCCCCACAGCACTCTGCTTACTATGCCTCAGCAATTCCAGATCAAGTGTGCTCAGGATTTGATTTTCTAGCTGCCAGTCTCACCATTCACTCTGGGGCCTGAGAGCCAAGCACCAGCACGCGGATTAATGGGGTAGCACAAGCGGAAAGGAGGGCAAGATCTTGTCAGTCGAACTTTACACACACAGAGCGATGATGAAGTGTGAGAGGGAAGGAGCCAGCCTGACTCTCAGATCCCAGGCTAGCAGCTAGAATAAATGGGCTTGACTCTCATTGACACCAAGGCCCCTTTCCAGCGCTCTGGCAGCATCCAGGGGTACTAGGGTAAAACAAGACTCAAGTCCTGTATTGTTTTTTATAACTTGTAAACAGAGCACATTTGCTCTGACGTCAGAAAGCAACAAGCAAGGAGCCCCATTGAGCCACTGCACCAACAGAAGTTTTCAGAGCAGAGCAGCGTGTTAACGTCAGTTACAGCTGGCAGTACATGGAAATGCAGGTAATGCTGCTGTGACTTTGTCTCTCTCAATGTCATTCTTGGCCCTCTGCCACATTCCCAGACCTGCTCCCACTTCCAGTTACAAAACTGTGGGCTGTTTAGATCTTGCAGACTAGAAAGGACATGGTGATTTTCTTGCCCTTCTGTTTTCTTTGCTTCTTTCCTAGTTACTGTGGTCTAACTTGTAGGCTTTGTTTCTCAAGTAACATTAAGGGGCTGACCCAACTCCCATTGAAGTCAGTGAAAATTGGATCCAGCCCTGAATGCATAATATGAAAAGTTTGAAAAACAATAAACACCTCCTCTCTGAACCAGGTTGGTAAGGGGTCAAGCATCTCTATTCATAACCCACAACTACCATAACTTTGGTGTATTTATTTCACATAGTGTCAGGAATGGAACCAACCCGTGCTTATAAGCAGTCCCGTATTCTCTCTCCAGAAACTACAGACTCAGCGAGCATCAAGGCTGCTGCAATAAAAGCTGAGGCGCATCTGGGAGGAACTGGCCTAAATTTGCTGATAAATAATGCTGGCGTTATGCCACCAAGCACACTTGAGTCAGCCACTCCTGAAGATATGTTAAGCGTCTATAACACAAACGTTGTTGGGCCACTGTTAGTGACCCAGGTAAGATTCCACTTTTGGCTGAGAATCCTAAGGCTGGATTTTAGTTTTAAAAGCAAGATAATTAGCTGAAGAGATCTAGAATTTCACCCGCACCCCCAACCCGCATTTTAAAAGGAAGTGGCCCATTTGTTTTCATTAGACTAGACTTCTCTGTGTTCTGGTAAAGCCCAGAGGTTCCAGTCAGGCTCAGAGCTCTATTGTGCTCAGTGCTGTACAAACACAGAGGTGGGGGGCGGTTGTCAGGGAGGTGTTCAGAGGAACAGACAGACACAGACCCTGCAGAAGAGTCTGAAGCAGTTGAGGCTTCCTAAGGCTTCCCCTGAATGCTTAGATAATACAAACCTGCACATAGACCTGTTGTATTAAATACCCTCTCTGTTATGCTTTGCCATGTTCCTGCTGCAAAGCCTTTTCAGAAGGCTCTTTTGAGGCACTGTATTCACCACTGCTCTCAGCTCCCGAAGGGAAGACTTGCAGATGCAGCTGGGTGAATTACGGATTTCTTGGTTCATTGACAATTTCGAAAAGTCAAAAAACATTTTGCCTCCGACCAAAAATGGCAATTTTTGACAAATCAAAAACTTTTAAAAAGTCATTTCTGGTTGAATAAAACATTACAATGTTAAGCTTTTAAAATATTTTAAAATTTTTTAAACATAAAATTCAAGGAAATTTTGATCCAAAGTGATTTTGAAAAGAAAAAAGCAAAATGTTTCATTTTTTTCCAGAACGTTTTAGGGATTCTTTCCAAAAAGAACAATTCTGTGACATCAGCATGACTTTGTGAATTGTTTCATTGTCACCACATTTGCATGTAGCACTGAAAACAAGTTTTGGTCGTAAAATTTTGCTCAGCTCTACTTGCAGGTGGTGACGCGGGAGATCACAGTTGGTGCCCAGGGGGCTGTAGCCTGAGCCTTGTTCTGAGAGCTGGGAAATCTCAGGATTCCATCCTGGGGAGGTAACGGCACGAGGTGTAACACCTGATGGGGGGCACTCAGAGACCAGAGAAGGTGCAGCTGCCCTGGTAACAACTGACTCGCTCCATTCACTTTAATGGGGTGACACAGGCCTAACAGAGAAGAGAATTTAGTGCACCCACTTTTTATGCCATTGGTGATCCAGACATTGCAAGCCTCATCTAGATGCTTATTATTTATCAGTTAGTATTATTATTGCTTATTGTAGATGGACCTAGCATTCTACATCTGGTAACATACAAGGCAGAATAGAATGGAGTCCTTGCCCTAAACAGCTTAGAAATATAGTGTTTGAAGGCACAAACAGGTTCAGGACAGACAGTGGCAGGTGTCACTAGGACATTCTAGGTGATAGAAGGAATGGAGCAAGAAGGCTCAGGAATAGGTAACTGGGAAGCTATTCCTAGCAAAAGAGGTGCTGTGAAGGCAGGTGGGAAATGGGGAGTGGGAGGAGGAAGCAAAGGGGGGAGCCGGTTGGGGGGATCACAGGAAGTGGGACTCAGGTGCAGGCAGATTTAGGTCTGAGAAGCAGGTAAGTTTGTTATCAAGTACAAAGTGACCCAGTGTCTCCCCAGGCGTTCCTGCCCTTGCTGAAGAAGGCTGCCCAGGGAAGCAACCAGAAAGGGATGAGCTGCAGCAAGGCAGCCATTGTCAACATCTCCACTGTTCTGGGATCCATTGAGAAAACTCCTGAAACATTCTCCTTCATGCCAGTAGTCTCCTACCGCTGCAGCAAGGTATGTCTCCCCCAGGCTAACCAGCCATGGGATAGTCACTGAATCTCATATTTCTCAGCTGCTTAAGTAACCCCAACACAGAAACCAATCACAAAGTGCCAGGACATATGAACTGACCCAGCAATATTGGAAATCAAGGTAATGACCCTTCTAAAATAGCTCTATCTACTATCCCCTGAAACAGAGTATATTTAACCCCCCTGGGAGAGGCTGGGTCTTTGTCCACCTCTCATTACTACTCCATAATAAGAGAATAACCCTCCCTCCCTGCAACACCCAGCGAGGGAAGAGGCAGAGGGAGATGAAGAGCTGTTGGAGCTGCCCCCCTTCAGCCTTGCGGGGGGAGGTGAAGAAACCCAGGAGCTGCAGGGGTATAGTAGGGGCATAATTGATGTGGGGCAGGTGAATGGGAGATGTGTGTGTGGGAGATACCACACTTTTTTCAGACTCCATTAAGCACTAACTCTACATGCATGTTTGTCTATTTCACTCTGGGACAGCATGTACAATATCATTAAAGTTACCATTACATTCACCCACTTTTTCCTTGGTAGCATAACAGGGACCGTCCTCAGCCAGTTACAATCCATCACATTGACCAGGCTCATTCTTAGGCAAGGTGGATGAGAAGCTACAAAGGTGTTGGGAGCCTTTTAGTCTCTCTTTGGGACGTTTGCTGCCCTCACAGGTTCCACCACACTTGGCTCCAATGCTGCTAAGTCTCTTGATCTTACAATCTCCTCCTTCCTCTGCCCCAGAGCTTGTAAATGCCCACCACCAAACAGCCGGGTGTTGTGCTCCCGACAGGCACGTTTTCACCACGAGCCCAGTGCCCAGCTTGGTGGAAATTTCCTCCCACATGTGCACGCTGCTGCTCTCTCCAACAACCTGAGCTTTGTATTAAGACCAATATTTTTCAGCCACCCTATTGCTCATCTGAAGGGTCCCAAGGTGCTGAGCAAACCCTGCAAATGATGCACATTATGTCTGGTGCATGCAAAAGCTCAAGCACCTGACTTAGGCACCCATACACCCCAACACAGGTGCCTGCAGATGGCTTGTGTATACAGCATGTTGGAATCTTTCAAGGGTCATCTCAACTGAGAAACAGGATCTTTATTTCCACTGCTCTGCTGAACATGGCTAGGATTCCACACCCTCCTCCTGCCGAACTCCCATGGAAATGCCCCTCTGACCACTGGGCCTCCCTCTCCCTGCTCTGACCCACCTCCCATGGAAGGCTCCTTCTTCTCTTCTCCCCTCCCCTGCCTTTCCCGTGCCCCAGGATCTTCTTCCCCTGCCACTGCAGCACTTCCCCCCTCCCCCGACCCTGGCTGAATCCCTCAGTTCCTGGTTATTCAGGCGGTGAATGTTCATCATTCCCAGATGCAGCGTCCCACACACGCGAATGAGCCGGGTTTGGTGGGTTGTGCCTGGGGGGTGCTGTGGTTCTGCTTCGGCTCACCATGTGCTTCGCCTCCAGGCAGCGCTAAACATGCTCACAAAGTGCCAGTCGATGGGATACAAGCAAGATGGGATCCTGTGCAGTGCGCTGCACCCGGGCTGGGTGAAAACCGAGCTGGGAAGTGCTCAGGTAGGTGGGCTAATGACCTTCCAGGTCAACATGCAGGTAACGACACCTCCGAGCAGAGAGATTGTGTTGGGAATGATGGGGATGCTCCTGCATTTCCTGTTACTCAGCCTCACAAAACCAACGCATCTCAATCCTCTTGCTGCTGCGCAAGTTTGTTAGCAGGAAAATCTGTCTAGACACAGATACTTAATACAGCAGTAATGAAATGCCTAGGAGAAAAATGCAACATTCACAGAGGTACCAGCAGTCTCCAGGCCACATCATTCACAAAAACAGGCTTCTGATGCAGGGAGAAAGAGCCTTCTGCAGGACACAGTATTCCTGAGGCTATTCAGGAAATCCAGGACAAGTGCATCTCCACCCGACCTAAGCAACAGTGTGCGGCTAACACACCCCACTGCCAGTGTTTCTACGGCTGTATCATGGAGACCTGCTCTGGGCAGGGTTAGACAAAAGGATGGTAAAAATACTGTGGGCCACTCGGCTTGTAGCTTCCACCAACAGAAGTTGGTCTGAGAAAAGAGATTACCTCCCCTAGCTTGTCTCTCTCGTGCAGGCCAGCTGACACCAATTCCGGGCCCCAGGGCACCCTCACTCACTTTCAGCAGGCTGGGGCAAGGGGTTGGGGTGCAGGCTCTGAGAGGTAGTTTGGGCATGGGAGGGAGCGCGGAGCCGAGCTCTGGGAGGGAGTTTGGGTCAGGAGGGGGTGAGGGGTTGGGCTCTGGGAGGAAGTTTCAGTGCAGGCTCTAGGCTGGGGCAGGGGGTTGGGGTGTAGGAGGGGGCCAGAGGGTTAGCGCTTACCTTGGGCGGATCCCGAAAGCAACCGACACACTCCTCTGGCAGCAGCTCCTAGACGGGTGGACAGGGGGTCTCTGTGCACCGCTGCCCTCAGGCACCACCCCCGCAGCTCCCATTGGCCACACTTCCTGGCCAGTGGGAGCTGAGGAGTTGGCATTTGGGGTGGAGGCAGCAGCACATGGAGATACCCTCCCCAGGGGCCACAGGGACATGCTGGCTGCTTCCAGCAGTGATGCACAACAAGCGCGAGCAGGAAGCCTGCCTTAGCCCCTCTGCGCTGCCAGCGGCAGCTGGGGGCTCCCGGGCCTCTGGGCAATTGCCCCCATTGCCCCCCCCCCCCCGCCCATCAGCAGGCTGCTCTTGTGGGCCAGTGCATGCTGGGGTGCTCACAATTCTTAGCACCGGAGAAGCTGAAGTGGCCCTCATGCAATGGTGCAAGTCTCAAAATGCAGCCTCAGAGTCATCCTTACTCTGTCTTGAAATCAGTGTTTTCCAACAGTATGGGCCCACCATTTCTATGTATTTGCAGAGCTCCCCCTGTCTGTTTGTCTGTCTAGCCACTGGGATTTCGAAAATGTTAACCATGGGTGTCACTGGCTGGCTGAGCCTTTAAGGGGAGCTGGACCCAGCCTCACCTGTGGCAGAGCAGTTACACACCAGCTGAAATTGATCAGCTAGGGACCAGTGATTAGAAAAGCCAGCAGGTAGCCCAGTTGGCGTGGAGAGCTGCTAGGTGCAGGGAGACTGGTGGGAAGCCCCTGGATCAAGGTGAATTGCTGCTGGGAGCAGGGTATAACTCACTGGCAAGGGGCCTGTTGAAAGGAAACCTTTAGGGAATAGACAGGCCCCCTACAGAAGACCTCAAGTTATGAGGAAGGGACGCTTCATAGAATATCAGGGTTGGAAGGGACCTCAGGAGGTCATCTAGTCCAACCCCCTGCTCAAAGCAGACCAAGCCCCAACTAAATCCTCCCAGCCAGGACTTCGTCAAGCCTGACCTTAAAAACCTCTAAGGAAGGAGATTCCACCTCCTCCCTAGGTAACCCATTCCAATGCTTCACCACCCTCCTAGTGAAAAAGTTTTTCCTAATATCCAACCTAGACCTCCTCCACTGCAACTTGAGACCATTGTTCCTTGTTCTGTCATCTGGTACCACTGAGAACAGTCTAGATCCATCCTCTTTGGAACCCCCTTTCAGGTAGTTGAAAGCAGCTATCAAATCCCCCCTCATTCCTCTCTTCTGCAGATTAAATAATCCCAGTTCCCTCAGCCTCTTCTCATAAGTCATGTGCCCCAGCCCCCTAATCATTTTTGTTGCCCTCCGCTGGACTCTTTCCAATTTTTCCACATTCTTCTTGTAGTGTGGGGCCCAAAACTTGACACAGTACTCCAGATGAGTACTATTTCACTAGGAGGGTGGTGAAACACTGGAATGCGTTACCTAGGGAGGTGGTGGAGTCTCCTTCCTTGGAGGTTTTTAAGGCCCGGCTTGACAAAGCCCTGGCTGGGATGATTTAGCTGGGAATTGGTCCTGCTTTGAGCAGGGGGTTGGACTAGATGACCTCTTGAGGTCCCTTCCAACTCTGATATTCTATGATTCTATGATTCTATGAGGCCTCACCAATGCCAAATAGAGGGGATTGATAATGTCCCTCGATCTGCTGGCAATGCTCCTACTTATATAGCCCAAAATGCCGTTAGCCTTCTTGGCTACAAGGGCACACTGTTGACTCATATCCAGCTTCTCATCCACTGTAACCCCTAGGTCCTTTTCTGCAGAACTGCTGTAGCCATTCGGTCCCTAGTCTGTAACAGTGAATGGGATTCTTCCGTCCTAAGTGCAGGACTCTGCACTTGTCCTTGTTGAACCTCATCAGATTTCTTTTTGCCCAATCCTCTAATTTGTCTAGGTCCCTCTGTATCCTATCCCTACCCTCCAGCATATCTACCACTCCTCCCAGTTTAGTGTCATCTGCAAACTTGCTGAGGGTGCAGTCCACGCCATCCTCCAGATCATTAATGAAGATATTGAACAAAACCGGCCCCAGGACCGACCCTTGGGGCACTCCGCTTGAAACCGGCTGCCAACTAGACATGGAGCCATTGATCACTATCCGTTGAGCCCGACGATCTAGCCAGCTTTCTATCCACCTTATAGTCCATTCATCCAGCCCATACTTCTTTAACTTTGTGGCAAGAATACTGTGGGAGACCGTATCAAAAGCTTTGCTAAAGTCGAGGAATAACACATACACTGCTTTCCCCTCATCCACAGAGCCAGTTATCTCATCATAGAAGGCAATTAGGTTAGTCAGGCACAACTTCCCCTTCGTGAATCCATGCTGACTGTTCCTGATCACTTTCCTCTTCTCTAAGTGCATCAGAATTGATTCCTTGAGGACCTGCTCAATGATTTTTCCAGGGACTGAGGTGAAGCTGACTGGCCTGTAGTTCCCCGGATCCTCCTTCTTCCCTTTTTTAAAGATGGTCACTACATTAGCCTTTTTCCAGTCATCCGGGACCCCCCCGCTCCGATCGCCATGAGTTTTCAAAGATAATGGCCAATGGCGCTTCAATCACATCCGCTAACTCCTTTAGCACTCCCAGATGTAGTGCATCCGGCCCCATGGACCTATGCTCGTCCAGCTTTTCTAAATAGTCCCGAACCACTTCTTTCTCCACACAGGGCTGGTCACCTCCTCCCTATGCTGTGCTGCTCAGTGCAGTAGTCCGGGAGCTGATCTTGTTCGTGAAGACAGAGGCAAAAAAAGCATTGAGTACATTAGTTTTTTCTACATCCTCTGTCACTAGGTTACCTCCTTCATTCAGTAAGGGGCCCACACTTTCCTTGACCTTCTTGTTGCTAACATACCTGAAGAAACCCTTCTTGTTACTCTTAACATCTCTTGCTAGCTGCAACTCCAAGTGTGATTTGGCCTTCCTGATTTCACTTTTGCATACCTGAGCAATATTTTTATACTCCTTCCTGGTCATTTATCCAATCTTCCACTACTTGTAAGCTTCTTTTTTGTATTTAAGATCAGCAAGGATTTCACTGTTAAGCCAAGCTGGTTGCCTCCCATATTTACTATTCTTTCTACACATCGGGATGGTTTGTTCCTGCAACCTCAATAAGGATTCTTTAAAATACAGCCAGCTCTCCTGGACTCCTTTCCCCCTCATGTTATTCTCCCAGAGGATCCTGCCCATCAGTTCCCTGAGGGAGTCAAAGTCTGCTTTTTTGAAGTCCAGGGTCCGTATTTTGCTGCTCTCCTTTCTTCCTTGTGTCAGGATCCTGAACTCAAGGTCACTGCCTCCCAGGTTCCCATCCACTTTTGCTTCCCCTACTAATTCTTCCCTGTTTGTGAGCAGCAGGTCAAGAAGAGCTCTGCCCCTAGATGGTTCCTCCAGCACTTGCATCAGGAAATTGTCCCCTACACTTTCCAAAAACTTCCTGGATTGTCTGTGCACTGCTGTATTTCTCTCCCAGCAGATATCGGGGTGATTGACGTCCCTCATGAAAACTAGTAACTTCTGTTAGTTGCCGGAAGAAAGCCTCGTCCACCTCATCCCTCTAGTCTGGTGGTCTCTAGCAGACTCCCACCATGACATCACCCTTATTGCTCATACTTCTAAACTTAATCCAGAGACTCTCAGGTTTTCTGCAGTTTCATACTGGAGCTCTAAGCAGTCATACTGCTCTCTTACATACAATGCAACTTCCCCACCTTTTCTGCCCTGCCTGTCCTTCCTGAACAGTTTATATCCATCCATGACAGTACTCCAGTCATGTGATTTATCCCACCAGGTCTCTGTTATTCCAATCACATCATAATTCCTTGACTGTGCCAGGACTTCCAGTTCTCCCTGCTTGTTTCCCAGGCTTCTTGCATTTGTGTATAGGCACGTAACATAATTCGCTGATGAGTGGCACTAGTTTTATGTGGAAGTCAAAGCTGAAGCTCATAGAAAAGGGCCAAATTACAGACTGTGGGCATGGGTCAGGCCTTCCTGGACAGCAACCTATATACACATGGACATTAGACATGGAAAAGAAGATTCTTTAGGGCAGAAGTTCTCAGACCCCTTCAGGCGAGGAAGATCCAAACCAGTTTCAGAGGGTCACAACCACCCTCCCATCCTAGATGGCCAGATACCCTGGATTTCTTTCTGTTGGAACATGGGGTCACCATATGGAAGAGGCTGAGAACTTCCAGCCAGCCTTGGGTACTTTGTGCTTGGAGAGGAAAGTGCAGCTGTATTCCATCTCACACTCTGACATGAATGTTGCAGGCAGACCTGACGGTGGACGAGAGCGTGAGCGGGCTCATTAAGGTGATTTGTGAACTCTCTGAGAAACACCATGGTGTCCTGATGAGCTGGGAAGGAAACACCCTGCCCTGGTGAGAACCTGGCATGCAGGAGGAAGGAATCAAGCGGCAGCATCTGCGGAGCACTCTGGCATCTCTCTGTGCGTGCATCATGAATAAAAATCTCTACCTGAACTGGACCCAATGCTGAGTCGTCTGTCCTCTTAATTGGCTGCTGTTGTCTCTTCTCCTTCCATTGGTTGAGGGTTGCCAAGGTGATGGGGGGGGTGCGGGTTTCAACCCCTCCCTTCCTTTCACCTGCCCAGGAGATGATGGGAGGGATAGCTCAGTGGTTTGCGCATTGGCCTGCTAAACCCAGGTTTGTGAGTTCACTCCTTGAGGGGACCACTTAGGGATCTGGGGCAAAATCAGTACTTGGTCCTTCTAGTGAAGGCAGGGGGCTGGACTCAATGACCTTTCAAGGTCCCTTCCAGTTCTAGGAGATGGGATAGCTCCATTTATTTATTATGTTCCCAGTGCAGGACTCTGTGGTTGACCCCACAGGACCCCCAACGGTTGTCTCTTCCCCTGCTGCCCTGGGGCTGACTGCCAGAGCCCTGCTGCCCCTCAATTCCTCACTGTGAGGCAGCCTGGGCTTGGGCTGCCCTCCCCCCACCATTCCCTCAGGGGAAGCACTAAATCTGCATTGCCACCCTTACTTCAGCGCTGCTGCCTTCAGAGCTGGGTGCCCAGCCAGCAGCTGCCGCTCTCCACTCTGCCTTCAGAGCCTGGTGACGATATATGTAGTGGACATGCACCAGCTTTTGTAATCTGAGCAGATTCCCCAAGCACTTTAGACAAACTCATTGGTAAGGATAAAACATTAAAATAAGTTTATTAGCTAACAGAAAGATAGACTTTAAGTGATTATAAGTGGAAGTGCATCAGAATTGATTCCTTGAGGACCTGCTCATCTCATGATGTGTCCTTTATTTTATATTTTCCGTGTCCCTGGAAAGATACTGTCCCAGACATGTCCTGGTGGGCCTTGCTGAGTCACAGAGTTGAGCAATCCTCATTGTGTGGTGCTTGCACAGCTGTCTCTTATAGAATTGTAAATCTCTTGTTTACAATTCCCCTGCTGATCAATGGTTCCTTAACACCCACCTGGGTGTGGGTCACCATCCTCTTAATCACTGGAGAGCTAGCTGTGGGCATCTCCCAGACTCACAAGATATTTCAATAACAACCATATAGCAAAATATCATAATTTCATAGACACTAACGATATCCATATTTTGACAGAACAATGAGTTTCAGCAGATCAGGATCTTCCATATGGTCTCTGACCTGGCAGGGGTGACCAAACTGTCTTCTACCATTAAAGTGTGCCTCGCAGAGCCCCCTCCCCCACCCCATTCCAACCCATTCTTCACCTTCAGACTTGGTGGGCAGGAGTTTGGGACCTCTGACTTGCAACAGGGTGGTGGGGTAGATGCTTCTGCCCAGTGGGGAGGGGAGTCTTGGGGTTTCAGCCCTGCGGGGTACACCTGCTGGGGTTCAGGGCTTCAGCAGGAGCTGGGCTGAAGCCCCAAGCTCCGTCAGGTGCCTCCCACGGGGCTGAAGCCCCGAGCTCCAGCAGGTGTGCCCTGGGTCTCGAATTTCTGAAGGTTGTCATATGTGGCTCAGAGAGTCAGCAAGTTTGGCCACTCCTGTTACATGGCATTTTTGTATGAAATATGACAGCCATATACAAATGATGAATATGGGGCTTACAAGCCGCTACTTTGAGATCCAATGCTTCACACCCCCTATATCCCGTGGGTGGGGGAGTCCGAAGGAAGAAGGACTTGGGCTGGCACCCTCACCCCTGAGACCCTCCTTCAATGTCTGAGGGCTGCTGACGAGCCCCACCACTTCTTCCTGAGGATGTCTGCTGGACTCCTGGCAGGTTATGGGAGGCCCAGGCCCAGGGCCACTCACCCTCTCCTCATCTTCATCCACCTCAGCGAGGCTTGGACCCTCACTATCCTCAAACTCAGATCCTTAATCCACCCTGGGCACCTCCTGTATGAGGGGCTCTAGGTCCCAGTGGGAGGAATGCACTCAGACTCACCCCATCTGCCAAATGAACAGTCCCCACTCTGAGGCCCCAGCTCCTGCCCAGCTGCTCCCCTCTGTGCCTGTTGCAGGCTGGTGGTCCACGCCTGATCTCCAGTCCTGTGAAGACAGAGCACATCTTTCCCCATGGGGCTGTGCTCCGGAGCCCACAATCCCCTGGCAAAACTGCCTGAAGAAGCCCTCACCCACCTCCAAGGCCACTGCTCTCAGTGCCTCCATCAGGGCAGGATGTCCCTCCCAGGCCTGCGGGAGGACACTCCTGCTACCTACACCCCGATTCTTGCTGCCTTGCCCCAAGTGATGGGGGGGAAGGGGCTGGTCGGATCATTCTGCATGGCCAACACCCCACAAGCCCTTCCCCTCCCCGCCACCAGAAGCAGGGGCTGGGGTGAAGCAGAACAGAAGAAGCAGTGCATACACGGGGCCAATTCTCCTCTGCATGGCTGCCCGGGGACCCAATACCCCTCCCTACAGTTGAAAATGCACTGTGTGATCCCTACAGTCCCCACCAGGGGACAGGGGGTGGGGGGTAGAGCAAGTCCTGTCAAGCAGGGAGAGTGGGGGGGGGGGCACCATGGCAAGAAATCTGGCTCCAGCAGGGCCACTCCCAGCTGCTGTAGCAGCACTGTGTGGCCTCTGGTCTCCTGCCCCTCAAGCAGTGGGGGCCTTGGTTTCAGGCCAGATCTGGGCTGCACCGCTTTGGAACCTGGCGGCCACAGCAGCTTCCCCAAGCAGAGATGGTAGGTGGGGAGCCTATATGGTATCCATCCCCAAGGGGGCACCTGCTTTGATAATGGGCAGAGACCCCATCCTGGGGGACAGGGGTATGAGGATCCCCAGAATCCTTAAGTGCCTTCCTCTGCATCCTGAGGGCTGCTGTAGCTTCAAACTGGTGAGTAACCCTTTCTCCACTTTCTCCCCCGCCCCCCGAGTTAAATCTGGGGAATGCTAGCCAATCAGCACCCCTCTCCCCCAGATGGCCAATGGGTGCCAGAGACTCCCAGTGGGAGGGGCTACCTATGGTTCCTTGGCAAGTGTCTCCCTTGCTGCTGGGACTGTCCTGCTATCACCGCTGGCCCCATCAAGTTCCCCCACCTGTTGGTGCAGGTGGCTGGCATGTGCGTCAATAGCGTTATCTTGATAGGGAGATACGTCCACATGGTCATTCTGCGGCTTGAGCTAGCATCAGCTGAAGGTGACCCCTGCAAACTATTGGGGTAACTGATGGCCAGTGAAACACCAATTGCACGAGGTTTGTGTGTGGGTGTAAAAGCATTTTCTACTCATTAGAGGACAATTCAGTTGACTGACCTCTCTCATCTAGACAAGGACGGAGATTAAGGGGGTGCTGTTTTTTGCTGTGCTTGTTGAGATGGTTTGACACTCTGTACCTCAAAGCAGCACCCTGGAACCCCCGTACTCAACACTGTCATATAATTATGCTATGTTGTGTACAAAGTATGCCTTGTGAGGCATCATTTTAAAAGGCTTGATCTGTTGAACATTAATGTCCTGTTGGATTGTATGTGCTATCATTGTATGGGAAGTTATGAAGTTTTGCTATGTGTGCGTTACTGAAATATATTGTGCGGTTGGGAACACCCACAACCACCTTTCCGGTTCAGAATGGAGCAGCCAGACACTGACGATGGCCCACTAAGGGGAATCCGCACTCACAAGGGCTGCCCCAGGAACTGTATACAATGGAGACGTCTCAGAGAGAGCACGTAGACAATGGAGACTGCTTGACTCATGTCATAGCAAAGGGTCTTTCCACCAAGCTGGAAGAAAGTATAAAAGAGGGGAAGTGACATCATCATTTGTCCTCACTCCACCCACCACTCAACACCTGGAAACACATCTGGAGGACAAAGACCAAACTTGTATGGAAGATCTGTGACCTGCTTGTATTGTCTATCAGGGGGAGCCACTGCTTGATTTAAATCCTGTCTAGTTTATAGAACTCAGATTGCAATTTTACTTTTATTTCTTAGGTAACCAAGGCTGATCTGCACGCTTATCACTTAAAATCTGTCTTTCTGTAGTTAATCAATCTGTTTTATATTTTACCTTAAACAGGGTGTTTTGGTTGAGGTGCTTGGGAAATTTGTTCAGTGTACAAAAGCTGGTGCACGTCCTCTCCACATTGAGGGAGGGGCGGACTGGGTAATAAACGTACACTGGTCAGGCTTCTGACCAGGGCAAGACGGGACAGCTCTGGGGTGCAACGCTGGGGAGCTGGAGGAATTGGCTGAAGCCCTTAGTTCATGAGTGACTAGGAGAAGCATTCATGTAACTCAGCTGGGTGTGTCCCTGCCTGTGGATGGCTGTGTGAGGGCAGGATCTGGAGGGGTTTGCAGTTGGTCACAGCATCACAGTGTGAGAGTGTGCCCAGGTTGGTAAGCCAGAGGGCTCAGCGGTACCCCAGTTCCAGATTGCACCCCAGGGAACCTGTCCCAGGTGATCTAATATAAACCTCACAGATCTACTAAAGGGGGCAGGGGTGGAGGAAGGTGGTTTTATGTCACCTTTATACCGTTGCAGTCGAGGGCTGAACCAGCCCATGCAGCACCAGACGCAACCAGCAGCCCCCCTGCACTGCCCGATGGATGACAGTGCTGCTGCTTACTCCTCTCCCCCAGCTCACCTCTGGCTCCTCCACACACTCCCAGCATGCACCCTGCACCTGGGTCTAGGGGGCAGAGATGGGCATGTAGGGCAACCAGAGCCTGTCTCTTTTTCCCAGGCTGTCTCAGGGGATAATACAGCCCTTGTATGCTGCCAATGCAGCTGCATGAGGACCATAACAGGACCCCATACTGCACCCCAGAGAGAGAGCACAGAGGTACAGGGGGAGGAAAGGCTCCAGGGGATCTGAAAATCTTAGGATAATAGGCTCTTTGGGCCATGTTTCATTTTGGGGCTGCTCAGCCTGTGGATTCGGGTTTCACTCGAACACTCCACTGTTTATTTCAAGCAGATGTTTCTGGGCTGCCTCAGACTTTGTATAAGCATGAACCTTTGTAAGGAGGACCACAAAGCTGTCAGCCTCCCATGTGATTAGCACAGAAGGAGGCGGGGATATGGGACAGCCCCAAGCAAAATGACACAGTCCCTGTAACCTGAACTCAGTCAGGGAAACACAGAGAACATGGCATCTGGGGGGAACGTCCAGAGTGTTCTAGTGACTGGAGCCAATCGTGGAATTGGCCTGGAGCTGGTGAAGCAGCTTGTGAGGAAACCCAACCCACCAGGATGGATCTTTGCCACATGCCGGGATCTGGAGGGTGCACGAGCACAGGTGAGAAGCAGCCTTTTTTTGCTTAGCTGCCTTTTGTTTTAGAAAATGTTCTGAAAGAATCAACAGAAGAAAACCAGGAGCCCATGAGAACTGAGCTCATCTGTAACAGAGTTTGCCAGCTGCATGTTCCCCTCCACCCCAGAAACCCTGGCCCTGTTAAATCCAGGAACCTCGCCTGTTACAATAGGAGGTCAGATTTGGGCTGACCCCACTTTTACCCAACTCTGTGTTGGGCCTGATTCTCCACTGCCCTGTGCCTTGTGTGGAGTGGGTGCAAGGTGCTGCCATTCTGCTCTGGTGACTCCCCACGCCCCAGAGACATTCTGTCCTCTGCCAATTCCAGCGCCTCCAGACCCTGCTGCTTGGATGCTGCTCCCCCACCCCCTGCTCTTATGCAACTCTGGCTCCCACGGCCAGGATTCTGTAGCCTTAATCCCTGTTTTATTAACTCACCCCCATTAAAGTCCAAAATACTGACTCATTCCACATCAGTCCCAAGCACATATCTGTTTATTGCGATATACTGTAGCAGCCTGGCAAACTGGGATCGGGTACCAACAGCTGCACAACCCCGTAGGGAGGTGCTCTAAAGAGCCTGTGCAAATTTGGCATTTAGGTTGGAGCTCCCAGACATCACTGGACCCAGGGTCAAAGTGGGCTCTCACTTACCCTCATGTGACCCCATTCAAATGAAGAGGATCACACATGTATAACAGCAGAATCAGCATCATAGGACAGTGGGGTTTAGCCTTACTGAGGCTCTCTCCCCATTAGACCTGGTCAAAATTTTTCAACCAAAATATCTTCCGAACAAAAAAGGGGGATTTTCATAGGGAATGAATCTTTTCATAGTAAAAATGCCATTTTTTGTCAGAAATTTTTGAAACAAAATGAAAAATTTCCTTTCGGTTTTCTAAAAAACCCCAACAAGCTGGAAATTTTATATTTCCCCCCCTTTCTTTGCTTTTCCCCCCTGATGTATGAATAGTTGGGGGGGTGGTCAGAGGTATCCATTTTCTCTCTCTCTCTCTTTTTTCCCTTTTCCACTCTGAAAATTTTAAAATCTTTTTCAACGTTGGAAGAGTTACAGAGTGGAAAAAGGAAAGCCTGGAACTTTATCACTCTGGAATTTTTTAAAAGTTGAGGTTAGTTTTGAAAAGTTCCAGAATCCCACAGTTAGCTTTTTCCTTTTGAAATGTTACAGAGAGGGACAAAACCAGCCAGCCAACCCCTGGATATTACTAATTGAATTGAATTCTGTGGCAAAAAGGGGGTAGACATAGGGGGAAGTGAAAATTAAATTTAAAAACAATTTCAAATGACTCGATTTCAAAACCTGCTAAATGGGGGGGTGGGAGGCAGGAATACTGAATTTTCTGTAATTTTCCCCCGCTAAGTTTTGACAGTGTTTTCACTTTGGCTCCATAATGCAATATCTTTCACCTTCCAGGAATTAAAGAATTTGGCTTCCAAGCATCCAAACCTTGTGATATTGCAGCTAGGTATGTTCTTTCTACATCTCCCTCTCCAAACACCCTGGAAATGCCCTACATTCTAACTCTCCTTGACAATCCTTTTGCCCAATTCTCTGCTGGTGTAAGTGACTCAGCTCTGTTGAGCTTTTACATCAACCAATTTCCACCAGCAGGGAATTTGGCCCTTTGTGATTCTATGTCTACATGGCTCAGCAGTTCAAACTACAGGCTGTGCAGCTGAGCACACCCAGGTGTTGTGCTGTGACTCCCCCATGTGGCCACTGCACAGTTTCACTCCAACTCTTCCCTCTTGTGTTCTCTTCCCAGGGGAACCGTTCTTATCTTGCATCTAAACCTGCACTGTCCCCCCAAAAATATCTGACCTGGGGCAGAACAGTTTTCCTTTCCTACGCTTGCAGCTGAGTCAGAGCCCAGCCCAGTTCAGCTGCACCCAGTGCTAATCCCTGCTGTCAGCAGCTGTTATTTGTGCAGCAGCGAATACAAAGCCCTGCAGAGTAAGTGATCGCACCTGATTCTGGCTTTGCACGTAGGTGGCAACGGTAAACTCCCCCTGATTGTACCAAGCCCCAGAGTTATGCAGCCCAGAGATGGTGCTAGGTCCAGGCTTGTCTGTTATCACTGAAAGGTGCCTTTGTACCTGGCTGAACCAGGCTGTGGGCAATGGGCAGGGCAAACCGCCAGCTGCACCAGTGAGTCAGCAAATCCCACAGCGCCCTTTGCCAGCAGAAAAGTGCCACCTGCTGAAAGAATGGAGAATCTGGGGCGAAGCCCAGCCTGCTACCTCCCTCCAAGGGCATGTTCTCTGCTTCCCCCCTCTGCTGATCAAGGGGACACAGCTGATTAGCAGCAGGTCCCAGCCCCAGTCTGACATCTTGAATCTGTCCCTAGAGTCAGAGCTTCCACTCACGTCTTGTGGCTATCGACCTGGATCTCAGGGGTGGGGCTCTCTCCTCAGAGTCAGCCCCCCTGTGGGGGTTCACAGCCCCTGTGCATGCAGGGGACCTGGGCAAACTCCATCCCCTGAAGGAGTTCAGCTCAGACCAGTTCTCTGCACCAATGTCCCTCCCTGAGTCCACTGGGACAATGGCCCTTTCTCTGTCTAGCCACATGGGCATGGTGCAGAGGCTATAGCCCCAGTAAATCTACAAATGTCCCCACAGTAACAGCCCAAGCTAGGGCAGAACTTTGTCATGTACTACTTTTATCCCCTTTCCACGTGGTTCTTGCTCACGGGCCCTCGGCATTTCCTGCGCACCCATCTGTCAAACCACAGCCCTGCCGCCCTGCCACTTGATGGGTGAAAGAGGCAAAGGTCTAGGGATACCAAGGTAGGCTCAGTCGCAGAGGCTGCCTGCCTAGTCTGGTAATCTGTGCCCAGATTCTGCTGCCTTTATGTCAAAGGGGAGTTCTGCCGCAGGGCCCAATGGAAGGAGGAGCGGCTTATGCTCAGCTTTGTGAGAACTGCTGTGAGAGCAGAAGACAAACTAAATCTCACACAAGCCTAGCGTCTGCGGAAACAGTCCAACGATAATAGAGTAGGATCGCTTGCCTGACATTTCTCTTGGGATGCCGTATGGGGCAGATCCTCAGGTGGGGTACATTGCCATAGCTCTAGCAACTGCCGTGGAACAGTGACACTTTACATTAGCTGAACGTGATCATTCCCCTTTATTCGACATTGGTGAGGCCTCATCTGGAATACTGTGTCCAGTTTTGGGCCCCACACTACAAGAAGGAGGTGGAAAAATTGGAAAGAGTCCAGCGGAGGGCAACAAAAATGATTAGGGGTCTGGAGCATATGACTTATGAGGAGAGGCTGAGGGAACTGGGATTGTTTAGTCTGCAGAAGAGAAGAATGAGGGGGGATTTGATAGCAGCCTTCAACTACCTGAAGGGGGGTTCCAAAGAGGATGGAGCTCGGCTGTTCTCAGTGGTGGCAGATGACAGAACAAGGAGCAATGGTCTCAAGTTGCGGTGGGGGGAGTCCAGGTTGGATATCAGGAAAAACTATTTCACTAGGAGGGTGGTGAAACACTGGAATGCGTTACCTAGGGAGGTGGTGGAGTCTCCTTCCTTGGAGGTTTTTAAGGCCCGGCTTGACAAAGCCCTGGCTGGGATGATTTAGCTGGGAATTGGTCCTGCTTTGAGCAGGGGGTTGGACTAGATACCTCCTAGGGTGACCAGACAGCAAGTGTGAAAAATCAGGACAGGTGGTGTGTGTGTGTGTGGGGGGGTAATAGAAACCTATATAAGAAAAAGACCCAAAAATCGGGACTGTCCCTATAAAATCGGGACATCTGGTCACCCTAATACCTCCTGAGGTCCCTTCCAACTCTGATATTCTATGATTCTATGATTCTAAGATCTGCCCCGCATTAACTTTTCACCTGCACAAGTAACCGGCATCTCCCTGGCCGGATTTGTGGTCCCCACCCAGCTCTCAGAAAGGGACTCTGGCAGCACACCTGCCACTGGTTACACGTATGGCTGCTTCTTTTTAACAGAGCCTTTGTACCATGGCTGAGCCTGGGCTAGGGGTTCTGGGCAGGGCAAACGCCAGCTGCACCAGCGTGTCAGCAAATCCTACGTCTCCCTTTGCCAGCAGAAAAGTGCCACCTGGTGAAAGAATGGAGCATTTGGGGCAAAGCCCAGCCTGTTACATCTCCCCCCTTACAACCAGCCCAGGGCATGTTCTCTGCTTCCCCCCTCTGCTGATCAAGGGGACACAGCTGACTGCAGCTCCTGGAGTCACAAAGAATTGCCCATTAGCGGCAGGTCCCAGCCCCAGTCTGACTCCTGGAATCTGTCCCTTGAGTCAAAGCTTCCACTCACGTCTTGTGGCTATCAGCCAGGGCATTCGGGGGTGGGATTCCCTTCTCAGAGTCAGCCCCAATCTCCCCTCTGTGGGGATTCACAGCCAAATGACCAGGAGATGCCTGAGCTGCTGTAGCAGGGCGAGGTGGGGAGGGGATAGGAGGGAGCCAGCTGGGCTCCCTGTCTGACCATCCCTCTGATCTGATACATAGCACCAGCGCAGCTCCCTCTCTGGGGACACCACATGTGGCAAGAGCCCCACACTTTTGGGGGGTGGGGGGAGGAGAGAAAGCAAACCAGGCTTCCTGGGCCACTCTGTGGCCCTAGAATGTGGTGACACCAACTCATCCCCTTCCAGTATAACAACCGTCTCCTGCTGCTAGCAAATGTATTTAGTCTTGTAGCCCAAGTGGTAGATGTTCATGCTGAAGATTCACAGTTCAAAGCCTCCTGATGATCATGAAGTGGGGTGGTTACAAGTGCAAATAATGGGGTTTGGGTTTTTTTAGCTTTTTCCTTTAAAAAAAAAAAGCAACCTGGGAAATTACAGTTAAAAAAAAAACCTACATTAAAGGAATGTTAATTAGATTGCAAAACCAGCTAGTGGAAAGTCAGGAGATGCCAGAATTAGAGATTATCTGTGCAACCTCTGTTTGGCCCCCTTGTGTTTACACATTATGATGCAGTCTTTAGTTACATGATCACAGTGTGTTTTTTCCACAGGCTGCCTGACTCCTTCAGTGCACAGCTGGATGGGCAAGGGAAAAGAATTAAGGTTGTGCAGACAATTGTAAAACTGCAAATCTTACTTTTGAGGGCTTGACTTTGCAACCTTAATAACTTTGTTTGTGTGCAGTTTTTTGAATGCGATAGCTTGAAGGAACCAGCCACTCTCTCCAGAAGCTACAGACCCCACGAGCATCCAGGCCGCTGCAAAGAAAGCTGAGGCCCATCTGGGAGGATCTGGCCTGAATTTGCTGATAAATAATGCTGGTGTTATGCCAGAGAGCACTCTGGAGTCAGCAACTGCTGCAGATATGTTGGCCGTGTATAAAATCAACGTTGTGGGACCAATGTTGGTGACCCAGGTAAGAGTCTGCCTGACACAGGGCTTCAGTTGAGAATTTGTAGCTTCTACTTCGGTTTGCAGGGAAGAAAAGCAGCTGATGAGATCTAGAATTTCACTCATCTCTGTTCTAAGTCAAAGGGACCCAATCTTGCCTTAGTTACACCTGTGCCATCCCTGTGACATTAATTGAGTGGCACTTGTGTAGCAGAGAACAGAATTTAGCCCAAGGTTCTTTGATGATGTTGGCTACCCTGGCATTACACACTCATCCAGATGTTTCCTAGCTTTTATTGGTGCTTATGCAGCATTACAGATGGCCCCAGCACTTTGCAGGTGGGAACATACTGTTACCGAAATATCAGGTCCACCTAGCTGAGAGCCAATAACAGCCAGACAGGGATAAGGAAGAGTTGCTTTATTCTGCAGAAGAAAGGAGAGCTTTGCACCTTAGTACAAAAACTCTGTCTTACACACATTTTACAGATCCTTTATACACATTCAGACAAAGGTCCTTGCAGTGTTAACACTTGATTGGTGGTTGTCAGACCCGTGCTTTTGCTATCTGGTCAGTGAAAACCGGCTTGGGACCAGCTCCAACTACCTTAAGGCCTTGAAGGGAAGACAGTTGAAAAGTTCAGGCTACTGTGTACTTGAAGTGCCTGCTTCCCCCTAATGGCCACTGGTTGACATAAAGGCTGCTCTGTTAAGGGGGGGGTCACTTTCACAATACAGAGAATAAAATGCACTCCCTCTCACTCTGGCCCAATGGCTATTTGAGTATTTATCCACAGTGGCCAGCGAGAGAGAAGAGAGAGAGCGGCTGTGTTGTCTAGTGATTAGGGCACCCACGTGGGATCCTGAGGGTCCGGTTGCCCTTTTCCAATCACTCTTTTATTATTTAGCCCCAGTGGAACAGCTTCACCAGGGAAGAATGTCTCATCAGAACCCTCCCATAGCTCAGTGGCATTTGCCTGGGAAGTGACAGACCCTGTTTAAATCCTGTCTCCCCCTCTGGCAGATGTGGGAATTGCACCCTGGTCTCCCACATCCCAGGTGTGTATGCTAACCACTATGAAGAGGACTAATCTAGTAGGCAGCCTCTGAGCATGACTACCAGGTCAGGCCTGGCAAGTGCTCTAGGCAGATGAACACCTATCTTCCCCCAATTCATGAAATGAGGGGCTTAGGTGGAGATAGGTTTTTTGATGCCTAGAGTGAGGCAGCCATGCGCATGCCCAGAGGCAGAAACTTAGGTGCCTACAGGGTTCAGCGGGAGTTTGATGGATAGCAACTGGGACTTAGGTACCTAGGTACTTTTGTGGGTCTGAGCATTGTAGTCTGAAGGCACAAACTGGTTCAGATGTCATTGGGACATTAGAGCTGGTAGGTGGAGCAGAGCAGATGGTGGTTGAGAAGTGGGTTGAAGGAGGAGAGGGATGGCGATGAGGGAGAGCGAATTGGGAAGCTGTTCCTAGCAGATGGGGTGCAGTGAAGGCAGGTAGGAAATAGGGATGGGATGGAGGGAAAAAAAGGGCAAGCAGGGGGTGGAGCGCAGGAAGTGGGACAGGTTTGCAGCAAGATTAGGTTTGAGCCAGAGGCAGGAGTGGAGCCTCAGTGAGGAAGAGAAGCTAGGATGGGACAAGGAAGAAGTGATTCCGATGCCTGCCCCCCCCCCCCCTGAACTGCCGTGGAGGGCCCAACACTGTACATGCCATGGAGGGCATCTCTGGGGTGACACTGGGGAGGAGGAGAGGCCAGGAGTATGCAGGTTTTGAGGCCCAGCACCTCACACAGGTAGCCCGGCTGTGCTGTAGCAGCTACTCTGGGCCAGTGGCTGGACAAGCAGCCAAGGGTGGGAGATCTGTCCTTGTTGTCATTACAGATTTATTAGCAAGGACAAACGGACACAGTCTGTCTCCCTCCAGGCGTTCCTGCCCTTGTTGAAGAAGGCTGCACAGGAGAGCATCCAGACAGGGCTCAGCTGCAGCAAGGCGGCCATTATCAACGTGTCCACTATAGGGGGCTCCATCGGGAACACCCCCAGCATGGCCACCTTTCCAGTCATCTCCTACCGCTGCAGCAAGGTCTGGCCCATCTGCTAACAAGTCATGGGATCCGGGGGTGGTGGGGTGCATGTCCTATCTGATAATTCTGCAGTTACCCCGAAATAAAACATGCCCTGATGATATGTCCCGTGCTGATTCATGCACCAGAAAAGGGAAAGTTTCAGAGTGGCAGCCGTGTTAGTCTGTATCCGCAAAAAGAACAGGAGTACTTGTGGCACCTTAGAGTCTAACAAATTTATTTGAGCATAAGCTTTCGTGGGCTACAGCCCACTTCATCAGATGCATAGCATGGAACATAGAGTAAGAAGATATATATACATGCAGAAAACATGAAAAGGTTAGAAGTTGCCATACCAACTCTAAGAGGCTAATTAAATAAGATGAGCTATTGTCAGCAGGAGAAAAAAAAACTTTTGTAGTGAGAATCAAGATGGCCCATTTCAGACAGTTGACAAAAAGGTGTGAGGATACTTAACATGGGGAAATCATTCTGAACTATCTATGCCCATTTTGCCCCCAGACGGAGCGCATTCCCCTTCATAAAAGACTTAAGCCCTGACTATCCCTACAGCCAAATACTCTTAATTTCTGCCCCCTGCCCCAATAAAGGGATCTGAGTCCAATTTGGAGCCACTTTTACAGGGGATTCTCTATGTGCACTCAGAGCATCCCACAAAGAGCAGGGGACAGAAATGAGCCCTCCACTGGCAGCGTGTGTTTGGCTGTCTCCCTGGCGTGGGATGTAAAAGGTAGCTAAGGTGTCCATAAAACTCCCCCTCTCTTTCCTTGATAACATACCAGGGATCGTTCTCAGCCCATTACAAACCACGAGACTGGGCAGTTCTGAACAAGAGAGGGTCTGTCCTCACTGCCCCATTGACATGAGTTAGCTGCACTCAAATGACTTCTCTCAAGTTAGCCCAGCTCGAGTGAGAATGGCCACACTGCAAAATAACTGTGACACTCAAACTGCTGTGTCCCCAGTGGTGCTGCCCTCACTCATGTGTGGCTCTAAGACAGTGGTCCCCAATCTCCCAGTGACTATTGAAAGCAATCCGGGAGATTTTAATAGGCTATTTTAAGACAATGACATTATGGCATGTTGGGAAAAAAAATCTCCCAGAATAGCTTCAGTCAGAGTTGGCAACCCTTGTTGGGGGGTGGGTCTGGGGCCAGGAGCAGGGCTGAGGCCAGGGGCTGAGGCTGGAAGCTGGCACAGGGCCGGGAGCGAAGCCGCGCCAAGGCTGGAGACAGGGCTAGGCACGGGGCCAGAAGCTGGGGACGTAGCTGGGGGCGGGGCAGGAGCAGAACTGGTGGCTGGCGCGGGCCCCACCATACTCTCTGGAACATTTCCCCATGCCCCCCTATGCAGGCATTCCCCACAGTTTGGGGACCTCTGCTCTAAGATGTCTGAGGGCATAGCCCATGCATCCTTGTGCTGCGTAAGCCGCGCTGCTCTAGGAACTTGCCCAGGAGATTGTGGGAGATGGTGTCTGTCCTTGCTGGCATACTGGGGAAAGTATGGGAAGGCATTGGTGGCTTAGCAGCACTCGAGCTGCAGAACTGGCACGTTAACAGCTGATGAGTCGTGCTCACTTGAGGTTTGGTCTGTGCCCCATGAGGGGCCAGGCATCCAGCATTAACAGCTTCCCCACACTTGAGTGAAGGGTCTGTGAGTGTGTCGACGGGACCCTGGTTAGGGGCAACACACGAGTTAAGTCTGCAGTGAAGACAAACCTAGCGTTGGCACCAGACCTTGGGGGAAGAAGGATGTGGCTTTCAGGGACCTCAGGCCTCTGGCTCCAAAATTTAGGAATCAAACCAATTGCTTCCCTTAAGGAGTGGAATATGCACATGATCACAGTTAACAAGGAGGAGAGGAATAAAAACTATAACCCGGAGGAGACCCAGCTGAGTTAATGTAGCAGAGTAACCTGTAGCTTTGGGACCGTCCTCACTGGTCAGGACCTGATCTAGTGCTTTAATTCGCCTTAGTTTGCATTTCATTTTCCTGTTTTATGAAGGGAGGAGAAAGGAAAAGGGGCAAAGCTAGTTGGCCTGTGCAGCCTACAAGTTATGCAGGTTTCTCAGCAGCACAAGTCAATTATGTGCAGTTGAAGGAGCGTCAAAGTGCCACTTCTGGAACTCATAAATTTAATTCTCGTCCCCCGTGACTCTGCCTCTGCTCTGGACGTGCTTCACATCCAGACTGCTCTGAACATGCTCACGAGGTGCCAGTCGGTGAGATACAAGGAAGACGGGATCCTGTGCACTGCGCTGCATCCGGGCTGGGTGAAAACAGAGCTGGGAACTGCCAAGGTACAGCAGCTAATGACTTTCCAGAGATGTGCCCAGAGTCTCCTGGCAGCGTGAGGGTGAGATGGTGGCTGGGGTTAGGCACTATCACTCATTGCATCTATTGCCATTCGCTCAGACCAGAGTGTCATTGCTTTGCTGCTGATACCAAGACAAGTTTGCTCGAGGAAAAAACTGGATAGACTCAGACATTTAATGTGATCCAGATCAAATCCCCTTGGCCAAGTGTTGCTCACATGAACAGCTCTGATAATGTCTCCGCTCATTAGGCTTTTCTCTGCACTCCAGCCACTGCTGGCGCTGAACACGCCTTGCACCCACTGCCCTGTTTGCTCCTGCTAAACACGGAGTAAACTCCCCTCTTTTGAGCAAACATTTTGTAGTTGTAAAATAAACACGGTTTGATTAATGAAGTGAGAAGCCAGGACATTTCTGGAGTCCTCAGACGTTCGCAGGGCTGCAGAACATTGTGAAAGCCGGGAGTGTCCCAGTAAAACCAGCATTTGTAGTCACTTCACTGGTAGGCCCCAGGATCACAAGGTCATAAGACCACTGTACTCGACCTCCCACCCTGGCCTGTCCCTGGTCCAACCCACACTCTTGCAGAGGGATGGGGGAAAACCTGAGGATATGGTTTGTTTGCTTGTTTGTATAGGACGGGGTTAAACTCCTGTTAGTTTCCTCCTCATCTTCCAGTGTCCCTGTCTGGGTATGTCTACACTGCAATTAGACACCCACGGCTGGCCGCGCCAGCTGATTCAGGCTCACAGGGCTTAGGCTAAGGGGCTGTTTAATCGCACTGTAGGCATTTGGGCTCAAGCTCTGGGACCCTCCTTCGCATGGTCCCAGAACCCGGGCTCTAGCGCAAGCCTGAATGTCTACTCCACAATTAAACAGCCCCTTAGCCCGAGCCCCTTAGCTTGAGTCTGCTGGCACGCGCCAGCTGCGGGTTCTAATGCAGGGTAGATATACCCTCTCTATCTTATCCCACATGTGGCCTTGGGTCCCATGTTCTCCAGCTGCATCCCCCCTCCCACTCCCCAGGTCCTATTATTCCCCGCTTTCCCTCCCCAATATTCCTGTGCCACCTAGCTGCTGTTCTTATTTGTGCCTCGAGAACTTAATCTGCTCAGGAGGTCCAGCAGCAGCTTCTCTTCCAATCCCTATCTCCCCCTCACACACACACACAGGTTCACAAGATCTGTGCTCCCCCTTCCTTCCAGAAAGGCAACTACTGCCCAATCCCTACTCACGCCCAGCAACAGCCTGGATTTGCTAGCTGTGATCCAGAAGGAAGCAGCGAGCACAGGAAGGTGTGGGCCAGCTGCCACCGAGGCCAGGAGCCCACTTCCCTGGGGCGGGTGCTTCAAACACAAGTGGAGTTTCATTCTCCCCCTTTCATGTGCAGGCTGCAGGCAGAGCTGACGGTGGAGGACAGCGTGCAGGGGATTCTGAAGGTGCTCTCCACCCTCTCTGAGAAACACCATGGGATTGTAGTGGACTGGACAGGAAGAAATGTACCATGGTGAGAGCCTGGCCTACAGGAATGATTTCACCAGCAGTGTTCATAGGACACTCCAGCACCCGTCTGCATCTCGTGAATAAACATCTCTGCCTGAACTAGCGCTGTTACTGAGTCTCTCCCCTCACAGGACTCTTTTGGGTTATGGATTCAGGATACCTCCTTTAAAGGAAAGCATTGCCTCGTAGTTAGAGGAGAGACAGTTCTGCCACTGACTTGCTGGGCCCTTGGGCACATCACTTAGTCTTAGTTTCCCCTAATGCTGCCTGATCCTTGTGTAGCAGTTGGAGAGCCTCTGATGAGACATATTAAAAGCAAAGTATTACAATAGCTGTTATAGATACAAAATTAACTGCACCATCCAGCGGAGCTTACTTGAGTAACAGACTCCAGGCACGGGGTAGGTAGCGTGGATTTCCCTAGACAACAGAAATTGGGCTTTAACAAGGAAATTAGTCTAATTCTCTATCTGTATTAGCTCACTAAGAAAACAAAAGGAACATGAAACACATGAATGTGAAGCACCAATATCCACCCTCCTATCCCTCCACAAAGAGGATGTAAACAGGCTGTTTCACAGTGATAGTTAAAGAGTTTATTGGTAAACAGCAACACCAGCATTAGAAGTGTCGGCAGAAAAGTTAAATGTACCTTTACATTATTGTTGTCCATTATACAAAGATATGTTCATATTGACTATAGTAATTAGTGAAATACAAAGGGAGGCTGACGTGAATCAAACCAGCACACAGTATGTGCACACATGAACAGCAGGACCATGAACCTCTGCTCCAGACATGAAATAACTCCAGTGCAGAAGGCCTCTTGCCAGGCTCTTTGTTCCACCTACGCCTTTGATTAGGCCCTCTGGACTAGGGTGAAATGCACCTTCAACAGTCAGTTGACAGCACCTGTCCTCTCACATTTTTGGTCATTTTGCCCCATGATGCAGTGGGAACTGCACTGCACCAAAACAAACCTGTGTCATTTTAACAGTCCCATGCAACAGCTGCACAGACCTTTGATAAGAGGTTGGTGACAAAGAGTTACTTTCTCCTGGGCATGACCTGTTCTTGCACTGTCTTCATTGGCTCTTGGGATCCTTTTAAAAATTAATCAGATGCAAACTAGAGAAGGCGGTGAGACTGCTGGAGCCTTGCAAACGTGGAGTCACATTCTGCAAGGTGCAGAGCTTTCAGGGGCGCAGCTGCTCATGAGTTTAGGTCCATTCGCTCTTTCAGTTAAGGAGTTCCTCGCTCTCTCACCACCTCCCTCCATCTCTACCCTCATCCCCAATGTTTTTATATACTGGCTGAGGGCCAAATTCTCAGATGGTGTAAATTAGCTTAGCTTGATTCATTTCAATGACACTATGCCCATTTGCACCAGCTGAAGATTAACTGAGATTCTTCTACTGGTTTAGGTTACTTTAAAAGGACATTAAGAAGCAGCTGAGTAAGCAGATTTGATGAGGGTGGGGAGGGAAAAGGCAGAGCAAGAAAGAGAAATTGTTTTTAATAAAGGATTTGCTACATCAGCTCAAAGCTGCTCCTTTTGGGTTGGGTTTAGTATGTGGGAGAGGAGGGATAGAATGGTGTCTCCCCTGTTTCAACAGGGTGTGGAGAATAAGGTCTGCGACCACTGAAGACAGCAGGAAACTATACAAGTGCTCTGTTATCACCAGCATGATATGAACAGCCTTGCCCATTGGGCTCAGTATTTGATCAGGTTTCAGAGTCACCTTTATATGCTAAGACCACTCCCTGAAAACTTCTGGGCCCAAGCAAATTCAGATAACTATAATCATTCACTACAATCATTCAACACCCAACCCCGTAAGGAAGATGCATATTCAAACCATTCAAGCTAAACAGACAAAAAATGCTACTTAACAAGATTAGCTAGGTAGAAAATAGGTTTTCCAGCTCCTCTAGTTGCTCTAAGCCATTTTATCCTCATGTTTGTTCTAGCCCTTAACTAAGAGCTTGTTTCATTCAAGTCCAAACCACAGCAATTATTAACAGTCAAAAGTACAAAGATCCCCTCTGCTAGTGAGTGGCAATGGAAAGCAGCATGGCGCTACCTGTGAGCCAAGAGATCTTTTATAACTTTTTGGCACCATCTCCCATCTCCCACTCATGCTTCCTTCACATCCCTACAGGAAGAGTCAGCAGCAGGCAACAAAGTTTCCTCTCCAGCCCTCTGGATTTGGGGACTTCTGGTTCAACAAAACCAGCTGCATAGGTGAGGGCACCTGCTCTCCAGCTTCATCTATCTCCCCTGGATTGTCCTCCTGTGAGACCTGCAGATTCTCGGCTTTCATGTCAGATTATCATGGTGCCTTTTCTGTTAAGCTCTTGAGGGAATCCAAACACAGGAGTGGGAACACAAGCACAGGGGGCACCACAGATGTCTGGAACGCCAGTTTCTAGGGACACCCATAAAGAAAAGATTCTAAGGCCTGGTCCCCACTAAGTCCCCAAATCGGACTAAGGTACGCAAATTCGAAGTACCTTAGTCCGGACTTACCGGGGTCCAGACGCGGCAGGAAGTCTCTCCCCGTCGATGCCGCGTACTCGTCTCGGCGAGCTGGAGTACCGGCGCCGACTGTGAGCACTTCCGGGATCGATCCGGGATCGATTTATCGCGTCTTAACCAGACGCGATAAATCGATCCCAGAACATCGATGGCGTGCCGCCGGACCCGCCGGTAAGTGAAAACAAGGCCTAAGATATTGAGTGTACCTGACCCAAGCCCCGTGGCACAAGTGACTTTTTTAAACAAATGAATTTGTACCCCACAAAATCCAAGGTCACTTATGCAAGCAAGTCATATTTTGGACATGGGCTGTGCTGTTCAGATATTGGAGATAAGTGGGAAAGGGGACTGGTTACAAGATAGTTAAGTCCAAAGCAGACTGCAAAGAGTTACAAAAGGATCCCACAAAACTGGGTGCCTGGGCAACAAAATGGCAGATGAGATTCAATGTTGATAAAGGCAAAGTAATGCACATTCGAAAACATAATCCCAAATATACATATAAAAAGATGGGGTCTAAATTAGCTGTTCCCACACAAGAAAGAGATCTTGGAGTCATTCTGGATAGTTCTTTGAAAACATCCACTCAATGTGCAGTGGCAGTCAAAAAAGCTAACAGAATGTTGGGAATCATTAGGAAAGGGATTGATAAGAAGACAGAAAATATCATATTACCTCTATAGAAATCCATTGTACACTCACATCTTGAATGGGGGGAGGGATAGCTCAGTGGTTTGAGCATTGGCCTGCTTGTGAGTTCAATCCTTGAGGGGGCCACTTAGGGATCTGGGGCAAAATCAGTACTTGGTCCTGCTAGTGAAGGCAGCGGGCTGGACTCAATGACCTTTCAGGGTCCCTTCCAGTTCTTATGAGATAGGTATATCTCCATATACTGTGTGCAGATGTGGTTGCCCCATCTCAAAAAAGATATATTAGACTTGGAAAAGGTTCAGAAAAGGGCAACAAAAATGATTAGGGATATGGAACAGCTTCCATATGAGGAGAGATTAATAAGACTCAGACGGTTCATCTTGGAAAAGAGATGACTAAGGGGGAATATGATAGAGGTCTATAAAATCATGACTGGTATGGAGAAAGTGAACAAGGAAGTGTTATTTACTCCTTCTCATAACACAAGAACTAGGGGTCACCAAATGAAATTAATAGGCAGCAGGTTTAAAACAAAAGGAAGTATTTCTTCACAGAATGCATAGTCAACCTGTGGACCTCTTTGCCAGAGAATGTTGTGAAGGCCAAGACTATAACAGGGTTCAAACAAGAACTAGCTAAATTCATGGAGGGATAGGTCCATCAATGGTTATTAGGGATGGTGTCCCCAGCCTTTGTTTGCCAGAAGCTGGGAATGGGAAACAGGGAATGGATCACTTGATGAATATCCTGTTCAGTCCCTCTGGGGCACCTGGCATTGGCCACTGCTGGAAGACAGGATACTGGGCTAGATGGACCATTGGTCTGACCCAGTATGGCCGTTCTTATGTTTCTTATGTTACTATACATAGCTCATTTCAGCCTGCTTTTCTTCCCTTCAGACTCTTGGTAAGGAGTCTGTAGTGGCCAAGATAACCCAAGCCTGAGCTATCAGTAGAGAGGGGTACAAGGTTAATAACGGCAGCCCTGTGGATGCAGCATAACACATATAGGATACATTTAGACATTCCACTGTTTGGTACAAGCTACTTCAGGGTGTTAGAATAGCAGTTAGTACAGTTTGAATCTTGGCTATCTAAAGACTATGCATTCACATTAAAGCCTTAGATTGCACCACAACTTGTGGACCATCTGTGTTCAAGCAGGCCGGGTCCCCCCACCATCCAACTGATCCAGCAGGAGCTTCCATCATCTTAAACTGGTGAAAAATGGCGGAAGAGAGAGAGCAGCTTCTGTCCATTAGGGCCTTCCAGAGTAGTTGTATCTCTATACCTTTTCTCATATAAGTGTTGACATGTTTCCATGCCCCCTTTTTGCTTTATGGCTCACCCCTCCCCGCCAGGTCTCATTTTTGGATATGTGCATATTTGGTGCTGTTGGCCATTTTGAAAAAAAAGATTTTTTAAATGTTGGTTTCATTGATATTTATTGGGTGCCTTAGAACAATATGATTAAATAAAGCTTTCATACCTGTTCCTCATTTCTTTCTACATAATGCCTTTAGCATTCATCTTTAAAAAATGATAGACAGACGCTAATGAAAGACAATATAGCAATTTCACTTATTCCATTTACTCTAAGTAATGTATTTCTTCATAGCCATGTAGTGGCCTGCAAGGCAAGGCTGAGAGCTGAGAGCTTCTTAACGAGGCTGTAATCCCTAAGCCTTTTAGCATCCCTTAACCAGGGGGCAGGGCTACTCAGGGCTACTCAGGGAGACCAAGGCTTTAAAAAGCCCCTCCTAAGCGACCAGAGGCGTTGGGCACCAGAGTAACACTGGAAACCCTGACAGAGTTATCAAGGGCGCAGTCTGCAGCTGTGGGAGGGGCCATTTTATTTAAGGTGGCATTTGTTGTTGCCTTCTTTGGTGCTTTTAGAGTCAGCGAGCTGGTGCCTAAGGCAGCTGTGGACAGGTCTCAGCGTGCACTCAACCTAACAGACGTGCAACTATCTGCAGGGGCATTGTCCTTGCACTTAAAGTACTCGAAGCAGACCAGAAGGAAAATGGGGGCTGAGGTGGTGTGGAAGGAATGTGCAGATGAGTGCTTGTGCCCAGTAAAGACAATAAGAGCCTTACTAAAAATCCAGGGCCTGCAGTCAGACCCGTTGTTCACACACGGCGATGGCAGCTTCCTGACAAGGTACCAATTTAATGCAGTACTGAGGAAAACCTTGCACTACTGCGGCCTTTACCTGGGTAAATTTGGTACTTATTCTTTCAGGGTTGGAGAGGCTGCAGGGGGGTTTGGCACATGGCAGTGCAGGCCATAGGGCACTGGAAATTAAGGTGTTACAGGGCTGACAGCCACACCGAGGAAAAGAGGACAGGGAATGCCAAAAATGTAACAGCACTTGTTTGTTTCAGGAGATACCCAGAGTGTATGCACCATGTGGGCACTCCACAGTGCATTGGCCCCACAAGAGGGCAGGCAGGCTAGCAGCTGGATCTCATCTGGCTTCAGGGCCAAAGAACACATCCAGAAGAGGTATGCAGTGGGATCAACTCATTGCACTTCTGCTCTGACAGGCCAAGGCTGGGAGCAGACTCAACCTGCATGGACAGGGCTAGAAGGAAAGTAGGTCACCAAGATATTCAATGATCCAGCAGGGGGACTTCTGTTACAATTGGCCAGGGCCGGATTAACTTTTTGTGGGCCCAGTGCGAAACATATTTGTGCGCCCCCCCCCCCCCCCCCCCCCCCGCCCCAGGGAATGAAGGGGCCAGGGGCAAGAGCACAGCAGGCAGGGTGGATTTGATTTAAATCATGATTTAAATCACTAGTCATGAAGACTCAATTTAATCATGATTTTCTACATACAAGTGCATACTTGTTGGTTGTTATAACCTTAATACATATTCTTCACAACTCAGAGATAGATGTAGGTTTCATTTTTAGAAGGTACACACTATACATTTTTAAACAGTGATTTATTTTGAAAACTTTTCAGATGAGTTTTACAGCTGTATCAGAAAATGAATGATTGTTTGGTTATTTCATTTACCAAAGATAATTGAAACAGATATTTATGAAGCCATTGGGAGGTGAACTATCTCCAATTCAACAGGTTAATCATTAATATTTGGGGGATTTTCTTGCCAGGCTGTATATTAGAAGGAGAACATCACCAGACAGACATTTAAATTGTTTTATTTAACTAAAACAACAATATTAAGTATTCTGGATTTTTTTCTTCAACAGCAAACATAATATTTTAACAAAAAAGCATATGTCCCTCGCTTCTCACATTTATCTCCAGACTTCTTCTCCTTGTCCAGATCTATTCTGCCCCCAACAATCTTCTATTCATTGAACTTTTTGAAACTTTCCACTTTTAAAGAGAGATTGACCCTGTATACACAAATAGCGTTGAGGTCTGTTATTTCTCACATCTATATATTATTTATTTATTTAAAAACATATTTGCTGTTAACAAGCATGTTACCTCTGGAGACACAAATTCACTGTTTGAGAACTGCAAAACTAATCATCTCTGATGGTTTCTTCTAGACTGAGAACTGAGTCCTATTGGGTAGATAGAAAGATTAAGCTAAATAATCTTTACCAAAGCCTGTGGAACCCCATCAAATTGGGTCCCTAATCCATGAACTATTAGAACTAATTTACAAAACTTTTCTTAAACATTACATGAATATATTGTCTCATACTATAGAATTAGAGTTTATAATCCCTATTCCATGATGAGATATAATGTATCTTAATTATCCGATTCAAATTTTTTTTAAATCCGATTTTTTGATTTTTTTTTAAAGTCATTGATTTTTATCCACCCTGACAGCAGGGCATGGTGGGGGGGGAGGTAGGATTGGTTCCCAGCTGGAACGAGGAAGGGGTCAGGGGCAAGAGCACAGCGGGGCATGGGGGGGGGGGAGAATTGGTCCCCAGCTAGAGCGAGGCAGGGGCCAGGGGCAAGATGAGCACAGTGGGGCATGGGGGGAGGATTAGTCCCTGCTGACTGGAGCAAGGCAGGGGCTGGGGGCAAAAGCACAGCGAGGCGGAAGCTAGGGTTGGTCCCTGGAGCAAGGGAGGGGCCGGGGTAAACTGCAAGTGCAGCGGGGCTGGGGAGGGGGTAAACAGGATCCCCCCCCCCGCCCCTGCCCACATAGAGCAGGTACCGACCTTCTCCCTGATTCTAGCCCATTCTCTTCGTCTCTCTCTCTGCACTGAGCTGAGGGTGGGGGTGCACTAAGTGCAGGGCTGGGGGTGCAGGGTCTGGGAGGGAGTTAGGGTGCAGGAGCAGGCTGGGGGTTGGGATGCAGGGTCTGGCCAGGAGCTAGGGTGAGGGAGGGGGCTCAGGGTTGGGGCAGCAGGTTGGGGTGTGGAGCACTTACCTGGGGCAGTTCCCATTTGGTGCAAGGGGTGCAAGTGGGAATGTGGATGTGTGTGTGCAGGAGGTCCCGTTTGGTGCTCAGGGTGGCAGTGGGGATGTGTGCAAGTGTCAGGGCATGGGACCTGGGGGGCTGGGTATGTGGGGGAGTGCAGGAGTCAGGACTGGGGGCTGGGGGTCTGTGAGGGGGTGCAGGAGTCAGGGCAGAGGGCTGGGGTCATGGGGGTGTTCCCACTCCCCTGTCCTGAGCGGCTCATGGCAGGGGGCTGGAGGGGGTATGCCCTGATTCCACCCCCTTCCCAAGGCCCCGCTCCTGCCTCTTCTCCGCCTCCTCTCCCAAGCGGCAAGTGAGCTGTGGCTCCGCTCCTCCCACTCCCTCGTGCTGTCAAACAGCTGTTCGTTGGCAGGGAGAGTGGGAGGGGCGGGGGAAAGAGGCAGGGGAGGAGCTTGGCTGCCGGCGGAGCCTGCCCTGCTGCAGCAGGAGCTCCAGGAGCCAGCGGCACCAAGCTTCTGCCCCCACAGGAGAGAATGGGGGACAGGGGGCGAAGAAGAGTGGTCCGGGCCGGGGCCCCTTGGGAGAGGGGGCCCATGCCATGGTAAATCCGCTACTGCAATTGGCCAAAGTTTTCAGGGACGATGGGGTACATTGGGGTGGTGTTACCAGCCAGTGTGGTTGGTGGGCTAGTTGCTGGCACTCCCTGTGGCTGGTTTCCAGTGCCATTAAATGAAGAAAATGAATGGTTCCCAGAGGTAAAAGATCTGGGATTTTGGTGATGGGCCTTCAGCTCATCTGATAGGATGATATCACAACTCAATGGCCCCCTCCCTCAGGGGGTCCCCTGGGGAGGCAAATCAGGATTGTATGTTGCTAACACTATTGCAAGGCATTTTGGGAAGGGTTAATGGTGTGAGTGTGGAGTGAAATATTCCTTTGCAGGTTGTGAGAGGCAGAAGGGGGAGGAAGAGAGAGACAGGAATGGGTTAACTTGACGCTCCAGCTAGGTCCAGCAGAGATAAGACGCTGACTTCAGCCCAAGGCCACAGCACACAACTGACTGTCGGCTGCCTGCCAAGACAGATGGGGGCCTGGATTCCAACCTCAACCAGCCATGAGAAAGGAGGCTTCAGCTGAACAGACCTGCAGGGGCTGCGAAAACGAGGGAGAGAGTGAAGGCCAGTGAGGGGGAAAACAACGGTTTTGGCGCCCCGAACAAGTTTTTGCGTCCCTGAAAGCTGAGGTTTTGGGAAAGCTGAGCAAGCCACGGAAGGCCAGTTTGGACTGGTACAAAGAGCATGGAGGACAGAGGTCCCTGAACAAGACGTCTCCAAGAGACTCCAGGACTTAAAACCCTCCCGGGAGCTAAAGCACCTCGGAGATCAACAGCAGACCCCGGACGACCTGTGCACAGGACAGAACTCCCATCCACCTCTTCCCCCCATTCTTCATATGTTACACCCGGGCTTGGCCAGCCCCGGGTAGTGCGTGTGTGAGTATGAAAGTGGGTTAGGGCTTGGGGCACCAACTCTTTCTTCCTTCCTCTGAGTGACGTGGGGAACCCCCAGCACTTTCCACTGTTATTTTATTATTTTATTAATAAAGAGATATATTAGAATTGGAAAAGGTACAGAGAAGGGCAACAAAAATTATAAGGGCTTCCATATGAGGAGAGATTAAAAAGACTGAGACTGTTCATCTTAGAAAAGAGATGACTAAGGGGGGAGATGATAGAGAACTATAAAATCACGAGTGTGGAGACATGAATAGGGAAGTGTTATTTACCCCTTCATGTAACACCAGATTCAGGTTGTTAGGGGGCATATTCCTTCACCCTCTCACTTCCCTGGTCCTTCTCGCATGAACAGAGAGCAACAATACCGGAAGTCCGAAGGTGCAAACAATTCGATGTTTATTGGGGTGAACTTTCAGCAAGCATGCTTCCAGTTTCCTTCCTCAGTGTCCCCTTTCCCAGCTCTGATACCACAGAGCGTTGCCTGTGTCCCTGTTCCCATTCCCGCCCCTTACTTCCTGATTGACTGCTGACTATATAGTAAAACTTGAGTTCTGCTTAGCTAAACCTTAACCAATCATTTTACTGAAATTTAACTAACCAATCCTAACATATTGTAACATGATTATTTAACCAATTATATCCCACCACCTTAATTGGTTTACACCCAACAAAATTAATTATACAGCAGACAGAAACCATCACAGAACCAGACAGAGATTATACAGACAAACAATAGGGAAGTGGAGACTACAGTGATAGAACAATACAGAAATGAGGATTTCACATCCCAGTTATTGATAAGTGAGTTCTTGCCAGCCAGGATGCTATAAAACTAAGTTTCCTTTTACATCTTCTAGGCTCTTCCCTTTCTCTGGAGGTGATAGATCGGATCACCTTCCTAACAGCCCCAGAGCACCTTATTTCCATGTGACTAGTTGGAATGTGAGGATGTGACCGTACACTTCCCAGCTTATGGCTGCCTCTGCTGCTTCGCCAAAGGCCTTAGGCCAGTGGTTCCCAAACTTTAACAGCCCGCGAACCCCTTTCACTAAATTGTGACATCTCGTGAACCCCCTCCTAAAAATGAATATTTCCAGGGATTTAAGTTTAAATTTCCTCAGTGTGATGGATTCGCTTGCCTTGCTCTGCATAGCTCTTGGAAGTTTGGAGAAAGTTTGGAGAAAGATAAAGTCTCAGGTCTGGTTCGGCATCAAGTCTGTTTCTGTATTTGGTTTTCAGATGTGCATACGAGGAAAATGCTTTCTCGCATAAGTATGTTGTTGAAAATGGTAACAAAACTGCAGCAGCTTTTTCTGCCAGAAAGGGGTACTCGTTTCTTAAACTCAGCCAAAAGTTGATCAATGATAGATTTCTGAAACTCCTTTTCAGTTCGTAATCACAGGAGATCTCAATCATTTTCTCTTTTTCCTTGGTGTTTAATATCTGTGTTGAGAAAGTGATATCATCAAAAGGGTTGCGAATTCAATCATTATCGCCTGACATAGCTGGAAAGTATTCCCTGAAAGTTGTGCAAAGTCCTTTTAGGTGTGCAGTTATATTGGTTTTAGTGCACTGATCCAACTGAAGTTTATGTTCTGCCAGGAAGTCATGAAGATTACTGAAACACTCAGCTTGATTGTTTTCCAAACAACTTTCCCAGAACTGCAACTTCTTTATCAGGGATTCAACTTGCTCTTGCATATTGAAAACTGTTATATTGAGGCCTTGAAGAGATAAATTTAGGTCATTAATTCTTGAGAAAATATCTGCTAAATAAGCTACCCTCTGGACCCAGACATTATTTTCCATACAGCTGGCAAGATGGAAAGGGTGGCTGTTGAAAAAAACCTAGGATTTCCGTTCTAAACTCAAACAAGCGCACAAGGATTTTACCCCTTGAGAGCCATCTAACTTCAGTATGGGTCAACATACAGTCGTGTATACTACCCATTTCTTCACAAAGTACGTGAAATATTCTGGAATTTGTTGGCCATGATTTTATGAAATTCACCATTTTCACTGCATTGTCCAGCACTTCCTTCAGTCCCTCTGGCATGCATTTTGTTGCAAGGGCTTGTCTATGGATGCTGCAATGAGTCCAAGAGACTTTTGATGCAACCTTTTTTGTTCGAGCTACAAATCCAGTATACTTCCCCGTCATTGATGTGGCCCATCAGTGCAAATGCCTAGGCAATGAGACCAATCTATTTCCTTTTCTTGAAAATATGCATTAGTCAGATTGAAGATATCTTCTCCAGTTGTACATTCTTCCAGTGGTCGGCAAAACAACAAGTCTTCTTCAACCAGACCTTCATTCACATAACGTACAAACAGTAGCAAAATAGCTAGATTAGCTACATCAGTTGATTCATCCAACTGTATAGCATAATATGGACTATTTTTCACTCTATGTACAATTGTGGTCTCTCCATTATTTGACATGTAATTAATTCTTTGTGACAACATATTATTGGACAAAGGTACCATGTCAATCCTTTTTGCAGCCTTTTCTCCGAGCATGCAATGAACTACGTCTTTTATACATGGACCAATCAAGCTCTCTGCTATGGTATGGGCTTCTGATGCTTTTGCTACTCGGTAGCTCATGTGGTATGATGCTTTAAGTGCATTTTCATGATCAATACTTGCTTTGGATATAAAACTGGTAATGTCAATTTTCTTCTCAGCTAATTTTCGCTTGAAAAAATCAACAGGCTTGTCGAGTTGTGCAGGATGCCTAGTTTCTAAATGGCGCCGAAGTAGAGAAGGTTTGAGGCTGCTGTTTGCTAGAACATCACCAAAAATCACACACAGTGGTTGTGGATGTTCTTGATCACCAATGTATGTAAAGCCATATTTTATATAATCATCGTCATATTTTCTTTTCTTTGTAAGTGACTTTCCAGGACCATCATGATCATTAGACTTAGATTTTCCACAGTGTGGACTTGAGGAAACACTAGCTGATTCCAGCGTCTTTACACTTTCCTCTTTCAGCCACTTATCCATTGAACTTGTGTACAAAAGTTCTAATAAAAATAACAGAGAGAGACTGCTAACAACCAACAAACTAGAAACTGAGAAGATTCACTCACTGAAGCAAATCAGCCCTCCAGAGAGAAGGACAATTACTGAGACACCTTAACACTCCAACACTGGCTACAACGTGCTTCTGGCTGGTTTGGCTCGCAAACAGCTTTTCTTCCACCGAGGAAGGTGGGACAGGAATCTGAGCTGCCACCTGCACCCCACATGGAGTGCTGGGGTTTGGGGCTCCTGGCTCCCCCGCTGACAGGGGAGAGCTGGGGCTGCTGGATCAAACTGCCCGGCCCCGCTCTCCCCGAGGCTCGGGCTGCTGGCTCCCCCGCTGACAGGGGAGGGCTGGGGCTGCTGGCTCAAACTGCCCGGCCCCGCTCTCCCTGGGGCTCGGGCTGCTGGCTCCACCGCTGACAGGGAGGGCTCGGGCTGCCGGCTCAAACTGCCCGCTCTCCACGAGACTCGGGCTGCCAGTTCCCTGGCTGACAGGGGAGGGGCTCGGGCTGCCAGCTCAAACTGCCCAGCCCTGCTCTCCCTGGGGCTCGGGCTGCCGGCTCCCCCGCTGACAGGGGAGGGCTGGGGCTGCCGACTCAAACTGCCCGCTCTCCACGAGACTCGGGCTGCCAGTTCCCTGGCTGACAGGGGAGGCCTCGGGCTGCTGGATCAAACTGCCCGGCCCCGCTCTCCCTGGGGCTCGGGCTGCCGGCTCAAACTGCCCGCTCTCCATGAGACTCGGGCTGCCGGCTCCCTGGCTGACAGGGGAGGGGCTCGGGCTGCCTGCTCAAACTGCCCGGCCCCACTCTCCCTGGGACTCGGGCTGTCTGCCCTGCAACTGGGTCCCAGCAGAGTCCTCTGGCCGCCATTAATGAAATTTTTCTTGCGAAGCCCCTGAAACGTTCTGTGAACCCCCAGGGGTTCGCGAACCCCGCTTTGGGAACCACTGCCTTAGCCTAAGAACAGGGCCTCAGACTGTCACAGTGAGAAAAGGCCCTTACACAGGCAGACTGGGATTTTGATTCTTTCTTTTATACCTCTATAACTAGCTTAGTGATAAGAATACACCTAAATAAGGAAGTACTTCGTGCAATGCACAGTCACCCTGTAGAACTCATTGCCAGGGGATGCTGTGAAGGTCAAAAGTATAACTGGATTAAAAAAAGGAATTAGATAAATTCATGGACCATCAATGGCCATTGGTCAAGATGGTCAGGGATGCAACCCCATGCTCTGGGTGTCCCTAAACCTCTGACTGCCAGAAGCTGAGACTGGATGACAAGATCAGTTGCCCTGTTCTGTTCATTCCCTCTGAAGTACCTGGCATTGACCACTATTGAAAGACAGGACACTGGGCTAGATGGACCATTGGTCTGACCCAGTATGGCCGTTCTTATGTTCACTGTGCAACCCATTACGGTCTCCCACAAGGAACACACTGGTGCTTAATACTGAGCAGGAAAGGCCACAACATGTGTTGTGAGCAAATCAAACATGTGCAATTGCTCACTGGCACAAGCCCTTTAACCTTCACAAAGCAGAGCAAAGAGGGCAGCTTTCTATCTGCTGTGAAACCCCTGGGGTGGATTCTGACCCATGGCAGATTTAATCTGGTGCCACATCTCCAAAGCTAATGGAGTTGCTCCTAATTTACACCTGCATAAATAAGAGCAGAATCAGACCCCCGTCTCTTTGAGCTTCATGACTTTTACATATTTCAATCACAATTATCGATGGACCAAACCACAGCCATGACCTGTACTCTGGGGCCAGTGCCGTAACAAGAGCGAGGCGAGTGAGGCATTTGCCTCAGGCACACAAAGCTGGGGAGGTGGTGCAGATAGGGTTACCATACGTCCGGTTTTTCCCGGACCTGTCCGGCTTTTCGGCAATCAAACCCCCGTCTGGGGGGAATTGCCAAAAAGCCAAACATGTCCGGGAAAATGCCGGCCGGGCACTTCCCCTTTCGCGGCGGCTCTGCTCCTCCCCTGACTCTTTGACTCTGTTTAAGAGCCGAGCTGCCCGAGCGCTATGGGCTTCAGGCAGCCCCCTTGCCTCCGGACCCCAGACGCCGGCCAGGCACTTCCCCTCCGGGTCTCCGGCGGCGCAGGGTCCGGAGGCATGAGGGCTGCCTGAAGCTGGTAGCGCTCGGGCAGCTCGGCTCTTAAACAGAGCCGAAGAGTCAGGGGAGGAGCAGAGCCTCCGGCCACGGCGGCTCTGCTCCTCCCCTGACTGTTCGGCTCTGTTTAAGAGCCGAGCGCTACGGGCTTCGGGCAGCCCCCATTGCTCCGGACCCTGCGCTGCCGGAGCCCGGGAGGGGAAGTGCCCGGCCGGGGGCGCAGGGTCCGGAGGCATAGGGGCTGCCTGAAGCCCAAGCGCTACCGGCTTCACGGTTTGCCAGGCAGACTCCAGACCCTGCGCCCCCGGCTGGGCGCTTCCCCTCCCGGGCTCCAGCTGCGCTGGGGAAGCGCCGGCCGGGGGCGCAGGGTCTGGGGGCTGCCCGGCAAACCATGAAGCCGGTAGCGCTCGGGCAGCCCTTTTCGCGTGGCTGGGAGTGGAAGGGAGGAGGGGGCGGAGTTAGGGCGGGAAGGGGCGGAGTTGGGGCTGGGCTGGGAAATGGGCGGGGCCAGGGCCCCGTGGAGGGACCTCTTTTTTTATTTGTGAAATATGGTAACCCAATGTGGAGAGAGAAAGAAAAAAGCTGCTGGCACGGAGATATTTATAACCCAGGTGATCTCCCCACCGCCCCCAGCCCCACCTGCCACCCCCCTGTGCCTCCCCCGAGTGTCTCCCGGCCTGACTTCCTTCCCAGCTCTCCTCCCAGCCCGGAGCAGAGCAGCTTCATGTTGCCTCCCTGCAGCAACTGCTGCCGCAGGGTCCTAATGCCCCCCACCTACACTGCCAGGGCAGACTGACTCTGAGCCTGCCCTTCCCCCTCAAACCCTTCCCTTTTCCGGCAGGACCCTCCAGCAGAACAGGGGCCCCACCGCGCACAGTCACCACTCCTGCCCCACACTGGGCAAGGAGGCAGCCCCATCCCTCACCCCCAGTGAATCTACAGTCAGGGGCAACAGCAAGGGAGGAGGCGCACGCAGCACCCCCCGGCACCCACCACAGGGGAGGCGAGGGAGATTCCTGGACCTGAGAGGGGCCCGAGGAGCACATGCAGTGACAGTGGTGGGGGTGACTGTGCTGCTGGGGGGGGCAGGAAAGGGGGGCTCCTCCACCAGCGCTTGCTGCTGCCGGCAGGGAAAGGGCTGGGGGGAGTCCTCCTCTCTGGCCCTGTTCTGGAGCAGCCTGCCTGCACCCCAAACTCATCCCCAGCCCCGCCCCACCCCAGAGCCCACACCCCCAGTCAGAGCTTTCACCCCCCCACTGCACCCTCAACCCTCTGCCCGAGCCCTGAGCCCCTCCAGCGCCCCAAACACCTTATACCCAGTCCCAGCCAGACCCAAAACCCCCCACACACCAACCCTCTGCCCCCGCCCTGAGCCGCTCCAGCACCCCGAACACCTCATCCCCAGTCCCAGCCAGAGCCCTGACCCCCCACACCCTGACCCTGTACCCAAGCCCTGAGTCCCTCCCACACCCCAACCCCCCCATTCCCAGACAGAGCCCTCACCCTACACACCCTGATCCTCTGCCTGAGCCCTGAGCCCCTCCAGCACCCCAAACACCTCATCCCCACTCCCAGCCACAGCCCTCATCCCCCCCTGTCATAACTATAAAGGTAAGGGTAACAGCTGTCCTGTGTACAGTACTATAAAATCCCTCCTGGCCAGAGACTCCAAAATCCTTTTCCCTGTAAAGGGTTAAGAAGCTCAGGTAACCTGGCTGGCATCTGACCTAAAGGACCAATAAGGGGACAAGATACTTTCAAATCTTGGGGGGGGGGGAAGGCTTTTGTTTGTGTTCTTTGTTTTGGGAGAGTGTTCGTTCTCGGGACTGAGAGCGACCAGACATCAATCCAGGTTCTCCACATCTTTCTAAACAAGTCTCTCCTATTTCAAACTTGTAAGTAAATAGCCAGGCAAGGCGTGTTAGTTTTCCTTTGTTTTTCTCAACTTGTAAATGTACCTTTTACTAGAGTGTTTATCTTTGTTTGCTGTACTTTGAACCTAAGACTAGAGGGGAGTCCTCTGAGCTCTTTAAGTTTGATTACCCTGTAAGGTTAATTTCCATACTGATTTTACAGAGATGATTTTTACCTTTTTCTTTAATTAAAAGCCTTCTTTTTAAGAACCTGATTGATTTTTCCTTGTTTTTAGATCCAAGGGGGTTGGATCTGTATTCACCAGGAGTTGGTGAAAGGAAAGAGGGGGAAAGGTCAATTTCTCCTTGTTTTAGATCCAAGGGGATTGGATCTGTGTTCACCAGGAGTTGGTGGGAGGTAGGAGGGGGGATGGTTAATTTATCCTTGTTTTAAGATCCAAGGGGTTTGGATCTGTATTCACCAGGAGTTGGTGAAAGGAAGGAGGGGGAAAGGTTAATTTCTCCTTGTTTTAGATCCAAGGGGATTGGATCTGTATTCACCAGGGAATTGGTGAAAGGTTTTCTCAGGGCTTCCCAGAGTGGGAATCTAATTGGGAAATGGTGGCAGCGGACCAGAGCTAAGCTGGTAGTTAAGCTTAGAAGTTTTCATGCAGGCCCCTACATTTGTACCCTAAAGTTCAAAGTGGGGATCCAGCCTTGACACCCCCACACACCAACCCTCTACCCCAGCACAGAGCCCCTCCAGCACCCCAAACACCTAATCCCCAGTCCCAGCCAGAGCCCTCACCCGCGCCACACCAACCCTCTGCCCGAGCCCTGAGCCCCTCCCACACCCCAAACCCCCCATTCCCAGCCAGAGCCCTCATCCCCCCACACTCTGACCCTCTGCCCGAGCCCTGAGCCCCTCCCACACCCCAAACCCCCCATTCCCAGCCAGAGCCCTCATCCCCCTATCCCTGACCCTCTGCCTGAGCCCTGAGCCCCTCCCATAACCCAAACCCCACAATCCCAGCCAGAGCCCTCACCCCCCAACACTTTGACCCTTTGCCCGAGACCGGAGCCCCTCCACCATCCCAAACAACTCATCCCCACTCCCAGCCAGAGCCCTCATCCCCCGCACACACAAACCTGTGCCCCAGCCCTCAGCCCCTCCAGCACTGCAAACACCTTATCCTCAGTCCCAGCGAGAGCCCTCACCCCCACACCCTGACCCTCTGCCCGAGCCCTGAGCCCCTCCCACACCACAAACACCTCATCAACAGTCCCAGCCAGAGCCCTCACCCCCCACACCCTGACCCTCTCCCGGAGCCCTGAACCCCTCCCACACCCCAAACACCTTATCCCCAGTCCCAGCCAGAGCCCTCATCACCCTACACCCTAACCTTCTGCCCGAGCCCTGAGGCCCTCTCACACCCAAACCCTCCATTCCCAGCCCCAGCCGGAGCCCTCATTCCCCTGCACCCTGACGCTCTGCCCCAGCTCTGAGCCCCTCCCACACCCCAACCACCCATTCCCATCCCCAGGCAGAGCCCTCACAACCGTGCACCCTGACCCTCTGCCCGAGCCCTGAGCCCCTCCCACACCCCAAGCCCCCCATTCCCATCCCCAGGCAGAGCCCTCACCCCCCTGCACCCTGACCCTCTTACCGAGCCCTGAGCCCGTCCCACACCCCAAACTCCCCATTCCCAGCCAGAGCCCTCATCCCCCTATCCCTGACCCTCTGCCCGAGCCCTGAGCCCCTCCCACACCCCAACACCTCATCCCCACTCCCAGCCAGAGCCCTATTCCCCCCACACACAAACCCTCTGACCCAGCCCTGAGCCCCTCCAGCACCCCAAACACCTGACCCTCAGTCCCAGCCAGAGCCCTCACACCCCCACACACCAATCCTCTGCCCGAGCCCTGAGCCCCTCCAGGACCCCAAACCCCCCATTCCCAGCCCCAGCCAGAGCCCTCATCCCCCACACCCTGACCCTCTGCCCCAGCCCTGAGCCCCTCCAGCACCCCAAACACCTTATCCTCAGTCCCAGCCAGAGCCCTCACACCCCCACACACCAATCCTCTGCCCGAGCCCTGAGCCCCTCTCACACCCCAACCCCCCATTCCCATCCCCAGCCGGAGCTCTCATCCACCTGCACCCTGACCCTCTGCCCCAGCCCTGAGCCCCTCCCACACCCCAACCCCCCATTCCCATCCCCAGGCAGAGCCCTCACACCCCCACACATCAATCCTCTGCCCGAGCCTTGAGCCCCTCCAGCACCCCAAACCCCCCATTCCCAGCCCCAGCCAGAGCCCTCATCACCCACACCCTGACCCTCTGCCCGAGCCCTTAGCCCCTCCCATACCCCAAACACCTCATCCCCAGTCCCAGCCAGAGCCCTCACCCCCACTCCCTGACCCTCTGCCCGAGCCCTGAGCCCCCTCCCACACCCCAAACACCTCATCCCCAGTCCGAGCCAGAGCCCTCACCCCCACACCCTGACCCACTGCCCGAGCCCTGAGCCCCCTCCAGATCCCCAAACACCTCATCCCCACTCCCAGCCAGAGACCTCATGCCCCGCACACACCAACCCTCTGCCCGAGCCATGAGACCCTCCCACACCCCAAACCCCCATTCCCAGCCAGACCCCTCATCACCCTACACCCTACATCCTAACCTTCTGCCCGAGCCCTGAGCCCTTCCAGCACACCGAACACCTCATCCCCACGCCCAGCCAGAGCCCTCATTCCCCTACACCCTGACCCTCTGCCCCAGCCCTGAGCCCCTCCAGCACCCCAAACACCTCATCTTCAGTCCCATCCAGAGCCCTCACCCCTCCACACACCCCACACCAACCCTCTGCCCAAGCCCTGAGCCCCTCCAGCACCCCTAAAACCTCACCCCCATTCCCAGACAGAGCCCTCACTCCCCCAGACTCTGACCCTCTACCCAAGCCCTGATGCCCTCCCACACCCCAAAACCCCATTCCCAGCCAGAGCCCTCATCCCCCTCCACCCTAATCTTCTGCCTGAGCCCTGAGCCCCTCCCATACCCCAAACCCCCATTCGCAGCCCCAGCAGGAGCCCTCATCCCCCCGCACCGTGACCCTCTGCCCGAGCCCTGAGCTCCTCCAGCACCCCAAACACCTCATCCCCAGTCCCAGCCAGAGCCCTCATCCCCCGACACCCTGACCCTCTGCCCCAACCCTGAGCCCCTCCCACACCCCAAACCCACCATTCCCAGCCCCAGCCAGAGCCCTCATCCCCGTGCACCCTGACTCTCTGCCCCAGCCCTGAGACCCTCCCACACCCCAAACTCCCCATTCCCAGCCACAGCCCTCATCCCCCTATACCCTGACCCTCTGCCCCAGCTCTGAGCCCCCTCCAGCACCGCAAACACCTCATCCACAGTCCGAGCCAGAATCCTCACCCCCACACACCCTGACCCTCTGCCCCTGCCCTGAGCCCCCTCCCACACCCCAAACCCCCATTCCCAGCCAGAGCCCTCATCCCCACAGACACCAACCCTCTGCCCCAGACCTGAGCCCCCTCCAGCACCCCAAACACCTCATCCCCACTCCCAGCCAGAGACCTCATCCCCCCACACCCTGACCCTCTGCCCGAGCCCCTCCAGTACCTCAAACACCTCATTGCCAGTTCCAGCCAGAGGTCTCATATCCCTACACCCTGACCCTCTGCCCCAGCCCTGAGCCCCTCCAGCACCCCAAACACCGTATCCCCATTCCCAGCCAGAGCACTCATCCCCCTACACTCTGACCCTCTGCCTGAGAACTGAGCCCCTCCCACACCCCAAACCCCCCATTCCCAGCCCCAGCCAGAGCCCTCACCCCCCTGCACCCTGACCCTCTGCCCCAGCCCTGAGCCCCCTCCGGCACCCCAAACACCTCATCCCAGGCCCAGCCAGAGCCCTCACACCCCCCACACACCAACCCTCTACCCAAGCCCTAACCCCTCGCTCACCCCAACCCCCCCATTCCGAGACAGAGCCCTCATCCCCCTACACAATAACCTTCTGCCCAAGACCTGAGCCCCCTCCCACAGCCCACACCCCTCATTCCCAGTCACAGCCACAGCCCTCATCCCCCTGCACCCTGACCCTCTGCCCCAGCCCTGAGCCCCTCCCACACCCCAAACCCCCCATTCCCATCCCAGGGCAGACCCCTCACCCAGCTTGCACCATGACCCTCTGCCCAAGCCCTGAGCCCCTCCCACACCCCAAACCCCCCATTCCCAGCAAGAGCCCTCATCCCGCTACACCCTGACACTCTGCTCGAGCCCTGAAACCCTCCCACACCCCAACACCTCATCCCCACTGCCAGCCAGAGCCCTCATCCCCCCGCACACAAACCCTCTGCCCCAGCCCTGAGCCCCTCCAGTACCTCAAACACCTCATCCCCAGTCCCAGCGAGAGCCCTCACCCCCACACACACCAACCCTCTGACCCAGCCTGAGCCCCTCCAGCACCTCAAACACCTTATCCTCAGTCCCAGCGAGAGCCCTCACACCACCACACACAAACCCTATGCCCGAGCCCTGATCCCCTCCAGCACCCCAAACCCCCCATTCCCAGCCCCAGCCAGAGCCCTCATTCCCCACATCCTGACCCTCTGCCAGAGCCCTGAGCCCCTCCAGCACGCCAAACACCTTATCCCCAGTCCCAGCCAGAGCCCTCATCACCCTACACCCTAACCTTCTGCCCAAGCCCTGAGCCCCTCCCACAACCCAAACCCCCCATTCCCAGCCCCAGCCGGAGCCCTCAACCCCCTGCACCCTGACCCTCTGCCCCAGCCGTGAGACCTTCCAGCACGCCGAACACCTCATCCCAACGCCCAGCCAGAGCCCTCATCCCCCTACACCCTGACCCTCTGCCCCAGCCCTGAGCCCCTCCAGCACCCCAAACACCTCATCCCCATTCCCAGACAGAGCCCTCATCCCCCCACACTCTGACCCTCTGCCTGAGCCCTGAGCGCCTCCCACACCCCAAAACCCCATTCCCGGCCAGAGCCCTCATCCCCCTCCAACCTAATCTTCTGCCCGAGCCCTGAGCTCCTCCAGCACCCCAAACACCTCATTCCCAGCCCCAGCCAGAGCCCTCATCCCCCTACACCCTAACCTTTTGCCCCAGCCCTGAGCCCGCTCCAGCACCCCAACCCCCCATTCCCAGCCAGAGCTCTCATCCCGCTACATCCCTGACCCTCTGCCCCAGCCCTGAGCCCCCTCCCACACCCCAAACCCCCCAGTGTCAGCCACAGCCCTCATCCACCTACACCCTGACCCTCTGCCCCAGCTCTGAGCCCCCTCCAGCACCCCATCACCCCATTAACAGCCAGAGCCCTTATCCCTCTACACTCTAACCCTCTGCCCCTGCCCTGAGCCCTCTCCCACACCCCAAACCCCCATTCCCAGCCAGAGCCCTCACCCCAACACCCTGACCCTCTCCCCCAGCCCTGAGCCCCCTGCAGGACCCCAAACACCTCATCGCCAGTCCCAGCCAGAGCTCTCATACCCATACAATCTGACCCTCTACCCAAGCCCTGAGCCCCTCCCACACCCCAAACCCCCCATTCCGAGACAGAGCCCTCTTCCCCCTACACCCTAACCTTCTGTCCAAGACCTGAGCCCCCTCCAGCAGCCCACACCCCCCATTCCCAGTCACAGCCAGAGCCCTCACCCCCCTGCACCCTGACCCTCTGCCCGAGCCCTGAGCCCCTCCCACACCCCAAACCCCGCATTCCCAGCCAGAGTCCTCATCCCCCTACACCCTGACCCTCTGCCCGAGCCCTGAGCCCCTCCCACACTCCAACACCTCATCCCCACTCCCAGCCAGAGCCCTCATCCCCCTCCACACAAACCCTCTGACCCAGCCCTGAGCCCCTCCAGCACCCCAAACCACCCATTCCCAGCCCCAGCCAGAGCCCTCATCCACTACACCCTGACCCTCTGCCCGAGCCCTGAGCCCCTCCAGCACCCCAAACCACCCATTCCCAGCCCCAGCCAGAGCCCTCATCCACTACACCCTGACCCTCTGCCCGAGCCCTGAGCCCCTCCAGCACCCCAAACACCTTATCCCCAGTCCCAGCCAGAGCCCTCATCACCCTACACCCTGACCCACTGCCCCAGCCCTGTGCCCCCCAGCACCCTAAAAACCTCATCTTCAGTCCCAGCCAGAGCCCTCACCCCCACACACACCAACCCTCTGCCCGAGCCCTGAGCCCCTCCAGCACCTCAAACACCTCATCCCCATTCCCAGACAGAGCCCTCACCCCCCCACACTCTGACCCTCTGCCCGAGCCCTGAGCCCATCCCACACCCCAAACCCCCCAGTCCCACCCAGAGCCCTCATCCCCTTACACCCTAAGCCTCGGCCCCAGCCCTAGGCCTCTCCCACACCCCAAAACCCCATTCCCAGCCAGAGCCGTCATCCCCCCGCACAGTGACCCTCTCCCCGAGCCCTGAGCCCCTCCAGCACCCCAAACACCTTATCCCCAGTTCCAGCCACAGCCCTTATCCCCGTACATCCTGACCCTCTGCCCCAGCCCTGAGCCCCTCCAGCACCCGAAACACCTCATCCCCAGTCCAAGCCAGAGCCCTCATCCCCCACACACACCAACCCTCTGCCCGAGCCCCTCCAGCACCCCAAACACCTCATCCCCAGTCCAAGCCAGAGCCCTCATCCCCCACACACACCAACCCTCTGCCCCAGCCCTGAGCCCCCTCCAGCACCCCAAACACCTCATCCCCAGTCCCAGCCAGAGCCCTCATCCCCCTGCACGCTAATCTTCTGCCTGAGCCCTGAGCCCCTCCCACATCCCAACCCCCCCATTCCGAGCCAGAGCCCTCATCCCCCTACACCCTGACCCTCTCCCCGAGCCCCCTCCCACACCCCAAACACCTCATCCCCAGTCCCAGCCAGAGCCCTCATCAACCCACACCCTGACCCTCTGCCCGAGCCCTGAGCCCCCTCCCACGCCCCAAACACCCCATCCCCAGGCCCATCCTGAGCCCTCATCCCCCACACACACCAACCCTCTGCCCCAGCCCTCAGCCCCCTCCAGCACCGCAAACACCTCATCCCCAGTCCCAGCCAGACCCTCATCCCCCCACACACCCCAAACACCTCATCCCCAGTCCCAGCCAGACCCTCATCCCCCCAACACACCAACCGTCTGCCCCGCCCTGAGCCCCCTCCAGCACCGCAAACACCTCATCCCCAGTCCCAGCTAGACCCTCATCCCCCCACACACCCCAAACACCTCATCCCCAGTCCCAGCCAGAGCCCTCACCCCCACACCCTGACCCTCTGCCCGAGCCCTGAGCCCCTCCCACACCCCAAACCCCCCATTCCCAGCCAGAGCCCTCATCCCCCTACACCCTAACCTTCTGTCTGAGCCCTGAGCCCCTCCCACACCCCAAACACCTCATCCCCATTCCCAGCCAGAGCCCTCATCCCCCCACACCCTGACCCTCTGCCCCAGCCCTGAGCCCCTCCTACACCCCAAACCCCCCAGTCCCAGTCAGAGCCCTCACCTTCCACACACCAACCCTCTGCCTCAGCTCTGATCCCCTCCCACACCCCAAACCTCCCATTCCCATCCCCAGCCAGAGCTCTCACCCCTACTCTCGCCCTGAGCCCCTCCCACACTCCAAACACCTCATCTGCAGCCACACCTACAGCCCTCACCCCTGCATCCCTCTGCACCCCTCCCATTTCCAAACTCCCTCCCAGAACCCGCACCCCAATCTCCTGCCCCAGCCTAGGGCCTGCATCCAAGACCTCCTCCCTCACCCAGACTCCCTCCCAGAGCCTTGGGTGGGTGGGGGGGTGGAGTTTGGGTGGGGGCAGGTTCTGGGCACCACCAAAATTTCTACAAACCTGCCACCCCTGATCCTGCCCTGCAATCCTGAACTCCCAGCATTCTCAGGACACATGCTGAACCCTAGTGGCCACTGCTGATATCCAGCACCTCCCTCCTCTTTTAACCTGTGAGTCCCTCTCTGGATTGGAACTGGACTGGAACCAAAGACCATGTCATAACTATAAAAGGAAGGGTAACAGCCCTGCTCTGTAGAATACTGTAAAATCCCTTCTGGCCAGAGACTCCAAAATCCTTTTACCTGTAAAGGGTTAAGAAGCTTGGGTAACCTGGCTGACACCTGACCCAAAGGACCAATAAGGGGACTTTCAAATCTTGGTGGGGGGAAGGCTTTTGTTTGTGCTCTTTGTTTTGGGGGTTGTTCGCTCTTGGGACTAAGAGGGACCAGACATCAATTCATGCTCTCCAAATCTTTCTGAACAAGTCTCTCATATTTCAAACTTGTAAGTAACAGCCAGGCAAGGCGTGTTAGTTTTGTCTTTGTTTTCTCAACTTGTAAATGTTCCTTTTGCTAGAGGGTTTACCTCTATTTGCTGTAACTTTGAACCTAAGGCTAGATGGGGGTCCTCTGGGCTCTTTGAATCTGATTACCCTGTAAAGTTATTTTCCATCCTGATTTTACAGAGATGATTTTTACCTTTCTTTCTTTAATTAAAAGCCTACTTTTTAAGAACCGGATTTGATTTTTCCTTGTGTTAAGATCCAAGGGGATTGGATCTGAACTCACCAGGAATTGGTGGGGGAAAGGAGGGGGGATGGTTAAATTCTCCTTGTGTTAAGATCCAAGGGTTTGAATCAGTGTTCACCAGGAAATCGGTGAAGAAGTCTCTCAAGGCTACCCAGGGAAGGGAGTTAGTACTTGGGAGTGGTGGCAGCAAAACCAGATCTAAGCTGGTAGTTAAGCTTAGAAGTTCTCATGCAGGTCCCCACATCTGTACCCTAAAGTTCAGAGTGGGGAAGGAACCTTGACAGACCATCTTGGAAGCAACATTACCAGCCCAAGCAGTCAAAAATCATGAGTTGACCCCCCAAAATCACAGGCTCTACCGCCGCCGCTTCATTCATTCTTCAGCGGCAATTCGGCGGCAGGCCCTTCCCTTCGAGAGGGACTGAGGGACCCGCCGCCGAATTGCCGCCGAAGAGCCGGCCCTGGGGGAGGGCGCAATTTTATATTCTTGCCTCAGGCGCAAAAATACCTAGTTACGGCTCTGTCTGGGGCACTCAGAATGGATCTGGCTGTTGTGTTTTAGCCCCTTCTGTAGCTAACACTACCCTAGGACAGGTTTTTGCAGTGACTCTCCTTTCCAGTTCTCTGATTACTGTTTTGTTTAACAAACATTTCCCCTCCTATCCTTTCTAGATCTATGCAAGTCCGCTGAGCTACGTAGCACACTGGATCTGCAGTTTCAGGGAACCTATGCCAATGTACTCAACTGAGCATACAGCTAAAGCAAGAGAGAACCCCACAAAGAAGTTAGTGATGAAAGAAAAGGCTTTGGGGTATCCTAAGACCTTAAGAATGCTAAGAAAAATAACAGGGCTTTTCTGTCCCAATGACTTGCAGCTGTTCAGACAGTGAACTCGTGTCTCACCCTCATGTCCACCAACTCAGCTCTTGTTTATTCTGGATATTCATCAATGGAGTCATTTTCTCAAACATGGCATAAGTTTTTCAAAAAAACAAACATACTCCTCCAATGAAACTAACAAAAAAGGTAGGCGGGGACTCGACTGAGTGAAATCAGCTCAGGGGAAACGACACAGCCCATATTTAACTGAACTTGCAAAGAGACCGAGACAGAGAGAGACTAGAGGCAGCTGTGAAGAGACCATGGCAGGGTTTCATGTCCATAGTGTCCTGGTGACAAGATCCAATCGGGGAATTGGCCTGGAGCTGATCAAGCATTTTATTGGGAAACCGAACCCACCAGAAGTGATCTTTGCCACCTGCCGGGACCCACAGGGAGTGTGAGCGCAGGTGAGAAGCAGCTTTTTTACTTAGCTGAACTTTGTTTTAGAAAATGTTCTCCAAAAGGGCATGGAATAAAAGCAGGTTTAGGTGGCAGATCCCATGACTGAGTCTGTAACACGGTTTCCCAGCTGTATGTTCCCCTCCACCCCTGAAACCTGCCCTCTTAAAACAGGGAATCTTGCAAGTTTCAGGAGGAGGCCTGATTTGGACTGAGCCCAATTTTACCCAACCCTAACACTACTGGGCCAGATCCTCCACTGCCCTGCGCCTTGTGCAGAGTGGGTGTGAGGTGCTGCCATTCTGTTAGCTCCCCCCAACACACAGACAGACATTCTGTCCGCCTCTGCCCTCCCTCTGCACCCAGATCACCCCCAGTCATTGCTGCTCAGACATTGCTCCTACATTCTCCTTGACACTTATGCAACTCTACTGCTGCACGTTAACTATACGCAGCTCTAGTGCGCGTTGTATCACTCGCTTGTCCCCATTATCATGTAAAGTATTGGCCCCTCGCAGAGCCGCAGCTAGAATGTCACAGTTATGTTACCCTGTAATGATGGCAGGGAGCCTGGCACATTGCCCAATCAGATACCCGATTTGTTACACATCCATAGGCCTGTTATGCCAGGGGTCCAAGGCAGACCTGGCTGATGTTCAGGCTTGGCGTGGGGAAGGATTTCTGCCAGACCACCTCACCTCCTCTGAGACCCCAGCCCTCCTTCCCCAACAGTGCTGGGACCACCCATTAACCCTTGATGTAGCTGTGGGGGAAGTGAGATTTGCCTGGTGTCCCATAATCCTTCCTATAGTGGGAGGTCTCCCTGTGATGCTTCTTCCTTTCTGGCTCCTTGCACTATAGACATTTGGGCTCGGGCTGCAACTTGAGCTCTGGGACCCTCCCACCTCACAGGGTCCTACAGTCCAGGCTCCAGTCCGAGTATGAACATCTACACCAGAATTAAGCAGCCTGCTGGAATGGGCCACCCAGAGGTGTTTAATTGCAGTGCAGACAAACCCTGCGAGGGTAATAAACTAAGTTCCCTCTAAGCTGGCCCCGGCCTCATAGCTGCCCCAGCAGGGAGAGACACCTCTCCCCTGTCCACTGTCCCCAGAGCTGCCGCGGCGAGAGAGAACTGGGGGGAGTCCTCTCTCCCCGATGCAGCCCCAGGGCAGCTTGAATCCCAAATCCCTCATCCCCAGCCCCACCCCACAGCCCTCACCCCTGCACCCCAACCCTCTGCCTGAGCCCTGCCCACATCCCAAACCCCTCATCCCCAGCCCCACCCCAGATCCCGCACACACAGCTGGAGTCCGCACCCCCACATACACACACCCCAACCTTCTGCCCCAGCCCTGAGCCCCCTCCTGCACTCTGAACCCCTCAGCCCCACCCCTGCCACACATCACCTCCATATTGGTGCACATAACAAAATTAATTCCGCACATGGACGTAAAAAATTAGAGGGAATATTGGTACTAAATGGCTACTGCTCTCCAGCAACTGTCTTCAGGGAGGTTCCCAGTGACCCCGCCTCTCCGTATCTGCCCATGGCTTGTCATGGAGGGGCAGGCCAGAAGCCAATATCTAGAGTCGGGTGAATAATGGATATTTTGTTTTGCTGGCAATTCCAAAAAAGCAGACAGACAAAAATATTGTTATGGGTCAAACTAAAAACAATTTTTACAAAAACGTTAGAAATTTGAAAAAAAAAAATCTATTTCAGGTCAAATGAAATGTTTGCTTCGATCTGAAACAAAATGTTCTGATTCTGAGCAGTTTTAAATGGTTTGGAAGGTTTTTTAAAAAATAAAATTACAGGAAATTTCCAAACAAAAGTTGTTTTGAACAGAAATATTGAAACATTTTGATTTTTTTCAGGTTTCTCTAGAAATCAACACAAATTCCCAAGCTCGTTTGGTGTTATCGAATCTGCAACTTTTGCTCAAAGGAGTTGGCCAAATTTTTCACCCAGCTCTACTGATATCCCCAACCAGTCCCCCAATCCCCATATGACACCAATGGGGCAAGAAAGGTTTCTGCGTTGCTACTTTATCACTACCTGGTGCTAAAAGATGCACCTTTACTACTTCACAGCAGCCCGTAGGTAGGAGATCTGGGAGGTTCCTTAGCTGTTTCTCAGGGGCTCCACAGAGCAATTACTAAAACATGAGCTGATCCCCAGTGCCTGCTCCTGGGGGCTCTGGAATAAGAGAAAAATCTGTCAACAGGAGTGAGTGATAGGTATGGGAGACCAGGTGAGTGATCGCTGGGGCAGAGTTGGGAGAATGGGGGAAAGAGGAGAACTGATGGAGAGAGGCTGAGGGGATGGGGAAGGAAGAAGAAACAGGAGGCAGGTTAGAAGAGAGGATGGATGGGGGAAGAGGAGTGACAGACAGAAAAAGGGAGTGAACAACATGCAAGGTGTGTGAAAAGGGAAAGCCAGCTGAAGGACAGAATGGATGGGGAACAACATGTGGTAAAGGCCCTAGACAGGGGAAAAGCTGGGACTTCATATGCACCCACTCTGATTTTTTGGTTCCATGATGACCCATGCTGTTCCCATGGTCTTCACTCAGAGCAGTGTCTTGGCGCTCCCAGGCATTATTAACTGCCAGCCACAGGGTCAGCTTCTGCTCTCTGTTAAGCTCACATACCCCCATTTAAATGAATGGGATTGCATGTGGGTGACAGCAGAATCTGTGCCATAGGGCTGTGGGTGTTCTTGGTGCCAGGGCTCTGTCTGATGGGGTGATGCACATAATGCATTTTTTTTTTTTTTTTTTTTTTTTTTTTGCTTCCAGGAACTAAAAAAATTGGCTTCCAAGCACCCAAACGTTGTGATTCTGCAGCTAGGTACATCCTCGGTGCATCTGTCCTACCAACCAGCACGCTGCAGACACTGCATGGCCAGCTCTCCGTTAGCTGCTTTCTGATTCGCAGTCTCGGCTCTACGTTCTCTATGACCCTTTCCACATCCATTCTTTTCCAGCTTCCTAACACCTGACTAGATCGTAATCACTAGTGCAGCTAAACAGACCACAACTTGTTAGTGCACTGCTAGTGTCAGTGGATCGTAGTTCCTCATCACTGAATAATGCATAAAGCGCAGTTACAGAGGCTGCCTGCCTCGTCTGGTAATCTGTGCCAAACTCTGCACCTGGTTCTGCTCCCTTTAAATCAAAGAAGTGTTCTGCCGCTGATTCCAGCACGGGAGCAGGACTGGATCAATCCATCAGAGTTAGGAGTGACACAAGCCTCTGCTCAACATTTTAACTGAATTCTCTCTCAGCTGTCTCTAGAGATGGGCTTTTAACCAGGCTACCATAATTGTGGCTGTATTTATTTCATATATCAGGGGGTAGCCGTGTTAGTCTGTATCTACAAAAACAACAAGGAGTCTGGTGGCACCTTAAAGACTAACAGATTTATTTGGGCATAAGCTTTCGTGAGTAAAAACCTCACTTCTTCGGATCCGAAGAAGTGAGGTTTTTACTCACGAAAGCTTATGCCCAAGTAAATCTGTTAGTCTTTAAGGTGCCACCAGACTCCTTGTTGTTTTTATTTCATATAGTATCAGGAATGGAACCAAACCATGCTCATAACCAGTCCTGTATTCTCTGTCCAGAAGCTACAGACTCAGCGAGCATCGAGAGCGCTGCAAAGAAAGCTGAGGCCCATCTGGGAGGAACTGGCCTAAATTTGCTGATAAATAATGCTGGCGTTATGCCACCAAGCACACTTGAGTCAGCCACTCCTGAAGATATGTTAAGCGTCTATAACACAAATGTTATTGGGCCACTGTTAGTGACCCAGGTAAGAGTCCACCTTCGGCTGAGAATACTTAGACAGGATTTTTGGTTTAAGACAAGATAATTAGCTGGAGAGATCTAATATTTCACCCCACCCTGCTTTAAAAGGAAGTGGCCCATTTGTTTTCATTAGACTAGACTTCTCTGTGTTCTGGTAAAGCCCAGAGGTTCCAGTCAGGCTCAGAGCTCTATTGTGCTCAGTGCTGTACAAATACAGAGGTGGGGGGCGGTTGTCAGGGAGGTGTTCAGAGGAACAGACAGACACAAACCCTGCAGAAGAGTCTGAAGCAGTTGAGGCTTCCCCTGAACGCTTAGGTAATACAGACCTGCACATAGACCTGATGTGTTAAACACCCTCTCTGTTATGCTTTGCCATGTTCCTGCTGCGAAAGTTAAACTCTCCTTCCTTTTCAGAAGGCTCTTTTGGGGCATTGTATTGAACATTGCTTCCCAAAGGGAAGACTTGCAGATACAGCTGGGTGAAATATGGATTTCTTGGTTCGTTGGCAATTTTGAAAAGTTAAAAAAAGTCATTCTGGATCAGTACAAAAATGATAATTACTGGCAAATCACAAAGTAAAAACTAACACTAATTATTATTATTATTATTATTTTATTATTACTTCATCATTTGGTCAAACAAAACAGTTCAATTTTGAACATTTTAAAATATTTTTGGATTTCTTTAACAGAAAAGGAAAGGAAGTTTGAACCAAAATGTGATTTTGAAATGAAAAATTAAAATGTTTCAATTTTTTCAGAAACTTTGCATTTTTTTTCCAAAAAGCACAATTCTGTGAAATCAACATGAATTTGTGAAATATTGCAGTGTCACTGAATCTGCATTTTTCACTGAAAACAAGTTTTGGTCAAAAACTTTTGCTCAGCTCTGCTTGCAGGTGCCAAACCAGACCCGCTCTGAGACCTGGGGAATCTCAGGATTCCACCCTGGGGAGGTAACGGCATGAGGTATAACACCTGATGGGGGGCACTCAGAGACCAGAGAAGAGGTCAAAGGTGCAGCTGCCCTGGTAACACTGACTCGCTCCATTCACTTTAATGGGGTGACACAGGCCTAACAGAGAAGAGAATTTAGTGCACCCACTTTTTATGCCATTGGTGATCCAGACATTGCAAGCCTCATCTAGATGCTTATTATTATTTATCAATTAGTATTATTATTACTTATACAGCATTGTAATTGGACCCGGCATTTTACAGCTGGCAACATGCAGAGCAGAATAGAATGTAGCTCTCACCCTAAAGAGTTTATAGTCTGAAGACACAAACAGATTCAGGACAGACAGTGGCATTTTAGGGACATTCTAGGTGGTAGAAGGAACAGAGCAGGCGGTGGTTAAGGAGCGGCTTGAAGGTGGAGATGCTCAAGGATAGCTAATTAGGAAGCTGTTCCTAGCAATAGAGGTGCTGTGAAGGCAGGTGGGAAATGGGGAGTGGGAGGAGGAAGCAAAGGGGGGAGCCGGTTGGGGGGATCACAGGAAGTGGGACTCAGGTGCAGGCAGATTTAGGTCTGAGAAGCAGGTAAGTTTGTTATCAAGTACAAAGTGACCCAGTGTCTCCCCAGGCGTTCCTGCCCTTGCTGAAGAAGGCTGCCCAGGGAAGCAACCAGAAAGGGATGAGCTGCAGCAAGGCAGCCATTGTCAACATCTCCACTGTTCTGGGATCCATTGAGAAAACTCCTGAAACATTCTCCTTCATGCCAGTAGTCTCCTACCGCTGCAGCAAGGTATGTCTCCCCCAGGCTAACCAGCCATGGGATAGTCACTGAATCTCATATTTCTCAGCCTGAAGATAATGAGTGAAGGTAATGACCATTCTGAAATAGTTACACCCACAATGCCCCCAAATGGAGTGTATTTAACCCCCAATAGGAAAGGTGGGTCTTTGTCCACCTCTCATGACTGGTCCATATAACAGAATAACCTTCCCTGCAACACCCAGTGAGAGAAGAGGCAGAGGGGGACAAAGAATTCCTGAACCTTCTCCCTCTAAGAACCCCAGGTCCTGCAGATGGAGCAGTGGTCAGATGGGGAGCAGAACTGATGTCAGGCTTGGGGGGCAGAATTAATTGCTTTACAGAGATGGGGGTGATGATAGACCCCCACACACTTTTTTCAGACTGCTATAAGCACTGACTGTGAGTACATAGTTATCGATTTCACTCTGGGACGGGATGTAAAGTATTGCCCCCTTTTCCTTGGTGGCATAACAGGGACCATCCTCAAGCAGTTATAATCCACCATACTGGCCAGACTTCTTCTGAAGCGAGATGGATGTGGAACTACAAAGACGTTGGAATCTTCATACTCTCCCTGGGAAGTTCGCTGCCCTCACAAGTTCCACCACACTTGGCTCCAACGATGCTAAGTCTCTTGATCTTACAATCTCCTATTGCCTCCACCCCACAGCTTGTAAATGCCCATGTGCATTGAGCTCCCAACAGGCATGTTCTCACCATGCGTCCAGTGGCCATCTTGATGGAATTTCTTCCTGCATGTGCATTCTGCTGCTCTCTCCAACACCCCAAGCTTTGTTTTAAGACCAATATTTTTCAGCCACCCTATTGCTCACCTGAAGGGTTCCAAGGTGCTGAGCAAACCCTCCAAATGATTACTCCTGGGGGAATCCTGCACCAAAAAAATAAAAAGTATATGCCAAACATTTAAAAATTCTGCGCAAAATATTTTACAATTTTGCAAAATTCTGCATTTTATTTGTCAAAATAACACAATATAATCACTCCAGTTTCAATTATTTTTGTAATTTATTTCAAAATACTTGTCAACAAGTATGTCAACAATATAGACAACAGCAATAAAGATTCCCCCAGGAGCAGAGAGTTAAAGAAACCCCTATGTCAACCCAGTTCCAGTTGGGGGGTGATGGAGGAGGCTGTGTGGGGCCCCCAGAGCCCAGACACTTGCACTCACTTCCCCCCAGAGCCCAGCTGTGGGGAACCCCACAGCCCAGACACCTCCATCCTGCTAGAGCCCAGCTGTGGGGCATCCCCCGCCCCAGACACCAGGCCCCCCAAAGCCTTTACCCCCCACAGCTTTTTTACTGTCCGCCAGGGGACGTGGTGTGGTGCAGCCCTGACCTTCCTTGCCCTTTTCTAGAGCTGGCTGGATCTCCCAGGCCCTCTCCTGTCCTCAGGAGAATGAGTATCAAGCAGAGCATGCAGCCTCCAGCCCAGCCAGGCTGGGCACTCCAGCTCCTCTCACTGTGAGCTGGACTCTGCTGCAGAGTCCAGTGGCCCCTAGTGGTGACCAGCAGCTCTGCAGCCCCAATTTTGCGAGGGAAACAGGGAATTCTGCGAAATTCTGCATCACGCATTTCTATGGTGGGCAAAAGGAGACCTGAGTGCACACAGTGAATGTGTAAAGTGGGTCTTGCTCCTGAGGAGCCGCCGTTGAAATGCAGGGGTATAAAGTCAGCTGATAGGGGCTCTCCTCACATCCCTTCCACCAGTGTACTAGGGGTGGGTTTTATCCATTAAAGTCAATGTGGGCTGCGTGACTAAGCCCCAGCAGACTAACGGGCTCTGTTCATCCCAGCCAGGACAGCACGGCAATAGTGGCTTGGCAGATTGTGGCCCCCCTGTGTCCGCTGCATCAGGGACCAGGCAAGTGTCAGCATCGCCGGCCCCAGCGCGATAACAGAGGGTGCCAGCTCTAAACCGTCCGGCCATTAACCTGCCCCACAGCAAACAAATGGTTATTGCAGCTCCCCTCTAATGGGTGGTTTGTGCAATTCAAAAGAGAACTGGCTCCAGCCTCTACCCAGTAATCCAGGAAAATCTGGAAGGAGGCTGCCCAGGGGTGGGAGACAGGCTGGCAGCAAGCAAGGCAGACCCAGATCCAGAAAAGAAGATTAAGAAATAAGTAGCAGTTAAGTTTGGAGCTTAAGAGTCGAGGAGTATGGGACACTGAAGTTGCTACTGACAGAAGTTGGAGACAAAATGTTGTGGGAAAGTGAGAGCTAGCAAGGACATGGCCCAGGTTATCCTCCACATGTCCCACTAAAATAAATCCAACCCACAGGTCACTTGGGCAGAAGTATCAATGTCAGGATGCTACATTGTTAGCACAGTAAATGAAGCTGCAAAATCAATGATGTTTAAATGACCTTAGTCTATTTTTTACAATCCTGCATTAAGAGGTAATTGACACAGATGTACACCAGGCAGGGTCGTTTGGAAGCCGAAGACTTTATGTTTCCATCCCACACCACTGTCAAGTTTTAGCAAATTAGGACAAGTCAGCAAATAAGAACAACCTCAGATATCAGTAAATGCTACAGGTAGCAAATCCCTACATGTTTCTGGCACTACACCTGTGCAGCTCTCCTCCCTGGCTCTTCTTGGGCTCCTGCTCTCTCCTTAGCTTGGCCCCACTCTGGCCCAGGTAGTTCCAGCTGACATGGAGGATGGGACCCTCTGGCCTGGTGACTCCCACATTAGACTGCTTGCCCTGTCAGTCAGGCTGACCTGGAGCTTTGGCCTCTCCCCATTGACCCTGAGGACTGTGTAGTCTCAGGGTCCTCATTTCCCATTGTCCCTTCCCCCTTCTATTGGTACTGGGAACCAGACAACCAAAAAACCCCACTAAGTTTTAGCATAAGGGGCCAACAGTCCCCTTACACAAGCCAGCCCCGTAAGGGTCACAGATGTCCAACAAAGCCAGCACAAGCTGGTCCCATGTTTTAATGGTCAGCACTCAGGACTCTGCCTCCTACAATCTGAGTTCAAATCTTGGTGGAACCTTGCGGAAAAGCCGTGGAGCTCAAAGTGCTTGTGACGTTGCACTCTATATGATTTTATGAAAATATGCTAATATAATTGGAATATGCTTCATGCAAAAGGTTTCTTGTAAGCAGGGCCGGCTCCAGGTTTTTTGCCGCCCCAAGCAAAAAAAATGTTTGGCTGCCCCCCACCCCAGCCCTGGTCTACCCCCCCACCTCCCTGCCGCCCTAGCCCTGGGCTCTCCCCCCTCCACCCGCACCCCCTGCTGCCCCAGCCCTGGGCTCTCCCCCGCCAACTGCACCCTCCTTCCATCTCAGACTCCAAAGAGAAACTGCTGAGCTCCAGTTCATTTGCAAATTTGACACCATCAGATCAGGATGAAACAAAGACTGAATGGCTAGCCAACTACAGAAGCAGTTTCTCCTCCCTTGGTGTTCACACCTCAACTGCTAGCAGAGCACCTCACCCTCCCTGATTGAACTAACCTCGTTATCTCCAGACTGATTTATACCTGCCTCTGGAGATTTCCATTACTTGATCTGAAGAAGTGAGGTTCTTACCCATGAAAGCTTATGCTCCCAATACTTCTGTTAGTCTTAAAGGTGCCACAGGACCCTCTGTTGCTTTTTACAGATTCAGACTAACACGGCTACCCCTCTGATACAATTGTGATGTGAGAGTGGGGATAGGGACGTGCTGAATCTGGGACCCATAAGGGTAACAGCTTGAAAGTGCTGCTTGACCCAGTCCATGGAGCCCAGGGGCATATAAGGAGAGGCAGCTTGAAAGTGCTGCTTCATCCAGCCCAGTGAGTCCAGAGACACATAAGGGATCAGCTTGACAGTGCTGATTGACCCGGTCCACTCAGACTTGGGTGTGTGTGTGTGTGTGTGTGTGTGCTTTTCATCCAGTTCTGGGGCTGGAGTAACCCAGCCCTAGGGAGCCTAGCTCCTGCAGGATAGCTCCATTGGGAGGGGACTTGCAGAAGGGAGAAGTAGAGCTCCATATGAAAACACAAGTGACACAAGCAGTACATTGATAGGATTACAGAATCCTCTTCCCCAGAAGAGTAACCCGAATAAATGAGCATACCCCAAAGTAATCAGCAAATATGGTAACACCTGGGTCACTGGTAACGCACTCCCAGGGCAGGTCATTCAGCAGGAATTTTAGGCGTGCACAGAACACGGACAGGATTGGTTCCCATATGGTTACAGAACTGCAATAAAGTGGAACAATTTTCAGCTTGTGTGATTGGAGGATATCTGGATGCATATTATAAGACTGTCCTCCATAAATGAGGAAAAGTTGAGGTGCCTTTATTATTCTTTTGGTCCACTCTTTCTTTCTATGGGGAATTTGCCAATGCAATATCACTGTCTTCCTTTTAAACAAATAAAACTAAAAAAAAAAAAAAAATGGCAATGGCTGTTGAAAATAGCAATTCCAGTCCTAATAACCACTGGGAAGCATTTCTTGCTCAATTTTACCCTACTTTTTCTACAGCAAGTTCCAGTGGATCAGTATATTTGATTTGGGGGAAATGAAGTAACAGCTGCCCAAATTGAGCTTGAGCATTCCTGAATTTTGAGGTGTTCAAATCTGGAAGGCAGGTGCTAGATTCCCTTTCTGAATATTAGCTATATCTGGAAAGGAAAAGTCAATTTCTGCTTCCATGGCTCAGAAGTGGAAATCCTCCTACGTGCCTGGTACTGTATCTAAAGCTGCCCAGGTCCAGAGCCTCCCCTCCCTTACTTTTCATTTTAAATTCTAGTGGGATCCACATACCTCCCTTGCTAGGCTTCAGATAGAGAGGGGCACTGTCCATTTAGTCCACCCAATTCTTTCTTTGGGGGCTGCCAGGTGAGGTCACACCAGTATCCCTAATCCAGGCTGGGGATGTCTTCTGAAGGGGATATCTGGGGCAAAGCCTTCTACTCCTTGGGCATATTTGTTCCCCGTTCACAGTGCCAGCTCTTGCCGGTACAAAGTACCAGGGCTTGGGCACGGGGCCCGATTCAGGGGAATTGGCTGAATTGGCCTAAAGCCGGCCCTGGTGGGGGTATGGCCACAGAGCCGCAGGGAGGGGAACCCTGAGGTGTGGGGGCTGGGTGGGTACTGGGAATTCCTCCTGAAGGGACGGAGGTTGGCCAAGGTCACTCAGCCCCGGGGTCTGGGAGGGGGACTGGCTGAGGGCACTCAGAGCCCCAGGAAGTGGGGGGGGGGCTGAGGGGAGGGACTGGCCAGGGGCACTCAGAGCTCGGGGGAGGGGCTGTCCGGGGGGGCACTCACAGCCCCAGGAAGTGGGTGGGGGAGGGGCGCACAGGATTTCAGGAATTCCCTGGCAGTGAAAAGCTGCTGGCGGCAGGGAGGAGCCAGCCGTGACAATCCCCACTTGGGATCCCTGGCTGGGCTAGTGGCTATGGGGGCCCGTGGCCAAGCTGCAGCGGAAGGTGACCTGAAGGAAATGCCTCGGCCTCGGCCTCGGCCTCCGGCTAGGAAGGGCCTGGGCCAGACAATGACCCACCGCGCAGTGTCCCAGCTCCCTGCCCCACACCTGCGGGGCACGGCCCCTCCTCTGTAGGGAGGTTGGCATGTACCTTAGTGCTGCTTCCTCCATCCCCAAAGGCCTCTCCCAGCCAGTCTCTGGCAACCCCTGCCGTTCAATACGCACATTACCCTGCTGTGACATACCGGGGGGGGGGACCCCTCGGGGATGGGGGGGCTGTCACACAGCTGGGCAATTTAACCCAGCTGTGCTGGGGTGACTGTCTCCCTGGAGCTGGGGTCTCAGCCCAGGTGTCTCTCTGTCCTTCCCCCTAGTCGCCCCAGGGCGAGGTGGGAGTGCCCCACGTTGTGTTCCAGCCCCACATTCGCACCCACAAGTGCTGGTGGGTTCCAATCCCAACTGAACACGCCCACCCGGCCCTAGTGCGGAGCAGAAGGGCCCAGCGCTGCCCCACAGACCCTCTGGCTCTCCGAGCCCGCTCTTACCCATCACCGCAGCACGTCTGGCTCAGGCTGAACGCTGCTGCTCTGTGCAGAGAGGCTGGCACTTCTTGCTCCTGCCGTACGAGGGGCAGGTGCTGCTACCGACTGCTCCCCCTAACCCCCACCCTGCTGCGCTCTGGGGATACTGCCCTGCTGTGGACCTCTCAGGTGTCTTGAACTGGAATTTGTTTGGAGAGAAACTGCTAAGGAGCCTTATCAGCCCCGAGCAGAGAGTACCTGGGAGCCTGCCTAGGTCGGGCGGGTCTGGTACAGCCTCCCCCAGATAAGGCTCTTCCCTGGACCTGCCACCCATTGGAATCTGGAACGATTCCCTCCGAGGTAACACCCGGGGCAGCCAGGGCAGGGCAGGGCACGGCCTGCTCCCCTGGAGCGTTAGGGCTTTCAGGAGTCAGGGCTAGTCTACACTTACCGGCTGGTCCGGAGGCACGCCATCGATGTTCTGGGATCGATTTATCGCGTCTGGTTAAGACGCGATAAATCGATCCCGGATCGATCCCGGAAGTGCCCACAATCGACGCCGGTACTCCAGCTCTCCGAGAGGAGTACGCGGCGTCGACGGGGGGAGACTTCCGGCCGCGTCTGGACCGCGGTAAGTCCGGACTAAGGTACTTCGAATTCAGCTACGTTATTAACGTAGCTGAATTTGCGTACCTTAGTCCGAAGTCCGGACTAAGTGTAGACCAGCCCTCAGAGGTGCCAGCGGAGCAGGTTGAACGTTAAAGCAGCGAAGGCAGTTGGGGGGCAGAGGAATTGGGTGCTTTGCCATTGCACTTGATCAGCTCAATTTGAAAATTCTTTCAAAGGAAATCCAGATGTATACACCTGACTGGGGTACATGTACACACATACACACGCACACTCACATGTGCACACACTCATGCGCACATACACGTACACACATACATACACACATGTACACATACTGTCCCTGGAGCGCCCCAGGATGCGACTGACGGGGTGGCTGGCTATTATGGAGGCAGAAGGGGGTTGGGAGAAAATAATCAAGAAGAACTTTTGCTGAAAATGCAAACCTAAGCTGGAAATCTGTGCAGGGCTGGGCTCAGCGAAAATGATCTTTTTAGCTGTTCTTATTAACCGTGGTCCTGTACTTCCTGGTTTGCGTCGGACCCAGGCAGGAGACTGGGCTGCTCTCAGCTGTAGAAGCCATTGGAATGAGCCAGGTCGGAATGAGCCAGGCCCTCAGAGCCTTCTGCCACCAATCGCCCCAGCAGTCACTGATCCACACCAAACCACGTCCTTCCAGTCAGGCAGTTTCATATGCTCACGTCAAACCCTTGGTTTGCCACTCAGACACCACGGTGATGGGCACAGTAAGGACCGAGAGACGCTAAACAGGCAGGGAAGGAAATAGTGGCCCTGCCTACAGGTGTGTGTGTGGTGCAAACGGATGAACACCAGTTGCTGGCTGAAGGCACAACCTTAATTCCCGCATCTCCTGTCTGTCAGCTATCGTTCGCTTGGCAGCCTGAGCTCCGATTTCTAACGCAGCGTTTTGCTCTGGCCTATTGTGGTTCTCATGTCCGGGGGCGCCTTGGCCCCTGGTATCAGGAGCGGTGCTAAGGAGGCTGCTTTTCAAAGGTCCTTAAGTAGAGTTGCCAACTTTCTACTTGCACAAAACCAAACGCCCTTGACCCAACCCCTTTCATGCCCTTCCCCAAGGCCCCACCCCCACTCACTCCAGCCCAGCCCACCTCCCTCAGTCGCTCGCTCTCACACCCTCACTCACTTTCACTGGGCTGGGGTTGGGGGTTGGAGTGCAGGGAGGGGTGAGGGCTCCGGTGGGGATGCAGGCTCTGGGATTGGGCTGGAGATTAGGGGTTTGGGATGCCAGAGGGGGATCCGGGCTGGGGCAGAGGGTTAGGGTGCGGACTCTGGGAGGGAGTTTGGGTGCGGGAGGGGCTCAGGGCTGGGGTAGGGGATTGGGGGGTGGGTGGGGGTGTGGGGTCCGGGAGAGATTAGGGTACAGGAGGGGGTTCCGACCTGGGGCAGGGGGTTGGGGTGCCGGGTGTGAGGTCTGGGAGGGAATTTGGGTGTGGGAGGGGGTTCCGACCTGGGGCAGGGTTTCTGGGTGCGAGCTCCGGCCAGGCAGCGCTTACCTCAGCCAGCTCCTGGTCAATGGCACACCAGCGCTAAGGCAGGCTCCCTGCCTGCCCTAGCTCCGTAGGGCTCCCAGAAGCGGCCAGCACGTCCCTGCAGCCCCTAGGAGGAGGCATGGCCAGGCAGCATTGTGTGCTGCCTGCGCCCACAGGCCCCGCAGCTCCCATTGGCTATCGTTCCTGGCCAATGGGAGCTGCAGAGCCAGCACTCGGGATGAGGCCATCGCGTGGAGCTTCCTGATCGCCCCTGCGCCTAGGGGCTGCAGGGACGTGCCGGCCGCTTCCGGGAGCCCCGCGGAGCCAGGGCAGGAAGGGAGCCTGCCTTAGCCCCGCTGTGCCGCCGACCGGCCAGACTTTTAATGGCCCGGTGGGCGGTGCTGACCGGAGCTGCCAGGGTCCCTTTTCCAGCAGGCGTTCCGGTCGAAAACCCAACACCTGCCAACCCTGTGTCGAAGGCCCTGATTTGTGAGTGAGCTAAGCCTCCAGCCTCCTGCGCTAAATGAGCTCCCTTAACCTTTTCCTGCACCCCATCCCCACCCCACCCCCTTTACCTGCTTCATCTGCCCGGTGTGGGGTGTTGTGACCCTAGAGCGTGAGTTCCCTGCCACAGGGCCTGTCCTCTTGTCCCTGGGGGTGCAGTGTCCAGTCCCAGGCACCCTGCCTATAGACTGGGTGTGACAAAGTGGGAATGGTCTTAATGTTTTCTCTGAATACTGTGGGTGCCTCAGTTTCCCCTATGCATTTCTTAAGTATCTAGGTGATGGGATAAGGGTGTGATTGTTGTAGAGCCCGAGAGGGCAGGGCTGTGCAGGGGTCTCCACAGAGAATGGCCGACACCCTGTCTCCTGGCAACTGATGGCCTGGGCCCCTCCCCTGCAAGGTGCCAACTGAAGGTGTTGGAGAACAAAGAGATCAGGTGACCTCCTGGCCCAGGAAAGAGACAAAGGCTGGAGGGTTTCAGTTTGGAGCTGGCTGGGGAAACGGAGGGAGGCCCAGCACCGGGGTCTGGGCTCCCTACCCCCAAGATGGACCTGACTGAGGGGTCCTGTTCTCTGTACCTACAAGCTCTGTTTTGGACTGTGTTCCTGTCATCGAATAAACCGTCTGTTTTACTGGCTGGCTGAGAGTCCCGGTGAATTGCAGGAAGTGGGGGGTGCAGGGCCCTGACTCCCCCATTCTCCGTGACAACTGGGGCCTCCGGGTAACGCTGCAGTAGGAAGATGTCACGGGTTGCTGTTATTACTGTCTGAGTCGTGTTATCATTATCTGTCCTCCGGCTTTGGGTGGGTCCATGCTGCGGATTTGCTTGTGTCCCACAGTGTCTAATGGGGTTGGAATCCCGCAGGTTTGTTATCCTGGGGGAGCTCAGCGTCCGTGTGACCAGTGCCAGGGACACATGCGTGTGTGATCTCCTGGCCACATGGAGCCCACCCGGGCCGCCCTGTTCTGGGCACACCCTGGATCTGACTGTCAGCCGAGGGCCGAGCACTGGGCATATAACCAATGTTCTGACTTGACCCCAGCCTCATGGCCCGGCGATCCTGGCCTGTTCTCCCCCCCCACAGGGGACAGACCCCCACAAAGATGGTTGGCCTGGAGGGGGTTTGGCTCCTGTCAGTTTTCAGGAAATGCTGGCAGGGCCGGACCCCAAACCACAGGCCAAGGGGCCACTGAGCACAATCACACGGTGACCACAGCCACAAGCTCCTCCCCATCCCTGCTGGATGAATGTGGGGTGAGACACAGAGACAGCGCTTGAGAGCCACAAACGCTCTGCCAGCTGGGTAAAGCTGGGAATGTGACGACAAGACAACACACCTGCCTTCAGGTGCTTTGGGTGGATGTTCCTGATTGCATGGGTGGGTCCCTTTAAGATGTTCAGGTTGTGTATTTCCAGGGTGAGAACTGGGGCTGACAGGGCCAGGAGGCCGGTGAGGAGCAGGAGACGAGGGCACCGGGCAGCTGCAAAAGGGAAGAGCCGGTGAGAAGCTGGGAACACAAACCCGCCCTTCAGGAGCCGCGACTCCCAGTTCCCTCTGCCAGGACAGTGCCCCCTGGAGCAGCCAGCTAAGAGCCTGCTCCGCGGCTCCGCGCTCACAGCAGCCCAGAGGGGAGGGGAGCTGGGGAGCCAGGCGGGGCGATTGGGAACGAGGGGGCAAGGTGGTGACCGGGATAAGGGGAATTATGGGAGAGAAGAGCATTGGGGGAGGAGTGTCTGGAGGACTGGACCAGGGTTGTGGGGAACCTGTGGTTCTGGGGAGCCCCCTGCATGGTTGCTTGAAGCTGCAGCCTCTGTTCCCTGGCACAGCCCTATGGGAAGCCCTAGTTGCCTTGCTGTGGAGACAGTCACTGTTGCCCAGCCCAGATTCCCAGCTCAGGCCAATCCCACAGTCAGGCTCCCCCGTCCATCCCTCTACACACAGACATCCTCCCCCCAGATTTCCAGAGCCCTGCTTAGCCCTGCCTGCCCCCACCCCTGTCTCCCAGGGCCCAGCCCACGCCCCGTGCTGCCCAGCCAGCCTTCCTGGCTCACTGTGGCTCTGCAGGGCGCAGTGGGATCAGCCAATGCTGCTGAAGAGGGAAGATGAACATGCCCCTTTTCTGTTGGCAGCTTGCATGTAACCTCACGGCCTGGGAATGGGACTGGCATCAGTGCTCAGGAACAAAGAACAGGGATTTCGCTGGCCAGACCATTGTCTAACGTCCCAGGTCCCCATCCCCGCGTGTGCTCTGAGGGGAGTGTGAGAAGCTGCCCGTGGCGACAGGCAGGGGCCGGCCAGGAGCGATGCAATGAGCAGGCCTAGAGGTCACTGGAAAGGTGAAATCCCAAGCATGGCGGGAGCTTCTCAAACACCCTCTGCACGGCCAGACCACTGAAGGCTCTACCCGCAGCTCTGCCTGGCCATGTGCAGACCCCTGGAGCCATCTATGGGGTATCACGCTGGGCCTAAATGCTGCGGCCAGGTCCCTGGATTCTGCAGCACTTCGTTTAAATTAAAGAATGGTGCCCAGGGGCCCTGCACCCCCCACTTCCTGCAATTCACCGGGACTCTCAGCCAGCCAGGGACAGCGTGTGTGCGTGTATGTGTATGTCTGTCTATATGTGTATGTGTACATGTGTGTATGTATGTGTGTACGTGTACCCCAGTCAGATGCTTGCTCTGCTGGCACCTCTGACTCCTGAAAGCCCTAACGCTCCAGGGGAGCAGGCCGTGCCCTGCCCTGCCCTGGCTGCCCCGGGTGTTACCTCGGAGGGAATCGTTCCAGATTCCAATGGGTGGCAGGTCCAGGGAAGAGCCTTATCTGGGGGAGGCTGTACCAGACCCGCCCGACCCAGGCAGGCTCCCAGGTACTCTCTGCTCGGGGCTGATAAGGCTCCTTAGCAGTTTCTCTCCAAACAAATTCCAGTTCAAGACACCTGAGAGGTCCACAGCAGGGCAGCATCCCCAGAGCGCAGCAGGGCGGGGGTTAGGGGGAGCAGTCGGTAGCAGCACCTGCCCCTCGTACGGCAGGAGCAAGAAGTGCCAGCCTCTCTGCACAGAGCAGCAGCGTTCAGCCTGGGTCAGACGTGCTGCGGTGATGGGTAAGAGCGGGCTCGGAGAGCCAGAGGGTCTGTGGGGCAGCGCTGGGCCCTTCTGCTCCGCACTAGGGCCGGGTGGGCATGTTCAGTTGGGATTGGAACACACCAGCACTTGTGGGTGCGAATGTGGGGCTGGAACGCAACGTGGGGCACTCCCACCTCGCCCGGGGGCGACTTGGGGGAAGGGCAGAGAGACACCTGGGCTGAGACCCCAGCTCCAGGGAGACAGTCACCTCAGCCCAGCTGGGTTAAATTACCCAGCTGTGTGACAGCCCCCCCATCCCCGAGGGTCCCCCCCCCCGGTATGTCACAGCAGGGTAATGTGCGTATTGAACGGCAGGGGTTGCCAGAGACTGGCTGGGAGAGGCCTTTGGGGATGGAGGAAGCAGCACTAAGGTAGGGTTACCATTCGTCCGGATTTACCCGGACATGTCCTCCTTTTTGTTCTAAAAATAGCGTCCGGGGGGAATTTGTAAAGCACTCAAAATGTCCGGGATTTCCCCCCTCCCACGGCAGAGCAGAGCGAGCAGCTGGGAGGGCTGCAGGAAAGTCCCGGGCTGGACTCTGGAGCAGCTGTAGAGGAGCCGGATCCGCCCTGCATTCTGAGCCGGCAGCTCTCCCCTGCAGCCCGGTCCGGCAGCACTGTGCAGGGCCAGGGACCGGGTTTTGTTGTGCTGGGGAGCGCAGCCACGTGTCCGGCTCGGCTCGCACAGAGCCCAACACCCTGTTCTGAGCAGCAGGGTAAGGGGGCCAGGGGGCAGGAGAAGGGGCAGGGAGGTTCTGGAGGGGGCAGTCAAGAAACGGGGGGGGGGCTTTTTGGGGGGAGTGGAGAAAGTTTTGGGCAGTCAGGGTACAGGTAGGGGGTAGGGTCCTGGGGGGCAGTTGGGGGGGTCTTAGGAGGGGGCAGTTAGGGGACAAGGAACAGGGAGTCTTAGGTAGGGGGTGGGGTTCTGGAGGGCAGTTAGGAGCAGGGGTCCCAGGAGGGGGCAGTCAGGGGACAAGGAGCGGAGGGGTGGGGGGCTGGGAGTTCTGGGGGGGAGCTGTCAGGGGGCAGGAGTGGGGAGAGGGATCGGAGCAGTCAGGGGACAGGGAGCAGAGGGGTTTAGATGGGTTGGGAGTTCTGGGGGGGCTGCCAGGGGGCAGGAGTGCGGAGAGGGATCGGAGCAGTCAGGGGACAGGGAGCAGAGGGGTTTAGATGGGTTGGGAGTTCTGGGGGGGGCTGTCAGGGGGCAGGAGTGCGGAGAGGGATCGGAGCAGTCAGGGGACAGGGAGCAGAGGGGTTTAGATGGGTCGGGGTTCTGGGGGGGGCTGTCAGGGGGTGGGGAGTGGTTGGATGGGGCGTGGGAGTCCCAGGGGTCTGTCTGGGGGTGGGGGGGTGGATAAGGGTTGGGGCAGTCAGGGGACAAGAGGCAGGGAGGCTTAGATAGGGAGTGGAGTCCTGGGGGGCAGTTAGGGGCAGGGGTCCCAGGAGGGGGCAGTCAGGGGACAAGGAACGGGGGGAGGGTTGGGGGTTCTGGGGGGGCGGGAAGTGGGAGGGGCAGGGGCGGGGCTAGGGCGGGGCTCCTCCCGTCCTCTTTTTTGCTTGCTGAAATATGGTAACCCTAACTAAGGTACATGCCAACCTCCCTACAGAGGAGGGGCCGTGCCCCGCAGGTGTGGGGCAGGGAGCTGGGACACTGCGCGGTGGGTCATTGTCTGGCCCAGGCCCTTCCTAGCCGGAGGCCGAGGCCGAGGCATTTCCTTCAGGTCACCTTCCGCTGCAGCTTGGCCACGGGCCCCCATAGCCACTAGCCCAGCCAGGGATCCCAAGTGGGGATTGTCACGGCTGGCTCCTCCCTGCCGCCAGCAGCTTTTCACTGCCAGGGAATTCCTGAAATCCTGTGCGCCCCTCCCCCACCCACTTCCTGGGGCTGTGAGTGCCCCCCCGGACAGCCCCTCCCCCGAGCTCTGAGTGCCCCTAGCCAGTCCCTCCCTCAGCCCCCCCCCCACTTCCTGGGGCTCCGAGTGCCCTCAGCCAGTCCCCCTCCCACACCCCGGGGCTGAGTGACCTTGGCCAACCCCCGTCCCTTCAGGAGGAACTCCCAGTACCCACCCAGCCCCCACACCTCAGGGTTCCCCTCCCTGCGGTTCTGTGGCCATACCCCCACCAGGGCCGGCTTTAGGCCAATTCAACCAATTCCCCTGAATCGGGCCCCGGGCCCAAGCCCCGGTACGGTGTACCGGCAAGAGCCGGTGCGCTGTACCAAGGTGGCCCGGCTTCCCCAGGGGGCAATTTAAAGGACCTAGGGCTCCCAGCAGGGGCTGGAGCCCCAGGCCCTTTAAATTGCTACCAGATCCCCACTGCTGGAGCCCTGGGGTAGGGCTGCGGGGCTCTGGGAGCTATTTAAAAAGTCCGGGGCTCCCGCTGCCTCTACCGCCCCGGCCCTTTAAATAGCCACTGGAGCCCCGCTGCTTCCCCAGGGCTCCCGCGGCTATTTAAAGGGCCGGAACGGTAGAAGCAGGGCAGCCCTGGGCCCTTTAAATAGCCCCCAGAGCCCTGGGATAGCGGGGGACTCGGGGGCTATTTAAAGCTGCCTCTGCTGCACCCCGTCCCTGCACCAGCCCCGCAACCCCTGCCCTGCCCGCAGCCAGCCCCGTCTCCAGCCAGCCCTGCACCCCCTGTCCGCAGCCAGCCCCTGCTGCACCCCTGCCCTACCTCCAGCCCCGCCGCCCCTGTTCTGCCCGCACCAGCCCCGCCCCCCTGCCCTGCCTGCAGCCAGCCCTGCACCCCCTGCCCACAGCCAGCCTCTGCCGCACCCCCTGCCCTGTCTCCAGGCAACCCCTGCCGCACCCCCCTGCGACCCTGCCCAAAGCCAGCCAGCCCCACACACCCCTGTCTCCAGGCAGCCCCGCACCTCTTGCCCTGCCTGCAGCCAGACCCTACCTCCAGTGAGCCACTGCCCTGCCTACAGTCAGCCCCATGTCCACTGGTGCCCTGCAGTTCCCAGGGCAGTAACCCTGCACACCTGCTTCAATGAGGGGGGCAGGGAGCAGCTGGGACCCACACATGTGCACACCACTAGGGTGACCAGACAGCAAGTGTGAAAAATCGGGACAGGTGGTGGGGGATAATAGGATCCTATAAGAAAAAGACCCAAAAATTGGGACTGTCCCTATAAAATCAGGACATCTGGTCACCCTAGCACACCCCCAGGGAATGGCGAGGACCCACACACGTGAAACGGAGCTCATTAATAACCGATCAACAGCATATATGATGCAATGTACATAATATATAATTTTATTATTTATATAGTTATGGAAAGTAAATAATACATGGAAGAAATGAAAGGCTTTTTTTTACATTTTTTTTTGTTAGTCATCCCTGCCGGGGCCCCGACAAAAGTGTTCGAATTGGGCCCCGCCCTTCCTAAAGCCGGCCCTGCTGGAGAGAACAGGAGGATTCAGTCAGCAGGGGCTGCCGATCCATCCCTTTCACCAGGGCTGCCATCCTGCGGCTTCAGCATTAGTGGCTGGGGTGACTTGGGGAAAGGTCTCAACCTCCTCACATCCCACTTCACTGCTGCCAGAATCCCTCCTGCCCCGCCCCGCTACAGTCCCCTCCCTACCCAACCTGGGTGGGGCTGGAGGAGAGGGGTCTGAGAACTTGAGCTGTGGATTGGAGGTGGAACAGCTGTCAGGGGCACTGAGGGGGAAGGGGCAGGAGCTCCCCGTACAAGGAGGGGGTTTGCCACTGGAGGTCACTAGGAAGGACAACAAGACTCCATCCTGGGGGTCAGGAGGGGGAATCCATCCCTCAGAGTTGGGCAGGGGCTGGGTGGAAATGCTGCTGGTTCCAGGGGCCGTTAATCCCCCCTGATTCCTCGGAGGCGTCTGAGTCTCAGACAGGTTCTCGTTCCCTTGCAGCATGAGGACGTCACGGCCAATGTGATGCGCCAGCTCCGTATCATGTGGCACTTGCGCCAGGTGCCCGAGGCGCTGCAGGGCCTGTGCCTCTGAGGCCACCAGCAACTCCCGCTCCCTGCTGCAGGTACTGCTCTGGCTCTCTGTAAATGGGGAGCTAGTGGAAGGGGAAATGGAGCCCCCTGGCACTCACAGAAAGCTGATTACAGAATGAGCCCGAACTGAGAGGCACCATATCCGCCCCCCTAAAGAGCCAGATTTCAGTGATGATACACCCCAGCTGGGGTAGCAACAGGATTGAGAACGAGGTAGGAAGTTCAGAGCAGCAAGGAAAGCCTGGAGGGGAACTTGAGAAGAGAGGTTGGAAAAGTGCAGCAAAGAGAAAGGTGCAGACCTAGCTGTTGGGTCCAGGGCCCTGAGCTGCTATCAATGTCAGGGTGGGACTGGGTTCCCCTACCGGCCCCAGAGGAGGCGGCGTACACGCACCTGGAGAGGGTTCTCAAGCCCAGCAAGGGGGCTACAGGCTGAGCAAGTGCCCCAGCGATGGCAGAAGGACTTCTGTCTGTGGAAAGACCTCTTTGGACTTTTAGTGTGAGGCAAGCTGGGCCCCAGAAGGGTGGACTAAAGGTGGTGACCTGGCCAGAGTTACCAGGCAGAGAAACTGCCGTGGTGCTGGAGCGACCATGGATGGGGGACGCTAGCCCAGCGAGAGGGCTGTGATGCCATGCCTGGCCGCCGGGGGGCACCTAACGATGAGTAGATTCATTTATGATTGGCATAGTCGGCAGGATTGAGTTCCCCCTGTGATCCGTGAGGGAAGTTTTGGTTGCTGAAGGAATCATAGAATATCAGGGTTGGAAGGGACCTCCGGAGGTCATCTAGTCCAACCCCCTGCTCAAAGCAGGACCAATCCCCAGACAGTTTTTTGCCCTGATCCCTAAATGGCCCCCTCAAGGATTGAGCTCACAACCCTGGGTTTAGCAGGCCAATGCTCAAACCACTGAGCTATCCCTCCCCCAAGCAGGTGTATCAAGGGACCAAGCTGGTCGCTGGATTTCCCACTTCAGTTCCAGGGACTGGCTAAGCAGCCAAAGCAGATCTAGGGGTTTCTCCAGCAGCTCCTAGAAAACCAACAGACGCGGAAGGAAGTGCAGGTGGAGCTACAGACGCAGCAGCAGCAATACCTGTGAGAGATCCTGCAAAGAGAAATCAACCCAGGGTCTGCTATGCCCATGGACAAAAAGAGCAGAGAAGGAGAGCATGCCTGGGCTGTGCTGAGAAGGTTAGCCCAGGGAGAAGGGCATGAGAAAGTGTACAAGCGTGGCCTAATGCCAAGATGGGAGCAAGAGTTCTTTGGTTTGGGGGCAGAGAAGCGGGCCATATCAAAAGACACGGCCTGCTTAGGAAATTGCTGAGTGGCTGAACGAGGGGCCAGGGCCCTAAGAAGTTAGAAAGAAAGGAGAAGGTGTTCTCTGACACAAACCCCCATGAGGCAGGCAAGGTGGAGGTGGCTGGGGTGGCCATGGACCTTGCAGACCCTCCACCAACACACCCTGTCGGGTGCTGCAGGGAGATGAAGGACAAAATGATTGGCCCAGAGATGAAGCAGACTGGAGGAGGGACAAACACAAGGGTGGAGCAGTCCATGGTGGGTTCTCAGACCCTGACCGAAAAGGTTTTGGCAGATGCAGCGGCAGTAGCAAAAAGGCAACAGAAGACGCTAAAGGCTTCAGAAGAGGCTCTGCAAGCAGCTGTTCATGAGACTGAGTGGCTGCAGGAAGAGCGTGGGGATACTGCAGAAGAGAAGGTTTGCCCCGAGCGAGCTGGCAGTGGAGCTGCAGACACTGCGCACAGGCTGTACAAGCGCGCAGCCGGTGACAGCGATGAGATGAGGAGGGATGAAGCTTGGAGAAGAATAGAACTTGCCCCCGCATGGGCCAGGTTCTAAGGAGGAGGGTATATAACGGGGGGCTTGGCCTGTGGGCTATAAAGCCTGGAGCTAGGCCAAATGGATTACAGAGTGAGCTCCAGCTGAGGGGAAACCAGGGGAAACCGCAACAAAGGTACAGGAGCAGGCCTAGCTGTTCGGTACATGGCCTTGGGGCAGAACCTAGAATCCAGGGTAGGACTGGTTCTCCCACGGTCTCTAAGGAAGGGGATGTACAGGGCCATAGAAAGGGCTACCAAGGCCAGCAAGGGCAGGCCGAGCCAAAATCAGGCTGAGGAAAAGCCCCCAAGGGACAGAGGATCTTGTTTCAGTTAAAGAAATTTTTTGACTTTTAGTTTGGGATGAGCGCGACCCAGGAAGGAGTGGGACTAAAAGATGGTCGCCTGGCCGAAGGGCTGAGTTCCCAGCCCAAAACCTGCTGGCGGGCGTGCTAGCCCAAGAAATCTGTGACCCCAGGCCTTGAAGGAAGGGGCACCTATCGGTGAGTGAACTCTGTTACAAGCCTGCTTCCATTGTGGAAACAGCCTGGTATTGGAGAGTGGTGGGGATGGCCTGTGGGCGAGGATGGCTGGAGGGGTCATACAGGAGGGGCAGCAGCATCCAGTGAGGAGATCAGGGAACGGGTTGTTTGCAGTCCTGCCACTGAGCGGTAACGTGATCCTGGCCAGGTCACTCTCCCACCTGGTGCCTCACTTTCTCTGTCTTTGAAATGGGGATCATCCCGACCCACATTAAGAAAGGGTTTGATCCTCTGCTCTTGCTTCCCAAATCCCTGCCCTCCTTGCCCCACACAGGCCTCTGCCCTGTTGCTCAAACTCCCATGCACATGTTAGTGCCTGTGTCACCCCCGCAACTGCAAGGTCTCATGTACAGTCTCCTGCCAGCAAACTGAAGCTGCCACTAGATCCAGAATAGGAATCGCAGTTCCTGTGCGCTGCCCTGAATGGAGTCTAGACCCTGGGCATGGGGAAGGCCAACGCTCACATCCAGGTAGATCATCAACCTGCTCCTCTGTCCCAGGAGCAGGAAGGCCTCTGGTTCCCAGAGATGGGAACAGGCCATAGGATGAACCAAGTGTCAGGGGGAGACTCCCTGTGTGTGGGAGATGATGTTGCCCCTCTGTGGGGAATCCCTTCCTTGCAGATGCTGGGCTTTGGGTGCTGGACTCTGCCAGGAAGCCCAGCTCCCATCCCTAGCAGCTTGGCTGTTCCCTACACTGCTGTGCAACAGGCCCTCTGCAGAGAGCTGCTCTGGGCAAGGACTACAGAGCCAGCTGTCATCCTGGCAGGTGTCACCCCAGGTTCCATAATCCTGACCCCTGGTCTCCCTCCGCTGGCAGGCTCTGAGCAAGGCCTGCCCAGAGAACACGGATGAGGAGCTCTAGATCCTGCTGACAGCACCCCCCAGCACAGACAAACTCCAGCACATCTTGGAGGTGAGCAGAATGGGGAGGGGCAGCATGTGGTTCCTTCAGCCAACCATAGCATGGGACTGAGCCAGAGCACGTCTTTTGGAACGACATCCACATGCAGGAGAGCCAGCTGGCTACCAGAAAATCTCTCTTCTGCAGTGACGTGGGGTTAAGGGACATGGCGGAAAAGACATGGCGGCTGTGACTAAACTTAGAGCAGGGTGGGAAACCGAGACACAGTTGGGACCTGTCTACACTACAGGTCTCTCGTGCATTTGTAATCTGCTGACCCCCACATGTTGTTCAGAGTCTATGGACAATACAGCTCCTAAAGTGTGTTTGTTCTGTGCTTATCCCGTAAGTACCAGCAGGGCTGGACGGCCTTTCTCACTGTGCTGTGGGGAGCAGGTCCTGGGTACTAAGGGTCTGAAGAAGCTCTCAAGGACTAATTTTTTAAAATAATTGTTATCAATGAATTGGGAGAAAACATACAATCACTGCGGATAAGATTGGGGGGTGACAAAATACAGGCAGAGTGGTAATTCCTGATGGCGAGAGGGCAGTGATATACAGCGATCTGGCTCATTCGGCCAGCTGGACCTATTCAAAGAAAACAAGTTTGAGCAGAGCCCAATGCAAGGTCCTATACGTAGCCACAAGGCATGCCGGCCACTCCTCCAGATTGGGGATGTGTATCCAGGAAAGCAGTGACTCTGAAAAGGATTTAGGGGCCAGAGTGGAGAAGCCACTCAACATGAGCTCCCAGTGTGATGCTGTGGTGAACAGGGCTAAAGCCATCATTAGACGTAGGAGCAGAGCCGTGAGTAGGATAGGGAGGTGACACAGCAGCAGTGAGACTGCTATTGGAATACTGCCTCCAGTGTTGGTGTCCTCCTTTGAAAAAGATGGTCCTAGAAATTGGAGCTGGGGCAGCAAAGAGCCACCAAATGTTCTGAGGGCTGGAGAAAAATGCCTTCTAGTGAGCTATTGAAAGAGCTCAACCTGTTTAGCTTATCAAAAGAAGATTGAAGGGGACTTCATTGAAGTGTTGAAGTGCCTTAATGGAGAGAAAATACTGGGTATTAAAGGGCTCTGTAGTCTAGCAGAGAAAGGCAGAACAAGACCCAATGGCTGGAAGGTAAAAAGAGACAAATGCCTATGACTAATAAGGCACAAATATTCAACAGCGAGGATGATTGAACACAGGAAGAAGCTACCAAGGAAAGTGGTGGATTCTCCATCTCTTGATGTCATTTAATAAAGACTAGATGCCTTTCCGGAATGTGTTTGCCCCAAAAGTAGCTATTGTGGTAGACAGGAGGCCTGTGATATGCAGGGGGTCAGATTAGATGCTCTAACGGTCTCCGATGCCCATAAAATCTACTCATTTCTGAGAAACCGAGTGTAGCATTGGGAGCAGCCTCTGCTTATTAAACAATCAGTTTGTCAGCACCTGCAGGACAATTTGGTTCTTAGGACTAGTGAGCATGGACTTGTCAAGAACAAATCATTCCAGACCAATCCTACCTCCTTCTTTGGCAGGGTTAGGGGCCTAGTGGAGGTGGGTAAACAGTAGATGTGATCTATCTTGGTGTTAATAAGGCTTTTGACACAGTCCCATAGGACATTCTCACAAGCAAACAGATGCTGCTTAGCACTGTCAGAGCAGCTTTTGCTGGGGGATTCTCCCAGCACTTTCCAATAGTGGGAAAGTATGAAATCCCCATTTGACTGCTGGGGACAGAGCCTAGAGGGGGCAGCAACTTACCCCAAGTCCCACAGGTCAATAGGAAACCAGCAATGGAACCCAGGAGTCCTGACTCCCAGTTCCCTGCTCCAATCACTCCAGCGGAGCACACTCCCTCTCAAAGCAGGGGGACCGGACATGAGGGCCTGGTTCTAATTGCCAGCTGTGGGAGGGAGTGTGCAGCAGTGGTTAGTGAAGGGGCCTGGAAATAAGGACTGCTGGGTCTATTGTAGGGTTACCATATTTCAGCAAGCAAAAAAGAGGACGGGAGGAGCCCCACCCTAGCCCCGCCCCTGCCCCTCCCACTTCCCGCTCCCCCAGAACCTCCAACCCTCCCCCCGTTCCTTGTCCCCTGACTGCCCCCTCCTGGGACCCCTGCCCCTAACTGCCCCCCAGGACTCCACCCCCTACCTAAGCCTCCCTGCCTCTTGTCCCCTGACTGCCCGAACCCTTATCCACACCCCCACCGCCAGACAGACCCCTGGGACTCCCACGCCCCATCCAACCACTCCCCACCCCCCGACAGCCCCCCCCAGAACTCCCAACCCATCTAAACCCCTCTGCTCCCTGTCCCCTGACTGCTCTGATCCCTCTCCCCACTCCTGCCCCCTGACAGCTCTCCCCCAGAACTCCCAGCCCCCCACCCCTCCGCTCCTTGTTCCCTGACTGCCCCCTCCTGGGACCCCTGCTCCTAACTGCCCTCCAGAACCCCACCCCCTACCTAAGACTCCCTGTTCCTTGTCCCCTAACTGCTCCCTCCTAAGACCCCCCCAACTGCCCCCCAGGACCCTACCCCCTACCTGTACCCTGACTGCCCAAAACTTTCTCCACTCCCCCCAAAAAGCCCCCCCTGAACTCCCGACCCCCCCGTTTCTTGACTGCCCCCTCCAGAACCTCCCTGCCCCTTCTCCTGCCCCCTGGCCCCCTTACCCTGCTGCTCAGAACAGGGTGTTGGGCTCTGTGCGAGCCGGACACGTGGCTGCGCTCCCCAGCACAACACACAACCCGGTCCCTGGCCCTGCACAGTGCTGCGGGAGCGGGGCGCGGGGCTGCCGGGGAGGAGGAGCTGCCGGCTCAGAATGCAGGGAGGGGGCGGGGGAGGAGCTCCTCTACAGCTGCTCCGGAGTCCAGCCCGTGACTTTCCTGCAGCCCTCCCAGCCGCTCGCTCTGCTCTGCCGGGGGGGGGGGGGAAATCCCGGACATTTTGAGTGATTTACAAATTCCCCTGGACGCTATTTTTAGCACAAAAAGGAGGACATGTCCGGGTAAATCCGGACGAATGGTAACCCTAGTCTATTGGAGAGTGTCACTAGGAGCAGTGCATAAGATGAGGTGTCCTATCATGTTTACTCAGAGCAGATTAGGACATAATAGAATGGCTGAAATAGTTTATTTTATTTGTATTATATTATTTTGCAATTGTTAAGAGCAGCAACTACTTAGCTCAGACCGAAGCATCTTATCTAATTTTTGAGATCTAAGTGTCTCCTCTTTGAGTGCCACGAGACAATTTAACACATTGTGACAAAGAATTTTCATTGCCACTTGTTATGATTTCAAGAAACAAACTGGTTTAGTTTGAATAGGATTTTTGGTCAGAAACGGTTTCAATGAAATTTCCCCACCATCTCGATTCCTGGGCTCTATCTCTGCCTTTCGGCGGGGGTGGGGGGGGTTGCTGTCTGTTAGAACAAGAGTCTAATTTGGATAGGGATAGAGACCTCTTCTGATGGATTCCTTCACCAAGTAGTTGCTGAACCAACAAGAGGGGATGCCATTTTAGATTTGGTTTTGGTGAGTAGTGAGGATCTCTTAGAAGAAATGGTTGTAGGGGACAGCCTTGGTTTGAGCGATCATGAGCTAATTCAGTTTAAACTAAATGGAAGGGTAAACAAAAATAGATCTGTGACTAGGGTTTTTTTTTTCAAAAGGGCTAACTTTAAAAAATTAAGGAAATTAGTTAGGGAAGTGGATTGGACTGAAGAACTTGTGGAACAGATGAATCAGACTGAACAGGTTCCAAACCTCTCGGTGGCTCTTACCTTCTAAACAGGGACATCTGTTTTCTAGTAAAATCAGGAAAAAGAAAGGAGAAAACTCAAAAGTGGTTCCTCCTGGCGCTCACGTACGTGACCCCTAATACTCTCTCAGTCCTCAAAGAGAGACCTCGAGAAGGAGACTTGCTGAAGGAAAGCTACAGGGGACTCAGAGGTTTCCCTGGTCCTGGGCCCCTGTCATGCCTGGCTGATATCAGCATCTCTCTGTGAGGTCACCACCGCCCAAGCACCTTTGACCAATAGGCTGAGGTCCTGCAAAAGGCCTTTGTGATGTCACTGTCACACCCACCCCTCCCCTGCAGTGCTAATGTCCTGCCACAGGCCAGACCCTTTGGAGGTTTGAGCTACTTTCTGTGGATCACCCCGCTCAATGAGTGTTCATTCTAGGAAGCAAGCCGGCTATACGGTAAAACAGCAGAGGCTGCTCCCAATGCTACACTCGGTTTCTCAGAAATGAGTAGACTTTATGGGCAGAAGAGACAGTTAGAGCATCTAATCTGACCCCTGCATATCACAGGCCTTTCTGCACCATATGGGGCAGGCAGAGCTCTGCCTGGGCGCAGGGGGAATGGGATGGGGGTAGTTCAAGGAAAGGGGGGAGGGGAATGGGTGAGAGGGAAAGAGCTCCTGTCCCAGATGAAGGAATTTGGGGGCAGAGTAAAGGACCCTGCTCCATAGAGAGGGGAGAGGGTTTCTGTGAGTGCCAGGGGGCTCCATTTCCCCTTCCACTAGCTCCCCATTTACAGAGAGCCAGAGCAGTACCTGCAGCAGAGAGCGGGAGTTGCTGGTGGCCTCAGAGGCACAGGCCCTGCAGCGCCTCAGGCACCTGGCGCAAGTGCCGCATGATACGGAGCTGGCGCATCACATTGGCCGTGACGTCCTCATGCTGCAAGGGAACGAGAACCTGTCTGAGACTCAGACGCCTCCGAGGAATCAGGGGGGATTAACGGCCCCTGGAACCAGCAGCATTTCCACCCAGCCCCTGCCTACCTCTGAGGGATGGATTCCCCCTCCTGACCCCCAGGATGGAGTCTTGTTGTCCTTCCTAGTGACCTCCAGTGGCAACCCCCCTCCTTGTACGGGGAGCTCCTGCCACTTCCCCCTCAGTGCCCCTGACAGCTGTTCCAACTCCAATCCACAGTTCAAGTTCTCAGACCCCTCTCCTCCAGCCCCACCCAGGTTGGGTAGGGAGGGGACTGTAGCGGGGGGGCAGGAGGGATTCTGGCAGCAGTGAAGTGGGATGTGGGGAGGTTGAGACCTTTCCCCAAGTCACCCCAGCCACTAATGCTGAAGCCGCAGGATGGCAGCCCTGGTGAATGGGATGGATCGGCAGCCCCTGCTGACTAGGGTTACCATACGTCCGTTTTTTCCCGGACATGTCCTGCTTTTCGGCAATCAAAGCCCCGTCCGGAGGGAATTGCCGAAAAGCCAAACATGTCCGGGAAAATGCCGGCCGGGCACTTCCCCTCCCGCGGCTGCTCTGCTCCGCTCCTCCCCTCTCAGACTTTAAGAGCCGAGCTGCCCGAGCCAGCGCTACCGGCTTCGGGCAGCCCCCCCTGCCTCCGGACCCCCAGCCGCCGGCCAGGCACTTCCCTTCCCGGGCTACAGCTGCTCTGGGGAAGCGCCGGCCGGGGGCGCAGGGTCTGGGGGCTGCCCGGCAAACCGTGAAGCCGGTAGCGCTGGGGCAGCCCTTTCCCCATGGCTGGGAGTGGGAGGGAGGAGGGGGCTGAGTTAGGGTGGGGAAGGGGCAGAGTTGGGGCGGGGCTAGGGGGTCGGGGAATGGGCGGGGCCAGGGCCCGTGGAGGGTCCTCTTTTTTTATTTATTAGACATGGTAACCCTACTGCTGACTGAATCCTCCTGTTCTCTCCAGAACGGGTCCAGCCTTGCCAGCAGCAGGACAAGCGTCCCCTGCCCATGTGCCTCAGCCCTGCCTGGTCAGACGCCATCACCCGTTAGTCCTTGGCCTCCCAGGCTGCCAGTGATGGGAGCAACTCTGGGTGGTGGCTCGGGTGACACAGACACCAGACCACTAGGAATTGGGTGCGGCCCTGTGGGACAGGAGAGTCTCGCAGAGGGCACTTGGGGGACTCTCCTGCCCTTCCCAAGAGCGATAGCACCCTGTCCTAAGAACATCCCTGTCTGGGATGAGGCAAAGCTTGACATTAATTAGCCTGACTAAAGAGCTGGGTGGAGCTGCTCCGGGGACAAGCTGGCTCGTTCCTGCTCATGGAGGTGAATTCATCTCCCTTCCCAGGAGCACCTGCTCTCCCTTTCATTCCCCACCAGGCTCCTTGTGCCAGGCCAGCGAATGGCCACAGGATGGGAATGAGGCCTGGGCCCCGCCCCAATCTCCTGAGTCTAATGCAGCTGCTCACCTTGTCCCCCATCAGCTGCTGGGTTTCCCCCAGGAGGGAGTAGGTGACAGGGAGAGAGACACACACACATTTGTCCTTCTGGTTGCAGGGCTTGTGTCCTTCCAATCCCATTGGTGGCTGCACAGTGGGCAGAGTCCTCGCTGCGTGCCCGGCCCAACAGAATTGCAGGGCGTGGTGTGGAACACAGAAAGAGATAGAGAGACTCATCCTCCAGCCGGGGTCAGTCTGAGAGAAATTGGCTCGGGTCCCAGTCTCACTCTTCTAGCAGGTGCCATTTCCCAGCTGGGTTCCTTACCCCTCTGGTGCAGCAGCAGCTGGTAGAGCCGGTAAACCCCCTCCCTGGCCTCCCGGCTGATGTCCTTGGCTGGGTCACTGACGGACAGAGCTAGCTGTGCCATGTGATGACCCATCCTGGGGAATTCCGCTGAGTTCTAATGGACGGGAGAGGGAGAGGGGACTCCATCAGCATTTTCCTGTCAGCTCCCAGTCCCCCCCGGGCCAGGACTCTCCTTCCCCTCATCCCCTCTGCAGGAGGCTAGAGCCAGACCCTTCATTTCCTCTGCCCCCAAGGAAGCCTGGAGCACAGGGCTGTGGGCAGGGCCCTCCATGAGGACATGCTTCCCCAGCTGCTCCAGGATGACAGGGAGGCATGAACCTGGAGCACAGTCCCCTTAAAAGCCCAGAGTCACCACTTAACTAGGACAAGAGAACTTGACTCAAGCCAGGCTCACTCTCTGCTCTGACTCTGCCTCCCCAAGAGGAACACTCCTAACCCACAGCCCCTGCAGCAGCAGATCCTACAGCCCGTCGGAGCCAGATCACCTACGCCTGGAGTCAGGAAGCTGGGGTCAGGGGTCACTTATCTCAAACTCAGGGAGGGTGATGGTGAATCTGAGCAGGGCCGTGCTGCTCTTAACGGCCCTGGCTCTCTCTCGCGGCACCCTGGACACGATCCAGTAGTTAATGTGCTTTGGGGAAAGGAGGCATTGCACTGACTGCCCTGACCAAGGATGCCCACTGGGGGCCCGGCTAGGAGGACAGACTGGAAAATGGATCTAAGAGTGAAGGTAAAATTGCCCCCACCCCTCTCATCGGGCTCACCTCCAAGATGTACTGGAGCCTGTCGGTGTCTGGGGACTCTGCCAGCAGGTTCCCCAGCATGGCGTCCAGGAGGTCTGGCAAGACCCTAGGCAGATCCTGAAAGCAAGGGAGAGCCATGGGTCAGAGTTAGGGAAACTGGGGCTACACCTGCCACAGGATGGGAAGACGGGTCTCTGGGAAGCACTGGTGAGACCCCAAACACATATCTTGGCCTCTCTCATTCACATCCCACTGCAGGCAATTAGCAAGGATTCATGGCAGGATGACAGCTGGCTCTTCAATCCATGACTTTAGCATGATCTACCTGCACTTGGGTGGTGTCCTTCTCCATGCCCAGGGTGAAGGCGTGCAGGGCAGCTCGGAGGAGGTGTGTCTCCAGCTCTGGCTCCAGGGCAGGCGTCATGGTGCTGGCAAGAGAGAGGAGCCGGCATTAGACTGTGCAGTGCGGGGATGGGACTGGCACCAACACGCAGGTGAAACTGCAGGGAAATGGGCACAGACTGGCAAGAATGGAAACTGAGGCACCGAGCCAGGGAATGATAAGGCCAAGGTTTCTCAGACAGACAGTGGCAGGGCAGGAATAGCCCCTGTTCCCTGCACCCTGCTGCCCCTCCTGTATCTGATCCTGGGAGTGAGCCTCTCCCCAAAGCCGTTGCAATGTTACTGGAGTGAAAAGAACAGCCCAGCCAGGAGAGAGTGAACCTTCCCCGCACCTCTGCCAGAGGAGCCACCCTTGGGCAGTGACCTGGGAGTGGGAGGGGCAGTGACTCCCAGCCCTGGGCCTGAGCAGCACTGGGGTTAGGGGAACCGGGCCGGAGGGTCTCGGTACCTGAGGTTGCCCACAGCAATCAGGGAGTTAGCGAGGATGGCGCCGGGTGGAGAGTTATCAGGCAGCTCCTCAATGCGCTCCTGTGAGACCCAAAGGAGACAAAGGAGCGTGTGAGATTCGGGCCACACTGACACTTCTCAGTGAGGAGATTACACAGCCAGGGCCCCACACAGCCAGCAGGATCCCCCACCTACCTCCCGCTCCTCCGATTCCTGCCCAATAGTGACCACTCTCCGAATTTCTCCCGTCTCTTCTCCCCAGTCTTCAGCCCCAGCAATCCCTGCCCTCTGCTGCCCCTCCAGCACCAACAATCCCCCATCCATTGGCCTGGGGAGACCCCTGCCCCTCCCATGTCTCTGTCTTTCCTCCAGCTGCTGGGCACTGTGTCTTGCTCACCACAATCCTCTCCGCCACAGCCGCCTTGCAGCAGTGCGGCTCCAATGTGTCCTGCCCTCTCTGCTGTGCAGCGAGACGCGGGGTGGATGGCGTGCAGGAACACGAGCTGCTGGGCCTCCTCCTGCACCCACCAGGAGTGGGGTTAGGGGAGAGAGAGCCAGTTAGCCAGGGACCTCCCTGCCCCCACACAGCAGCTGCAGGACTCAGGCCTGAATGGGGGATAGTGGGGACCCGCCCATTGTCCAAATCACCCACCACTCCACCACAAGCAGGGTCAGGAACTGGGACAGTGCCTGTGGGGGGAGGAAACCCGGCTGGTGTGTGACAGACACCCCCACCTCTGGGGTCCCAGATCATGGAGGAGAAAGGTCCCCATTAGGGCTGGTGGATCATCAGGGACAAGACCCTCTGCAGGGGGTCAGGTGCTGGGAAGGGGCAGGACAGTCTCGGTTCCAGCACAGCTGGGGTACGTTTGTACCTTTTCTCCGCCTTGGAGCTGCTCTCGGCTGTTATTGAGAGCAGCCTCCTCTGTGGCCACGTCCACCCATTCCTCCTCCTCGTCCCCTGAGTCCCTGGCGGTCCCTGCACCAGGGAGAGAAGGGGACAGGGTGACGCCTGCTGCCACTCGGGGGAAGGACAGGGGCACGGTGGGGGCAATGTGCCCCCTTCCCACCACCGGGACCCAGGGCAGATCGGGCCCCACACTCCCCCCTCTCAGTGATGCCTTCAGCCCCCAACTCCTTCAGGAGCCCATAGCAAAGAGACCCCCCCCCAGACTGTCCTGGACTCCCTGAGAGGTGCCTCCCCCCAACTGGAGCACCAAGGACCAAAGTGGCAGCATCTAGTGTCAGTGGGGTTCATGTGGCTCAGGCCAGACCCCTGGGCTGGGGACCCGCCCCAATAGCACTGATCGAGGGCCTGGGCCCAGGGAGTTCATGGCCCCGCCCTCACCTCTCCCTGAGCCCAGCCTGACTTCTCACCTGGAACAAAGCTGCGGCGCCCATCGGCCTCGCTGCTGCCCGAGTCCCAGGCACTGCTGCTGTCCCATGGGGAGCGGGCCGAGCTGCTGGTGGTGGGACAGGGATCCTCCACCTCCTGCTCTGGGGAGGCTGGAAGGTCCTCAGTGACCGGGCAGGGCGATGCCTCCTGCTGGGAATCAGGGCTGGGCTCCTGGGGCCGCTGCTGCCCACACAACATGTCCCAGAGTCACCCAGTCCAGCTCCCCTCCTGCGCTGGGTCCTGCCTGCCCAGCCGCATCCTGGCCCAGCTCCATTTCGACCTGGCCTCTCCCACCTCGGCGCCTGCGCTGGGAGCGGGTTTTCTCCGCCAGAAGGCTGGGCACTTCCACCTCCTGGCCTGGCCGGGAGCTCCTTCCCCGCCAGTGGGGACGGAGGAGTCGCTCTGCTCTGGGGAAGATGGCAGCTGCTTCCCTCAGGCTCTGGGGCCACCTGCAGAGCCTTCTTCCTGAACATCCTCAGGAGCCTGGCCATCCTGGAACCGAGCGGGGAGCGAGCGTGAGTCTGGGGTCAAGGCAGCCTCTCACTAACCAGCCTGTTTGGTCCCTCCCCATCCCTGCCCCAGCCAGAGCAGCTCTTCCTCCCCCCCACAGCGGTGCACGTAATGCAATCTACACGCACTGGCAGGAGTTCATTGCATGATCTGCTTCCAGCGTTCCCCCTCATCACCCCTGGGGCTGCAATGCCCAGGGAGTCTCCTCCTTTTCCATCACTGGGCTCAGTCACTTTGGACAAGCAGCTCCCTCCTGCCGTCCCAGGCCACACTCCCCCCCAGGCTAGAGAAGGAACAGAACCCAGGAGTCCGGACTTCTCCTGGGAAACCATTCCCCACGTCAAAGTCCCGAGGCAGAGCAAGGCCAGGGCCCCCGCCTTTCCCATTGATTTCCATGCTCAGCAGCTCACAGGGTCTGGCCCAGCTCAGAGACGCTCAGCCTGGGGAATGGTCTCCCACAAGGGAAGGGTTGGGAGCCCCATTGCTGGGACCTTTCCAAACACACTGGAGACGGCTCTGGAGAAGTCCCTCCCCAGTCTGAGAGCGAGGGACTCCTGGGGGCGGTTTGCAAATCCAATCTCCTTTGGGAGAGATTCTTTCCCCCTCTTTCTGCCTCTCCCCAGACAGACAGGGGACGCCAATAGGGAACCCTAATGCCACTCACTTGCTCTGCTGATGGAGCGATGGATGGAGGATGTTCAGTGTCATCCCTCGCCCTTCTCCTCACTCCCCAAAGCCAAGGCAGGCTGGAGAGGGTGGTGGTGACCTGAGGAGTTACCCTGCCCAGCCAGCAGGCAATGTGATAGCACTGGGCGATCGACTGGCTGTGAAAACAAGAGTCTGTCTTATTGCCAAGGGACAGAGAAACTCGGCCAGCAGCAGGGGGTGCAGAACACTGGAGAATTGTCCCTGTTCCCATTGCAGAGCACCCCCCATGACACACACACAGAGTCCTCCTGGTGGTGGGAGGGGAACAGAGGAAAGGACAGAAGACATAAGAGATGAAGAGAAAGGAGGGAGGGATGGAGGAAAAGGTAAAACAAAAAGGACAAACCCTAATGTCCCCAGTGATTCTAAGGGACAAAATCCCAGGTGGGGAATAAAATTCAACCACCTTAAGCTAGTGTTTTCCATGCCTAGAATTCAGCTGGCGCCAGATGCATCAGACTGAAAAGGTTCAAAACCTCAGGGGGCTCTTACCTTCTAAACAGGGACGTCAGTTTTCTAGTAAAATCAGGAAAAAGAAAAGAGAAAACTCAAAAGAGGTTCCTCCTGGCGCTCATGTACGTGAACCTAAATACTCTCTCAGTCCTCAAAGAGAGACCTCGAGAAGGAGACTTGCTGAAGCAAAGCTACAGGGGACTCTGAGGTTTCCCTGGCCCTGCGCCCCTGTCCTGCCTGGCTGATGTCAGCATCTCTCTGTGAGGTCACCACCTCCCCAGCGCCTTTGACCAATAGGCTGAGGTCCTGCAAAAGGCCTTTGTGATGTCACTGCCACACCCACCCCTCCCCTGCAGTGTTAATGTCCTGCCACAGGGCAGACACTTTGGAGGTTTGAGCTACACAAAGAGGAGACACTTAGATCTCAAAAATTAGATGAGATGTTTCAGTCTGAGCTAAGTAGTTGCTGCTCTTAACAATTGCAACATAATAAAATACAAATAAAATAGACTATTTCAGCCATTCTATTATGTCATAATCTGATCTGAGTAAACATGATAGGACACCTCATCTTATGCACTGCTCCTAGTGACAGTCTCCAATAGATCCCCATCCTCCACCTGCCGGGAGTTAGGTAGGGGCAGATTGTTATCCCTACTTGAAAGAGGGAGAAGCTAATGCTGAGAAAGGAGAATTGACTTGTCTTAGGTCACACAGCCAGTCCGTGGCAGAGTTGGGACTAGGACCCAAGAGCCCTGATTTTCAAACTAACCATCGGATCTTGAATTTCAGACATTGAATGACCTGAATAAAGTGCTCTCAAGTGAGTTCCAGACCAGCAAGAGTTCATAGTAATTATTCAGCAAGTATTTTAGGAGAACTGGAATGGTAGAGAAAATAATGAACTGCAGAGAAGCAGCAAAATCTGTTGAACATATGACTGGTTATGACTATTTACTTGGTCTTAAAAGAAAACAACAGGGACCTGAGTCTCCTCCCTGTCAATAACCCCCTGCTCAGCCAATCAGGGTAGAGACCGAGGGGCGGGAGGATGAGGGTTCTCTCCAGAGAGCCCAAAGGATGGCCCAGGTCACCGCTGGGGATCACTGTCTGAGCACTATTTCAGCCCCACATTTTTCGGTGGACCTCCCACAATGGGAGTTGTAGAGCACCCCCCACGACACACACACACCCCTCCTGGTGGTGGGAGGGGAACAGGGAAAGGACAAAAGAAGTAAGAGATGAAGAGAAAGGAGGGAGGGATGGAGGAAAAGGTAAAAGAAAAAGGACAAACCTTAATGTCCCCAGAGATTCTAAGGGACAAAATCCCAGGTGGGGAATAAAATTTGGCCACCTTAAGCTAGTGTTTTCCATGCCTAAAATTCAGCTGGCGCCAGATGCATCAGACTGAACAGGTTCCAAACCTCTCGGAGGCTCTTACCTTCTAAACAGGGACGTCAGTTTTCTAGTGAAATCAGGAAAAAGAAAGGAGAAAACTCAAAAGTGGTTCCTCCTGGTGCTCACATACATGAACCCAAATACTCTCTCAGACCTCAAAGAGAGACCTCGAGAAGGAGACGTGCTGAAGCAAAGCCACAGGGGTCTCTCAGGTTTCCCTGGCCCTGCGCCCTTGTCCTGCCTGGCTGATGTCAGCATCCCTCTGTGAGGTCACCACCTCCCCTGCACCTTTGGCCAATAGGCTGAGGTCCTGCAAAAGGCCTTTGTGATGTCACTGCCACACCCACCCCTCCCCTGCAGTGTTAATGTCCTGCCACAGGGCAGACACTTTGGAGGTTTGAGCTACTCCCTGTGGATCACCCCGCTCAATGAGTGTTCATTCTAGGAAGCAAGCCGGCTAGACAGTAAAACAGCAGAGGCTGCTCCCAATGCTACACTCGGTTTCTCAGAAATGAGTAGACTTTATGGCCAGAAGAGACAGTTAGAGCATCTAACCTGACCCCCTGCATATCACAGGCCTCCTGTCTACCACAATAGCTACTTTTGGGGCAAACACATTCCGGAAAGGCATCTAGTCTTTATTAATGACATCAAGAGACGGAGAATCAACCACTTTCCTTGGTAGCTTCTTCCTGTGTTCCATCATCCTCGCTGTTGAATATTTGTGCCTTATTTGTCATAGGCATTTGTCTCTTTTCACCTTCCAGCCATTGGGTCTTGTTCTGCCTTTCTCTGCTAGACTACAGAGCCCTTTAATACCCAGTATTTTCTCTCCATTAAGGCACTTCAACACTTCAATGAAGTCCCCTTCAATCTTCTTTTGATAAGCTAAACAGGTTGAGCTCTTTCAATAGCTCACTAGAAGGCATTTTTCTCCAGCCCTCAGAACATTTGGTGGCTCTTTGCTGCCCCAGCTCCAATTTCTAGGACCATCTTTTTCAAAGGAGGACACCAACACTGGAGGCAGTATTCCAATAGCAGTCTCACTGCTGCTGTGTCACCTCCCTATCCTACTCACGGCTCTGCTCCTACGTCTAATGATGGCTTTAGCCCTGTTCACCACAGCATCACACTGGGAGCTCATGTTGAGTGGCTTCTCCACTCTGGCCCCTAAATCCTTTTCAGAGTCACTGCTTTCCTGGATACACGTCCCCATTCTGGAGGTGTGGCCGGCGTGCCTTGTTGCCACGCATAGGACCTTGCATTGGGCTCTGCTCAAACTTGTTTTCTTTGAATGGGTCTAGCTGGCCGAATGAGCCAGATCGCTCTGTATCACTGCCCTCTCCCCATCAGGAATTACCACTCTGCCTGTATTTTGTCACCCCCCAATCTTATCCGCAGTGATTGTATGTTTTCTCTCAATTCATTGATAACAATTATTTTAAAGAATTAGTCCTTGAGAGCTTCTTCAGACCCTTAGTACCCAGGACCTGCTCCCCACATCACAGTGAGAAATGCTGTCCAGCCCTGCTGGTACATAGGGGATAAGCACAGAACAAATGTACCTTTAGGAGCTGTGTTGTCCATAGTCTCTGAACAATATGTCGGGGTCAGCAGATTACAAACGCACGACAGACCTGTAGTGTAGACAGGTCCCAACTGTGTCTCGGTTTCCCACCCTGTAAAATGGGGAGAACAAACAAAACCTTGATTAGCTCCATTTGATAGCTGGGGAAACCGAGGCACCCAGCGGTGCAGAGACTCGCTCATGGTCCCAAAGCCAGGAATAGAAAACTGCAGATCTGATAGCCAGGCCTGGGACCTAACCCTGGTTTTTCTGGCCTTGCTGCTCTAAGTTTAGTCACAGCCTCCATGTCTTTTCCCCCGTGTCCCTTAACCCCACCTCACTGCAGAAGAGAGATTTTCTGGTAGCCAGCTGGCTCTCCTGCATGTGGATGTCGTTCCAAAAGACGTGCTCTGGTTCAGTCCCATGCTATGGTTGGCTGAAGGAACCACTTGGTCACATTCTAGGCCCTGAGTTATACAGGAGGGGCGACTAGATGCACATAATGGTCCTTTCTGACCTGAACCTCTATCAATCGCTACATTTTCTGCTGCTAGGAAGAGAACTCTGGACCTATTTTCTCTCATTCACTTTCAGTCGGAATAATTTCAATCCAGGCCAAAGGATTTCCTCTTCCATTGTGTCTTCAGCACCTTTGCGAGCAACCAGTTACTGTTACCCACAGGTTACCAGTTTTAACCTGTCCCAGGGTGAGATGGCCAGGAAAGGGGTTGGAGCTCAACTGCACCTGGCCCAGGTGATGCAGCTCCCCAGGGTGAAGGGAATAAGTGTGGGGGTCACATGACAAGATGCAGCCTGTGACTAGGACCCAGGCCTGCTGAGAGATAGAAGGGCATCCTGTGCTCAGCCAGGAGAGAGACCCCAAGGGAAGCAGGCATGGGAGGGGCTGGGAGAGTCGTTTAAAGGTCAGGGACAAGCTGGGAAGGGGCCAGGCTGAGCACTAAGAACAAGGCCCTAGGAGGGAAAGACAGGGCAGTTTAGGAGATGGGGCAGATAGTCCAGTTGGTTTCAGCTCCGAAGACCAGACACCCAGAGGTGACGGTGGTTGTCGGGGCTTCTGTCCTTCTTCCCCAGTGTAGATTTGATAGTGGAGAAGACTGATGCCGTAAGGGGGAAGTGAGTTACCCCAAGGTCACCCAGTGAGTTTATATCACAAATGCATAGTCGGAAGGATCCAATAGAAACATGGATTTTCCAGTCTCTTCTTTCTAGGAGTCCCCAGGGCTAAGGTAAAACCCCTGCTGCCCCTCCCCATTCTGCTCACCTCCAAGATGTGCTGGAGTTTGTCTGTGCTGGGGGGTGCTGTCAGCAGGATCAAGAGCTCGTCATCTATGTTCTCTGGGCAGGCCTTGCTCAGAGCCTGCCAGCGGAGGGAGACCAGGGGTCAGGAGCCTGCATTAGCACCGGTGTGCCATTGAGCAGGAGCTGGCTGAGGTAAGCGCCGCCTGGCCGGAGCTCACGCCCAGAAACCCTGCCCCAGGTCGGAACCCCCTCCCACACCCAAATTCCCTCCCAGACCTCACACTCGGCACCCCAACCCCCTGCCCCAGGTCGGAACCCCCTCCTGTACCATAATCCCTCCCAGACCCCACACCCCCACCCGCACCCCAATCCCCTACCCCAGCCCTGAGCCCCCTCCCACACCCAAACTCCCTCCCAGAGTCCGCACCCCAACCCTCTGCCCCAGCCCGGATCCCCCTCTGGCATCCCAAACCCCTAATCTCCAGCCCAATCCCAGAGCCCGCATCCCCACCGGAGCCCTCACCCCTCCCTGCACTCCAACCCCCAGCCCCAGCCCAGTGAAAGTGAGTGAGGGTGTGAGAGCGAGCGACTGAGGGAGGTGGGCTGGGCTGGAGTGAGTGGGGGTGGGGCCTGGGGGAAGGGCATGAAAGGGGTTGGGTCAAGGGTGTTTGGTTTTGTGCAAGTAGAAAGTTGGCAACTCTACTTAAGGACCTTTGAAAAGCAGCCTCCTTAGCACCGCTCCTGATACCAGGGGCCAAGGCGCCCCCGGACATGAGAACCACAATAGGCCAGAGCAAAACGCTGCGTTAGAAATCGGAGCTCAGGCTGCCAAGCGAACTATAGCTGACAGACAGGAGATGCGGGAATTAAGGTTGTGCCTTCAGCCAGCAACTGGTGTTCATCTGTTTGCACCACACACACACCTGTAGGCAGGGCCACTATTTCCTTGTCTGCCTGCCTGTTTAGCGTCTCTCGGTCCTTACTGTGCCCATCACCGTGGTGTCTGAGTGGCAAACCAAGGGTTTGATGTCTGCATATGAAACTGCCTGACTGGAAGGACGTGGTTTGGTGTGGATCAGTGACTGCTGGGGCGATTGGTGGCAGAAGGCTCTGAGGGCCTGGCTCATTCCGACCTGGCTCATTCCAATGGCTTCTACAGCTGAGAGCAGCCCAGTCTCCTGCCTGGGTCCGACGCAAACCAGGAAGTACAGGACCACGGTTAATAAGAGCAGCTCAAAAGATCATTTTTGCTGAGCCCAGCCCTGCACAGATTTCCAGCTTAGGTTTGTATTTTCAGCAAAAGTTCTTCTTGATTATTTTCTCCCAACCCCCTTCTGCCTCCATAATAGCCAGCCACCCCGTCAGTCGCATCCTGGGGCGCTCCAGGGACAGCGTGTGTGCGTGTATGTGTACGTCTGTATATATATATATATGTATGTGTACATGTGTGTATGTATGTGTGTACGTGTATGTGCACGAGTGTGTGCACATATGAGTGTGCGTGTGTATGTGTGTACATGTACCCCAGTCAGATGTATACATCTGGATTTCCTTTGAAAGAATTTTCAAATTGAGCTGATCAAGTGCAATGGCAAAGCACCCAATTCCTCTGCCCCCCAACTGCCTTCGCTGCTTTAATGTACAACCTGCTCTGCTGGCACCTCTGACTCCTGAAAGCCCTAACGCTCCAGGGGAGCAGGCCGTGCCCTGCCCTGCCCTGGCTGCCCCGGGTGTTACCTCGGAGGGAATCGTTTCAGATTCCAATGGGTGGCAGGTCCAGGGAAGAGCCTTATCTGGGGGAGGCTGTACCAGACCCGCCCGACCCAGGCAGGCTCCCAGGTACTCTCTGCTCAGGGATGATAAGGCTTCTTAGCAGTTTCTCTCCAAACAAATTCCAGTTCAAGACACCTGAGAGCTCCACAGCAGGGCAGCATCCCCAGAGCGCAGCAGGGTGGGGGTTAGGGGGAGCAGTTGGTAGCAGCACCTGCCCCTCGTACGGCAGGAGCGAGAAGTGCCAGCCACGTGCTGCCTCCATCCCCAGAGGCCAGGTGAGAGTGAATTCCCACGTCCCCGCACGATTGGTTCCGTCACTCTTCTACACTTACATGGATTTCCAATGTCAATGTTTCTAACATCAGCTTTGCCAGCTCTCCTTACACCTTTGTCTGCTAGAGCAAAAACCTGAAATGCAGCTACCTCCTCCTGCTGGGTGACTATAGACCTTAATGACAGACCTCGGAACTGCTTCGTCAAGCTGACTAGCTGCAGCCCCCTCGGGTTGCCTGCTCGAAGGTGTGCTGGCCAGGCCACAAGTCATTTCTGTGCCTCTTCCCTGCTCCTTCTCAGCATTTGAACATCATTTGACTAGTGTGAACAAGAGTCTATACTGGGGAGAGCCCAGGGTGAGAGAGTCACTAGACTCTTGTCAAGGCTGCTTCCCCACTCTGAACTTTAGGGTACAAATGTGGGGGCCTGCATGAAAACTGCTAAGCTTAACTACCAGCTTAGATCTGGTCCACTGCCACCATTCCCAAGTGGATTCCCTTCCCTGGGAAGCCTTGAGAAACCTTTCACCAATTCACTGGTGAATACAGATCCAACCCCCTTGGATCTAAAAACAGGGAGAAATTAACCATCCCCCTCCTTCCTCCCACCAACTCCCGGTGGATCAAGTTCCAAACCTCTTGGATCTTAAAACAAGGAGAAATCAATCAGGTTCGTAAAAAGAAGGCTTTTAATTAAAGAAAAAAGGTAAAAAACATCTCTGTAAAATCAGGATGGAAAATAACTTTACAGGATAATCAAACTTAAAGAGCAATAGGCCAGAGCAAAACGCTGCGTTAGAAATCGGATTCAAAGTACAGCAAACAGAGGTAAACACTCTAGTAAAAGGTACATTTACATGTTGAGAAAACAAAGTAAAAACTAACACGGCTTGCCTGGCTGTTTACTTACAAGTTTGAAATCTGAGAGACTTGTTCAGAAAGATGTGGAGAACCTGGATTGATGTCTGGTCCCTCTCAGTCCCAAGAGTGAATGACTTCCCAAACAAAGAGCACAAACAAAAGCCTTCCCCCCCACCAAGATTTGAAAGTATCTTGTCCCCTTATTGGTCCTTTGGGTCAGGTGTCAGCCAGGTTATCCGAGCTTCTTAACCCTTTACAGGTAAAAGGATTTTGGAGTCTCTGGCCAGGAGGGATTTTATAGTACTGTACACAGGAGAGCTGTTACCCTTCCCTTTATAGTTATGACAACTCTGGTTATACAGTGCTCTGTATACATCTGTGAAGCAGGAGTGATGAAACCCCAGTCACAGCCGGGGTCCAGCCCCAGAGAGCGCCAGCCTGGCCCTGGGGGGTGGGGTGGGAGGGCGACATGGAGAGCAGTTTGGTCCGATGGAGAGCATTGCTGCCAGGTGGCTCATGGGGAGGGGCGGGGGTGGGCTGTGGCGTATGAAGAGTTCAGGTTGTTTTGGGGTAGCCATGTTCAGGGGGGAGTTGGGGTGTGGGTGGGACCCCAAGTTGGGGGGAATGGTGCAGGGGAACCCTGGGTTTGGCAGGGAGCCCCCAGGCAGCAAAACGGCTGAGCGAGCTGGTTGCCCGGGACAGGCTGAGGATGTCCCCGCTTGCAGCGTCATGCTCCAGCCTGGCGAGGGATGGCTGGCTGGGGAGGGCACCAAGCACAGCCTGCAATGGGCAGAGTGGGGGGTGGGGGTGGCTCCCAGCACGGACAGCGGAGATGGGAGGCGGGAAGGGGAGAGGTCAGTGCCCTGGGCAGGGGGATCCCCCGCTCCCCCACTGCAAAACAGCACACCCCCACCTCACCACCAGCAACCGAGATGGAGGGAACAGCTTAGTGCACGGGGGGGGGGCGGGGTCCCTGATACTCCCAACTGCAAAATAGCAACCCCCTCCCCCCGTCTGCACCCCAAACTCCCCCCTACGCACGCTCTCCACGCAGGCTCTGTCAGGAAGGCCAATTAGACAGGGCCTTGTGTCCTGGGGATGCACTGAAGGGCCATGGTCAGGAGGGGACTGGAAAGATGCAGTTTGGGGGGGGGGGGCAATGCCCCTTCACATTCCCCCCCATCTTCACCCCTGCCAGTGGACCAGCCAGGACTACGTCATGGCCCATCTTTGGGCTACAGCCCACGATTTGGGAGCCCTGCCCGAGGGTGAACTTCATCCGGCCCAGCTGACTTGTTCTTTAGCCTGTTCTTTCCCTGTTCGGGGGCGGGGGGGGGGGGGGGGGGCGGGGGTGCTCCTGCCCCTGGCTGTTAGCATTTATGGTGTTCAGCATCTGGTCACAATGAACTTTGATTGAAGTGACTGAAGCCAAACAGGCAGGAAATGCTCAGAGATGCTCAGAGGACGTCAGCCTGACAGATAAATACACTGCTAGGAGCTGGATTATACCATGTTATGGGTGGAGTTAAAATCTCATTGACACAGCTGTGAGGATGCACTCTTCATTTAAGACAGCTGGAAGCAACAGGTAAGGGGGCCTCGTGTAGAACAAGCCATGATGGCGTGTGCCCAGAAACTAGCCCCAGGTGGGCAGAGGATGCCACCGAGTATCGTTCTGAGCTGGTGCGTGTGTGACAGAGACAAGCCGGGCAGTGCAGCCAGGACACGGAGGCAGAGCAGGAAAGCCGAGCAGAGCCTGTGAGCATGGTGTGATCGTGGGAGGAGCATAGAGAGCTTTTGGGCCAGGAGCTGGCTAAAAAGGCTTGGAGCTGAGAGCAGGGAGGCTAATCCCTGCTGTTGGTTCCTGCTGTGTTTGGAGAAGCAGGACTCTGTATGCCGCGTGAGCAGGGACAGGTACTCGTTGCCCAGCCAGTAATCCTGCTGCACGTTCCCAAAGCCGTACTTGTAGGTGCTCCAGGACTCCTTCCAGGTGATATCTGTGTTGTGAGAATTTCTCTGGACAATGGTCCAGCCTTTGCCTTCGGTGTCCATGTCACACCACACCACTCGAGGGGGAGAGCCTGCCGGCTGGATGACATGGATGCCGCTGGGACTGTCCCTGGGAATGTTGCTGCAGTCTTTGGGGAATCCTGAAATGCCATGAACATCAGGTTAAGGGGGCAGGTGGGGGTGGGGGAGTGAGCGCTAGCTAGCTCGATCAAATCAGCCTGGGGTAACTGGAGGCTGGGTTTTAGAGGCAGGTCCTGTGTATTTCACAATACTACAGCCACAGAATCCGCCCCGGCCATTCCTGGCCACAGAATCCGGCTCCAGATCTTACACTTTCATTTTACCAATAAAATAAAATAAGAATAGTTTCTTGCTCTGCTGGTTTTGAAGAAACCTTGAAGAGATGAATCAAGTGTAAACCAAGGCTCTGTATCCTTCCTGAGTCCGTACTGCTGAAGAAATCGTTTGGGGAGGGTGGGGGAGACGCTGCCAGATCCATCTCAGCGAATGTCAATTATGAAATCCATCAGTGACAATTTAAATGGGAGTTTTCAAAGAGCCTAAGGGAGTTTGACACCCGACTGTGATTGGAATTCAGTGGGATTTAGGCACCCAACTCCCTGTGGTGCCTTTGAAAATTCCAGACATCCTATCGAGGGGCTTGTCTTTGGGGCGGAAATTGTCCCGAACTATCCTGGTAGAATGAGAGCACTGTGGTTATACTGCCCCTCCCCTCCCCAGGGTCCTCCCTCGAGCCTGAGCCCCCCAGCTCCCCTACCCCCCAGACAATCCCCCTGTGTGCCCCTCCCCCATAGCTGAGCCGAGGGGGAGGAGCTGCTGAGCACTGCGGGGGCAGGGGCTCAGGGCCACCTCTGGAGCTGGTTCGGCCCCTGGCCTGCCTGGGCAAGCCCCTGAGCAGCTCCCAGAGCCGCTGGAGGTGTGGGGAGAAGGGAATGAAAACCCCTGACAAGGAGGAACTGGCTCTCCCTGCTGCCTGGACTCTGGGGGCAAGGCTTCTAGGCATGAGCGAGAGATCCCCAGCTGTTAGCCGGGGCTAGCCCTAGTATAGGAGTTGGTGAGATAGAAGGGTAGAACTCCCAGCCAATTTGGGGGGGGTGCCTGGTTCCCAAACGCTGCCCTGCGGTTGGCACCAGCGCTCTTCAGTCACTGCCGGCGGCTTGGCAGCCGTTACCGGAGAAAGGGATAACGAAGCTGTGTAAAGCAAACAGCCAGTCGAGCAGCACCTCCCCCACCCCGGCTGGCCCATTCCCAGGCGCTGGAGGCCTGCGAATGGGAGTAGTGGGCTCACTAGCGCAGGCCGGCCTTGCGATCCCCTTGGAGAACTCAGCGTTTCTTTGGGCCCAGTGCTGGCGGGGGGGCTGGAAGGTGCATTCAGTGGATAAGTGGATCTAGGGGTGACCCCGGCATGGGGGAGAGGAACAGAATCAGGCCCACGATGCCCTGATCTCGGATATGGCAGATGATAGAAGCTCTCCGACAGGTTCTCTACTCACCCCTCTCGACCTTCTTGTGGGCCTGGGCCCCGTTGCCCTGCACGGGGGCTACGCAAAGGAGCGCCATCATGGACAGCGCAGACAGAAGCACGAGAGAGCTGGACTGGAACCCTGCAGGGGACAGAAACCACTGGACATGATACCAGGAGAGAGTTTCACAAGTGCCTAAATCCCACTAGAAGTCACTGGGATTTAGGCACTTAAGTGACTTAGCCACTCTTGAAAATGTTACCCTTAGACGCTAAGGCCAGAGTTTTCAGAGGGCTCAACTACTGGGCCAGATTTTCAGAAGAGCTCAGCGCCCAGGTAGGCACCGCAGGACATGGCTGGATGTTCAAAGGGGCTCAGCATGGGGGTGGTGGGCCCAAGTCTCTGGAGACGGGGTGAAGCCCACCATTCACCTCTCCCCCGGCCCGGCCACTGTCTCCATCTCTACAGCCGGTCCGATTAGCACACAGCTGGGACCCAGCTGCATGGTAAAAACCATTCAAAGATTGCGGCTCCGATTGCCTGGCTCCCGGGTGGGTCAGGGCCGGCTGGAGCGCTCCCTGTGGTGGGGAAGGAGCTGCTGCCTCTCTCCCCGCGCTGCACCGCTGCAAGGGGAGTGCTGCTTGAAGCAACTCCCTCTGTCCCAGCTCCCCCCGTCCACAGTCACTACCACCAGCCGGAGGGGCAGTGCCCGCTCACCCACACAGAGACAGCAGCTGGGCAGCCTCCGGCAGGGCTCTGCCCCCCTCAGATGAGTGCCAGGTGAGAGGGGCCCACAGGGCCGGCTTTAGCAAGAGCGGGGCCCGATTCCTGGGGGCGGGGCTTGCTGCAAGCCCCGCCCCCAGGACCTGAGCCGCGCCGCAGGGGGGGGGGGGGACGGGGGGACCCGAGCCGCGCCGCGGGGGGACGGGACGGGGGGACCCGCGCCGCGCCGCAGGGGGGGACGGGGACGGGGGGACCCGAGCCGCGCCGTGGGGGGACGGGGGGACCCGAGCCCCGCCGCGCCGTGGGGGGACGGGGGGACCCGAGCCCCGCCACGCCGCGGGGGGGGGAACGGGGGGACCCGAGCCCCGCCGCACCGCGGGGGGGGAACGGGGGGACCCGAGCCGCGCCGCGGGGGGACGGGACGGGGGGGACCTGAGCCGCGCCGCGGGGGGACGGGACGGGGGGACCCGAGCCCCGCCGCGCCGCGGGGGGACGGGGGGACCCGAGCCGCGCCGCGGGGGGGGGGGACGGGGGGACCCGAGCCCCGCCGCGCTGCGGGGACGGGGAGCCGAGCCGCGGGGACAGGGACGGGGGGGGGACCCGAGCCGCGGGGACAGGGACGGGGGGGGGGACACAAGCCGCGCCACGGGGACGGGGGGGGGGAACCCGAGCCGCGCCGCGGGGACGGGGGGAGGGGAGACCCGCGCCGCGGGGACGGGGGGGGGGGAGACCCGAGCCGCGCCGCGGGGACAGGGGGGGGGGAGACCCGAGCCGTGCTGCGCCGCGCCGCGGGGGGGGACGGGGGGGACCCGAGCCGCGCCGGGGAGGCTGCGCCGGGGGGGGGGGGAATCCGAGCCGCGCCGCGGAAGCCGCACCGGGGGGGATGGGGGGGACCCGAGCCGCGGGGACCAGGCCGGGCCGGAGCCGGGCCCCGGGCTGGAGCCAAGCCGGGCCAGAGCTGCTGGGGCCTGCGGGAACGCGCCGCGCGTCCCCGGAGCCCTTCTCCCGCCCCCACCCCAGCTTACCTCATGCTCCTGGCCCGCCCCTGCTTCGTCGTGCAGGGGAGGGGAGGAGGGGGAAGTGAGCTGGGGGCGGGGCGGACAGCTGCAGCGCGGGGCCCTCTTGGCGCGGGGCCCAATTCAGCCGAATCGGCTGAATCGGCCTAAAGCCGGCCCTGGGGGCCCAGGGCTGCTGTGTGCCCCACGCCAGGCATGCTGCCCCCTGCACTGCAGCCCAGCAGCCCAGAGGGGGACACGCTGCTGACACTGCAGCTGTTCTGTGGGCCCAGCTCAGGCCAGGCTTAAAGTGGGCAGAGTCGCCAGGGGCCACAGTCCTGGCCAAAAAGAGTTCAAAATGGAGCTGGGTCCCTGAGGGGTGCACTGTAAGCGCTGCCCTAGCAAGGGCATGGCCATTTATTTCAGCCGGGATTAACATAGACACCCCTCCCCCTCCCCACACATGCTTTTCCCAGGCCACCTTCAGCACTCAGCGCAGGGATTCACAATGACCTTGCCGGGATCAGCAGCCCAGAGCAATCCAGACTCTTGGCCAGAAACCGGCTCATTCACCCCCCGCCCTCCCACCCAGGTATATCTATCCCGGCCCTGGTATTACATCTTGTGTAGCTACAGCCCACAGAACGCAGAGCACTGCATATGCAGCCCCCAATGGTAAATAGGTTAAGAACCCTACAGCAGAGGCTCACGTGTGAAGTTCCAGAGGTCCCAAGTTTGATTATAGCTGCTGCCGGCCCATAACAGTTGCAAAATGGCAGCTTTTTGTGGGGTGAGTCGGGGTGGGGCGGGGCGGGGCGGGCCGGGCAGGGTGTGTGTGTGTGTGTCAAACCAGAACAGGCTAAAGCCGCACTGGAGTCCGGCACCGTGCTTTCTGTCAGCCATCATTGTATTCATGTGGTGTTGCAAAGTTAGAAAGTCCACAACTAACCCCAAAAGTGACCGTGATACAAACGTGTGTAACCCTTCTGCCCATCTAAGTTGGCAGCAACAAGGGTCGGGTTCTGTATCTAGGGGTTCCGTTTCAATAACGCAATGCAAAACCGGCTCGAGCCCCCACCCAGTGACCTGGGACAATTACATACCACCCCCTGGGTGCCTCTAAGAGGCAATACTTCCCCTCTCGCAAGCACGGAGTCTGAGTGTAACAGAAAATGTTTAATAACATGAGGTAAACGACATCAGCATTAAATTGGAAAAACACCACAAACAGGATTCATAACACAAACCCCCCCCCCCCCCCAGCAAGTTGGGCTGTGTCCTTTCCCTTGGGTTCTTGAAACCAGCAACCCAAGGATCACCAAAGTCCCAAAAGTCCAACAACCCCCCCAAAGTCTCTGTCCCTAGTCAGTGCAGCCCCAGAGTTCGGGGGGGGCACGCAGGGTGTTAAGGGGCACCTTACGTGATCCGAGGCCGACGGGGTTCCGCCGCAGCCTTCACCACGAGCCGCTCCACTCCACCAGCTGCCCCGTGAGCTGCTCCCGCCGTCCCACGAACTGCTCTGGCAGCTGCTCCACTCTGCTCACCGACCTGTGAGCAGGTCAGCTCTGCTCCACTTCAGCCGACCTTGGGCCACTCCCACAAGGCTCCGCTCTGCTCTGCTAGCTGTTCCTCCAGCCGCTCTGCTCTGCTCACCGACCTGTGAGTCGCTCAGCTCCACTCCAACCGTCCCCGCAAGGCTCCACTCTGCTAGCTGCTCCACCAGCCGCTTAGCAATATAGCTTCAGGTTCCCCCACTAGTTAACACAGCCTCAGTGATCTCAGCTCTTAATAACTTCAGCTCTTTTGTGAGTTCAGCTCATAGTAGGGGAGCCCCAGTGTAGTGCACCATTGGCCCAAAGTGAATTCAGCTCAGCAGCCTGTAACTAGACTTCTAATGGAATCAAAGTTAGCTCTGATATTCAACAGTGGAGAGAGGCACTAATGCAATTGGTGTTTCAACCCTCGGGGGGGGGGGGGGGGGGGGGGGGGGGGGGGGGGGGGGGGGGAAGGATACCATCAGATGCAAACACCTGTCCCCATTCTCTCTCTATTCACTAGGTTTTGTAACCCATGCCCCTTGTCAAGCAAGTGCTACTTAGGTAATGGTGAAGGACTCACTCAGTCCTTCTGTCAAACAACAGTTTCACTGGCCTTGATTCACAGAATCAGGGTAACAAAACTTTATTCTTCCTGTCCCAATAACAGAGAAAACTGGGGATCCCACACCAGCCAAAGTAACCACTTTGAGTTGCTGTTGTTTCATGCCAGGCGGGTGGGTGTGCCTATGCAAAGATCAGCCCCTGGAGTTCTTTTCCACACTCACCATAATTCACCACCAGATGTCAGGGTAGAGCTCATCCTGACTCTGCTTACACGTGCAAATGAATTAGAGAGAGAGAGAGAGAACACCGTGTAAACGACACACCGAAACACACTGTTGCAATGGAAACACTTTGCCCAGACATGATCCCCAGACAGATTTCATTGGAAACACCTTCTTTTTGGAGCTGCCTGGACCCCAAATTCTTCAGACAATGTCACAGCCCAAGTAACTGTGACACGCTGCCAGCAATCTCAGGTATCATAGTGAGAGGGAGGAGAGAGGCGTAACCCATGGCAGGCAAAGGGTTTAAAGCTTTAAAGGAGAAGGATTTCAGTGAGTCTGACAAGCCAGAACTACAATGTTTGGAACTGAAGTGAAATAACAATCTGGAGTCACTAATCCTTGAAAACACGCCTCCCCTTCTCCTGACGCCCCAGAGGAGCGGGGATGCTGCCAGCTAGCAGCCATTCACACACTGTAATAGTCTAAGACACAGAGGGCCTGAGTTCGACCTGTGACCTTGGAAAACTCATTACACTGCACCATACCTCAGTTTCCCCATTTTTAAAACATGGTTTATGCTAGTTTCCTTTGTGTTCTAAAGTACTTTGGCCCCAATGCCCAAAGGTACCTGGGGCAGGGCGGGAGGATTCCTGCCTAGGGTCCAGCAGAGAGCTGGGCAGGGGATCCCCGCCAGGATCCTGGTACCCCATGGCCCCGGGGGCACTCTTTACTCACCAGGAGGCACTGCCAGACTCCTAGCTAGCCAGGCTCATGCTGCAGCATGCACTTGCTGGGGGAAATGCTGCTCCGTTTCAAAGGAAAAGCAGCATGTACCTCACTGCGCCCCCATCCCTTGTGCCTCGGCCAGGCAGGGTCGGGAAAGCAGAGGATGCACCAGGGCTCCCCTCCCCCTTGTGCACCTGCCCGGGCTGAGGGGCGGCACTGAGAGGAGTGCAGGCTGCCCCTCTCTATGCGGTAGTTACTGTGTCTGTCTGGGCACGTTCCTTCCTGTGCCCGGGCACTCAGGGCACATGGTGTCCCACAGGGGCCACATAGCATGCCCTGCCACTGCACCTCCCCCACGTGCCTACACCGCCTGGGGCTCTGGTGCCCACCACCAGGCTCTGGCCCTACATCTCCAGGCTGTGTGAAATACTGGGCATTTCAATAAAACTCACCCATCCCAACGCTGCAGCTGAGCGGGCGAGTTAGCAACCTGAAGCGTCCCACTTCCACATCAGAAACCAGAGCCGGGGCTCCATGCCTTTATGGGGAAAGCGCCACTCCACACCCAGCTTATCTTGCTTTCTCAACCGCTGGCCTCAAGCCTGGCCTGTGGGCAGGGAGGAAGCCCCCTCCGGAACGTCTGCCCAGCCTTTATTTACTGCAGATACCAGATTTCTTGGGCTCCCTCCCTCCTCCCCGAGAACGCCAACGTTTCTGAAGCCGGGCAGGTGTGAGCCAGGGATTTAATTTCTCAGTGGGACTCTGCGGCATTACCGTACCATCGGCCTTCCAGACGAAGGACGCACTAAATGGAGAGGATCAAGCCAGAGGAGATGGCAGGAACGGGGGTTGTGCAGAACGCGATGGGGGTGTAACGCTTGTGCCAGGTGGTATTGGCAGTGACAAGGACGAGAATCAGGATCTCGGGGTTCCTCTTAGCATTGCAAAGCAGAACCAGCTGGAGCGCCCCTCCAGAAATCTGGGAAACTGACCAGCACGCCCCTTAACAGGCAGCTGTTCCCCCGTCGCGAGCACTGAGTCTGTGTCTAACACACGAGAACTTTTATTTAGAGGAGAAAGAAACGCAGCATGAACTGGGGAAACCACCACAAGAGTGACTCAGCAGTATGTGAACTGTGAGTGAAATGCCCACCCTACAATCCATTGGGCAGCAGTCCCTTGCCTCAGTTTCCCAGCTTGGGATGAGAGAGTCCAATGGACGAATGTCCCTTTGGCACACCCCTCCCATTTTCCCTCTGCTAGCCCTCACCCAGTTTACGGGCGCAGCTCAGCAGAGTTTGAGAGTTCAGGGGATGTTCGGGGTGGGGGTTCGCCTCCTGCCCCAGGGAGAGAAGGGGTGGGCCAGTGATGCCTCTGCCTCTGCTCTGCACCGCTGCTGCTCCATGCTGCCGTCTCTGCCTGGAGCTGCGATGCCATGCTGTGAGGGGCCTCCAGCCCGGAGTGAGTCCAGCTCTTAGTGACTTCCCTGGCTAGGGGGAACCTCCCTGCTGCTCCCCCCTGTACTGTCTTTCACCACAGCACCGGCTCTATGGTGCCCAGGCAAACCGGCTTAACAGTGTTTTCAGCTCTAGGGATCACTGAGAAGAAACCAGGACTTCCAGCTGAGTCCGGTCAGCTCTGTCTTTAAGCACTGGGCAGACCCAACGTTTTGTAGGCACCTTTCACCAAACCCACACACCCGGTGGGAACCCCTCTCCCCACCCCCCTCGGACTTTCAGTTCCATTTGGTATCACTAACCCCTGCTTAGCACGTGAGGTTACAGAGACTGAACCCCTGCTCCCACCATTGTCCCGACCGGTCACGGCCGGGTGAGGAGATACCTGAGTGGGATGGGCTGGAGCGAGACTGCGCTGCTGCTGCATCTGTCCCACAGGGAAGAGGATCAAACTGGATTCATTCAGCGACTGTCAAGGCAGCTGCTCTCTGTGTCCCAGCTCTCTGGCTGGGATACAGGGGGCAGGAACTGGTGCATTAGAGGGAACAGCTCCACGTCCGTATAGTTCTGGAAAAGAGCACCCAGGCGGTTCACCCGCATGCACGCTTCTCGACCCTGCAACCTGCCAGCACCTGGCACACGCCATCGAAATGTGCAACAAAGGACACGAGATGGGACCTGTTTATTTTGTTGCACGTGGCACCAGTTTGCTTAGTGTGATGTGCTCCAGTCTGCTCATTTGGGGACCAGGTTTTGGGACGAGGGGGAGTTTGTGCTGTCACACAAACAACGAATGAATCTCCCACATGCAATTCATGCTGCCTCCTCCCCCCCGCCCGCACACCCCGAATGCCAGCTGCAGCCGGCCCCATAAGTCTGGCTGCCCCAACAAACTGGTAAAGCAGCTTCCAGTGGATTCTGGCTGATTCTGGCTACGCATCTGTAACGAATTGGGACTGTTCTTACTGTGGTCTTTGAATGCTGACAGGGGAGTGTGGCTGGGATAGTCTGCATTGGGGGATGGAAGACTGACCGGAGAATACCTGAGCATATAACATGAGAACCCAGGAAGGGGTTAGAGGCCAGGTGACACCTTTGCCCGGGAAACTGAACAAAGGCTGTGGGAAGGGGTCGCTGAAGGGAGAGTTTCAGGAGCTGGCTGGTGGAATGGCTGGGAGGCAGACAGGGCTCTGACCTCCCAAGGGGGCTGGGGTGCCCGAGGACCCCAAGATGGACCTAACTGAGGGGGTCCTGTTTTCTGTGCCTGCGGGACCTGTCTTGAACTGTGTCCCTGTCGTCTAAATAAACCTTCTGCTTTACTGGCTGGCTGAGAGTCATGGTGAATCGCAGGAAGCCGGGGGTGCAGGGCCCTGAGTCCCCCCACACTCCGTGACAGGATCACCCCCATCAGCTGGGCGTGCTGGGCTGACCCCATGCACAACAGGGGCAGCAGCGCGGCCGCCCTCGCGCTCTGATTGTGACTCGGGATTGTGGGAGCTTCTCACCTGTCCCATGGAAACGTGGCCAAAGGCGCCAATTGTCCCTTCATCAAAATGGCGCCATCTCCCACTGCTGCCAGCGGGGCTGAGGCCTGCGCGAGGGCCGCCCCGTCCCCACGCTCTGTCTGCATGTGGCAGGCAGGCTGCCCTCCTGACGCTGGCTGCCACCTCCCGCTGGGCTCCAGGAGGCTGAAGCCGAGCCCACAGGCAGACTGGCTGAGGCCATGGTTCAGGGCCTGGACAGCGCATGGGGACTGTGAGGGGATGTCGGGGGAAGGCTGAGCGGGTTGCAGGGGGATGTGGGGGCAGGGATAGGGGGCAGGCTGAGGGGGACAGAGGGATATGGGCATGAGGGAGACAGAGTGTGCAGGGAGAACGCTGACAGGGGTAGTGGGTGTGGGGGGCAGGGAGAAGGCTGAGGGGGCCAGGGAGTGTGGGGGGCAGGGGGAAGGCTGAGGGGGGCATGGGGATGGGGCAGAGGGGAGGCTGAGGGGGTTGGAGGTGATCATGTGGGATATAAGAGCGGCTGAGGGAGGTGCAGGGCATGTGGGGGCAGGGGGCAGAAGAATGTGGGGGAAGGTTAAGGGGGCCGGGTTGTGGGGAGCCGAGGGAGGCTGAGGGGGGTACAGGGGGATGGGGACAGGAAGGAGGCTAAGGGAGGCAGGAGGGAGGCTCAGGGAGATGTGGGGGGCAGGGGAGAGGCTAGGGTTTGTGCGCAGAGGACAGTCATAGAATCATAGAATCATAGAATATCAGGGTTGGAAGGCACCTCAGGAGGTCATCTAGTCCAACTCCCTGCTCAAAGCAGGACCAATTCCCAACTAAATCATCCCAGCCAGGGCTTTGTCAAGCCGGGACTTAAAAATCTCCAAGGAAGGAGACTCCACCACCTCCCTAGGTAATGCATTTCGGTAGGGCTTAGGGGCCACAAACGAGACCAGGGCCCCCTGGTGCTAGGCGCTGTCCAAACACATGATGAGAGATTGGCCCCACCCCAGAGAGCCTACAGTCTACACAGACAAAAAGTGGGTGGGGAAACAGAGGCACGGAGAAATGAAGTGACCAAAGCTAAAGAGCAGGTCAGGAATAGAACCCAGGTGTCCTGACGCCCAGGCCTGTGCCCTCAACCAAACCTATACGGCTATCCTGAGGTCAGCACATCCTTCAAACGGGGACCTGTGCTCGGAACCAAATACAGGGCACGTTCCTTTTGGCTTCTTTCTGCTGAATAAAGGGTAGTTGTTGTTAAAGCCCTGTGGGGTTTGATTTGCTTTTACATTAGAAATGCAGATCTTGTCCACCCTTCTTTTTTCGTGGCTGGCTCTATGGGTGACGACAGAACTACTGGGTTGACGAGGTCGGTTTATTATTATTTAACGTTTCTCTCGTGGTAGTGCTGAAAGACCATTATCAGCTGGGCCCTACTTTTGCTGGGGCTGTACAGACATACCTCAAGTGTCACTCCCGTGCTATTCTGTTCTGTGCAGGTCATTATACCACGTTCACCACCACAGTATCACAGCACCTTCCAGTGGTGCATTACGCTACATGACTAACACCCATCACATATTTGTTCCCTTGTCCTCTCCCAAGGGTGAGAAGTGTGCCCGATCAAGAGGGCTTTTTAATAATACACACACACACGTTGCTGTGTGTGTATATCAGAGAAGGCGCTGTAAAGAAATGCCTTGCATTGGAGCGGATGGTGGGGCGGTTTGGGATGGTCCTTAGTGGCACCTTAGAGACTAACAGGTATATACACAGCACATGAAAAGATGGGAGTTGTCTTACCAAGTGGGAGGTCAGTCTAATGAAGTCATCTGATGAAGTGGGTTCTAGCCCACGAAAGCTTATGCCCAAATATATTTGTTAATCTCTAAGGTGCCACAAGGACTCCTTGTTGTTTTTGCTGATACAGACTAACATGGCTACCACACTGAAACCTGTCTCTTGTTATAGCGTCCTACTGTGCCAGAGAAGCAAAACTATCACCCACAGTCTGTGCCCCAGAGAACTTACAGTCCAAACAGGGTGACAGAGAAGTATACTAAGACGTGCACAGTACACTCAGTGTGATCACAGATTTGCACAGCTTTCTCACAAGTACCAAGGATATGAAACCTGAGTGATCAAGGGAGGAAGGAAGGGGGTTTTGGTCAGGCTGCTTGAAACAGGTGCATGGGGAGGAGGTCGGTTGTTCTGGTTGGCACCCATTTCACTCAAATGCCGAACACACAGTAGGGAGAAAAGCTCTCTTTGATAAATATTCAGTGGTCATGCTCCTTTGGTTTGAGGGATTAGAAAACTCCCTCTGGAGCCCACCAACAGATACAGGGAAGCTAAGACTGGGTATGTCTAAAGTGAAAAACAAGAAAGAAACAATTAAAAAAAAAAAGCCTTTTCATGCTTTCTTTATCCACCATAAAGAAGAAAAAAATAAGAGCTCAAACCCAATTGTTTAGCATGTCACCTTTAATGAGCGGAGGTGAACTTTGTTGAGATCCTAGGAACAGAGTGATGCACTGTATGATTATAGATGTGTCACGGTGTGTTTGTGTGTGAGTGCACCTTTGCTTACTCACCTATATCCACGCACATTTCAGAGGAGAGGGGAGGGGAAGGCAAAGCCGCCTCGGAAAGGTGAGCGGCGTCTGATATGGATTTTATTTGTGTGAACAGTTTGGGTGGCCGACGCTCTCTTCCTTTCAGGCAGTATTTGCTAAATTAATGAGATGTCTCTGAGATGAATCACCGTGCAGCCTGGTGGCAGTACCTGCATTGCCGGCCGGCTTTGAACATTACTAGCGCACCTTTCACAGGAGTTTTACCTTCTAATACATCAGGGCTCAATAGAGAGAGAAGAACATTACTGTTCTGAGAACTCGGCCGTGGACGGATCAGCTTTGCATGCTTGTCAGGGAGGGGAACGCGCGCACACACTCATGAGAACATTGTTCCTGCCGAGGAAATCAAGGAGCCTAACGCATCTTTAAATTCATAGGGAACAACTGGGGCTGGCGGATGGGGGGGATCATGGCAGCTCTCCCGGCCAGGGAGGTGGGGTGGCCTTCCTCTCCCAGCAGCCGGGGTTGGGCCGTGCTGCAACGTTCCCAACTCTCAGGCAGGGCTGGCTCTAATTTTTTTGCCGCCCCAAGCGAAAAAAAAGAGTGCCGCCCTCCATAGCGCCGCCATAACACACGCCCTCAGCACCGCGACGCCACCCCACCTCCGCAGAGCGCCGCGTAGCCGAACACCCCCCCCCCCCCGCGGAGCGCTGCCAAATGCCGTGCCGTCGAACCCCCCCCCACCGAGCGCCACCGAACACCCCCCCTCCCTCCGCGGAGTGCCGCGCCGTGCGGCTGAACCCTCCCACCGCCACACATATCTCCCACCGAGCGCCGCGCCGCCAAACACCCCACCGCCGAGCTGTGCTGCCAAACACCGCCCCCGCCCCCGCGGAGCGCCCCGCCGTGCCACCCCCGCCCCACGGAGCACTGCTGCCGAATCCCACCCCCCAGTGCCCCCTACACGCCCAGCCGACGAAACAAAAACAACCCACCCCACCCCCAGCGACCAAACTCCCCCCCCACAAAAAAAACTACCCACCACCCCAAGATTGGCCACCCCTTACCAGGTGCCGCCCCAAGCACGTGCTTGGTCGGCTGGTGCCTGGAGCCGGCCCTGCATTCAGGGGCTGAGTGCGAGTCCCGGGCTTTGGGCACCAACAGGAGGAGCTGCCGTGATAGTGGGAGAAGCTCCTTTGACGCCGTGATGTTCAGGGCTGGGCCTGAGGGCAGAGCTCTGTGCGAGAGCCCCGGGGCTGAGGGCACAGACCTGCCCTGCTCTCCCCGCGTGTCTGACCCCATAGCAGAGAGGGTGCCAGGGCAGGGCACGGGGGACCTCAGCAGAGGAGAGGGCGGCGGGAGGCAGAGGAGTGTTGCTGCTGGGTGCAGACAGTACCAGGCAGTGGCTGGCAGTTCCCCTGCCTTACGGGGAGGAGAGGGGAAGTGGAGTCTCCATCGGGGCAGCCAGCAGGAGCCGGGCATTACAGGCTGACTTTTCTACCTGGGATGCTCACACCCGTTGGCCGGGGAGTCAAAAGCCGGATGTAAAAACATGCTCTGATTTGTTTTCTTTTTAGAAGAAGGAACCCACCAGCCTCACTGTTCCTTCTCCCCGCTCTGGTGAATACTGGGTCAGCCGCACGGACAAGCCAGTCTGGTGCCTTGCTTCAGGGCTCAGTTTCTTCTTCAGCTGAGGAGAAAGGAACCATGGAACAACAACATAACGTCACAGTCCCGTTCCCCACCTGTCCTGTGGGGTCTTCTGGCCTTTAGAGCTACTGGTCAGGGCCTCCCCCAGTCTGCGGGGGGCCACAGGGCCTGCTGGCCTCCTCGCAGCCTCTGCTGAGGCTACAGGACAGAGGCCTCTTCAGTTTGCAGAAAGAAAGAAATCTCTGGGGTGAGCACACAGCAGATGTCTGTTTTCCCAGGGCCAGATGCTGCCACCTTGTCACTGGAAGGGCCCGTGTGACCTCTGACCACAGATGAGGGAGGACGCCCAGCCTGGCTAGACAGATTCCTTCGTGCCATGGCTGGGGACAGAAGCCTGCAGCCAAAGCTCACACTGCAGGAAACAACCTGCAGAGGCCTTTCATCTCCCCAGGGTCAGACGTCACCACTACGAGAATGTGAGCGCCGGAGCACTGGGGGAGCTGGCCTGAGATGGCATCCCAGGGCACAACCACCGGTGTCAAGTCCATTCTGATTCCACGCTCAGCAAAGATGCAGGGAGCTATGCGGTCAGGAGAGGCGCTGGTCAGAATTTGCCAGTGGAACTGTTTTTCCATCAGAAATTGCCAGCTTGTCAAAATCCAAACGTTTCGTGGGAACACGTCGATTTGGACAAACCTTCAGACAGAAAGCAGGCAGGTTTCGCACGGAAAACTGCTTGGCTCCCTGCCAGCTCGCCCGCCTGCCCACCTGCTTGACAGGCTGATGGGGGGCTGGGCTTCCAGGCTGCTGAGAGAAGCCCTGGCTCCCAAGATCCCAGAGTCCGCGAAACCCTCTCCTCGCAGGGGTAATGTTCTGGTTACTGCACAGCTCTAGGAGGAGGGGAGGTATCCGATGCCCCACAAGCCACCAATCCTCCCTGCCAAGGTCCCAGTAACTACGACAGCCTGTGAGAACATCCTAACCTTTAGGGCACTTTCCCTGCCAGGTGAAAGGGTGCGAGCTGGACCCCTCCCTGCCACCAGAGTCCAGCACTGCCGAGAAAGCCAAGTGTGGACTAAACTAAGCCCCTGGTTAACCCTTTCCCAGAGGAATCCAGAAGCCACTGATAATTGCAGGCTACATGGTGACCTCTCTCTCAGGTCACTCCCGCATCCTGGAATAGGGGTCGGTGAGTCCTGGACGAACGCCGTTCAGCTGGGAACATGCTTCCCCTTCTCGTGCCGAGGACTACATGAGATGGGTGTAGTGGGCACTCCCGATAAAGGGGACAGTGTGACAGCTGCCTTTCAAATAGGCCCCAGGCATGGGGGGGGCCACAGCACCCAATTCCTCTGCCCCCCCAACTTTCTTCGCTGCTTTAACATACAACCTGCTCTGCTGGCACCTCTGACTCTTGAAAGCCCTAAAGCTCCCGGGGAGCAGGCTGTGCCCTGCCCTGCCCTGGCTGCCCCGGGTGTTACCTCGGAGGGAATCGTTCCAGATTCCAATGGGTGGCAGGTCCAGGGAAGAGCCTTATCTGGGGGGAGGCTGTACCAGACCCGCCCGACCCAGGCAGGCTCCCAGGTACTCTCTGCTCGGGGCTGATAAGGCTCCTTAGCAGTTTCTCTCCAAACAAATTCCAGTTCAAGACACCTGAGAGCTCCACAGCAGGGCAGCATCCCCAGAGCGCAGCAGGGCGGGGGTTAGGGGGAGCAGTCGGTAGCAGCACCTGCCCCTCGTACGGCAGGAGCGAGAAGTGCCAGCCTCTCTGCACAGAGCAGCAGCGTTCAGCCTGGGCCAGATGTGCTGCGGTGATGGGTAAGAGCGGGCTCGGAGAGCCAGAGGGTCTGTGGGGCAGCGCTGGGCCCTTCTGCTCCGCACTAGGGCCGGGTGGGCGTGTTCAGCTGGGATTGGAACCCACCAGCACTTGTGGGTGCGAATGTGGGGCTGGAACGCAACGTGGGGCGCTCCCACCTCGCCCAGGGGTGACTAGGGGGAAGGGCAGAGAGACACCTGGGCTGAGACCCCAGCTCCAGGGAGACAGACACCCCGGCCCAGCTGGGTTAAATTGCCCAGCTGTGTGACAGCCCCCCCATCCCCGAAGGGTTCCCCCCCCGGTATGGCACAGCAGGGTAATGTGCGTATTGAACGGCAGGAGAGACTGGCTGGGAGAGGCTTTTGGGGATGGAGGAAGCAGCACTAAGGTACATGCCAACCTCCCTACAGAGGAGGGGCCGTGCCCCGCAGGTGTGGGGCAGGGAGCTGGGACACTGCGCGGTGGGTCATTGTCTGGCCCAGGCCCTTCCTAGCCGGAGGCCGAGGCATTTTCTTCAGGTCACCTTCCGCTGCAGCTTGGCCACGGGCCCCCATAGCCACTAGCCCAGCCAGGGATCCCAAGTGGGGATTGTCACGGCTGACTCCTCCCTGCCGCCAGCAGCTCTTCACTGCCAGGGAATTCCTGAAATCCTGTGTGTCCCTCCCCCACCCACCTCCTGGGGCTGTGAGTGCCCCCCCGGACAGCCCCCCCCCTCCCCCCCCGAGCTCTGAGTGCCCATGGCCAGTCCCTCCCCTCAGACGCTCCCACACCTCCTGGGGCTGCGAGTTCTCCCCCCGGACAGTCCCTCCCCTCAGCCCCCCCCACTTCCTGGGGCTCTGAGTGCCCTCAGCCAGTCCCCTCCCACACCCCGGGGCTGAGTGACCTTGGCCAACCCCCGTCCCTTCAGGAGGAACTCCCAGTATCCACCCAGCCCCCACACCTCAGGGTTCCCCTCCCTGCGGCTCTGTGGCCATACCCCCACCAGGGCCGGCTTTAGGCCAATTCAACCAATTCCCCTGAATCGGGCCCAGGGCCCAAGCCCCGGTACGGTGTACCGGGAAGAGCCGGTGTGCTGTACCAGGGTGGCCCGGCTTCCCCAGGGGGCAATTTAAAGGACCTAGGGCTCCCAGCAGGGGCCGGAGCCCCAGGCCCTTTAAATTGCCACCAGACCCCCACTGCTGGAGCCCTGGGGTAGGGCTGCGGGGCTCTGGGGGCTATTTAAAAAGTCCGGGGCTCCCGCTGCCTCTACCGCCCCGGCCCTTTAAATAGTCACTGGAGCCCCGCTGCTTCCCCAGAGCTCCCGCGGCTATTTAAAGGGCCGGGGTGGTAGAAGCAGGGGAGCCCTGGGCCCTTTAAATAGCCCCCAGAGCCCTGGGATAGCGGGGGGCTCGGGGGCTATTTAAAGGGCCGGGGCTTCAGCTGCCTCTGCTGCACCCCGTACCCGCACCAGCCCCGCACCCCCTGCCCTGCCCGCAGCCAGCCCCGTCTCCAGCCAGCCCTGCACCCCCTGTCCGCAGCCAGCCCCTGCTGCACCCCTGCCCTACCTCCAGCCCCGCCCGCCCTGTTCTGCCCGCACCAGCCCCGCCCCCCTGCCCTGTCTCCAGGCAACCCCTGCCGCACCCCCTGCGGCCCTGCCCAAAGCCAGCCAGCCCCACACACCCCTGTCTCCAGCCAGCCCCACACCCCTTGCCCTGCCTGCAGCCAGACCCTACCTCCAGTGAGCCCCTGCCCTGCCTCCAGCCAGCCCCATGTCCACTGGTGCCCTGCAGTTCCCAGGGTAGTAACCCTGCACACCTGCTTTAATGAGGGGGGCAGGGAGCAGCTGGGACCCACACATGTGCACACCACTAGGGTGACCAGACAGCAAGTGTGAAAAATCGGGACAGGGGGTGGGGGATAATAGGATCCTATAAGAAAAAGACCCAAAAATCGGGACTGTCCCTATAAAATCAGGACATCTGGTCACCCTAGCACACCCCCAGGGAATGGCGGGGACCCACACATGTGAAATGGAGCTCATTAATAACCGATCAACAGCATATATGATGCAATGTACATAATATATAATTTTATTATTTATATAGTTATGAAAAGTAAATAATACATGGAAGAAATGAAAGGCTTTTTTTTACATTGTTTTTTTTGTTAGTCATCCCTGCCGGGGCCCCGCCAAAAATGTTCGAATTGGGCCCCGCCCTTCCTAAAGCCGGCCCTGCTGGAGAGAACAGGAGGATTCAGTCAGCAGGGGCTGCCGATCCGTCCCATTCACCAGGGCTGCCATCCTGCGGCTTCAGCATTAGTGGCTGGGGTGACTTGGGGAAAGGTCTCAACCTCCCCACATGCCACTTCACTGTTGCTAGAATCCCTCCTGCCCCCCCGCTACAGTCCCCTCCCTACCCAACCTGGGTGGGGCTGGAGGAGAGGGGTCTGAGAACTTGAGCTGTGGATTGGAGGTGGAACAGCTGTCAGGGGCACTGAGGGGGAAGTGGCAGGAGCTCCCCGTACAAGGAGGGGGGTTGCCACTGGAGGTCACTAGGAAGGACAACAAGACTCCAAACTGGGGTTCCGGAGGGGGAATCCATCCCTCAGAGGTGGGCAGGGGCTGGGTGGAAATGCTGCTGGTTCCAGGGGCCGTTAATCCCCCCTGATTCCTCGGAGGCGTCTGAGTCTCAGACAGGTTCTCGTTCCCTTGCAGCAGGAGGACGTCACGGCCAATGTGATGCGCCAGCTCCGTATCATGCGGCACTTGCGCCAGGTGCCCGAGGCGCTGCAGGGCCTGTGCCTCTGAGGCCACCAGCAACTCCCGCTCTCTGCTGCAGGTACTGCTCTGACTCTCTGTAAATGGGGAGCTAGTGGAAGGGGAAATGGAGCCCCCTGGCACTCACAGAAACCCTCTCCCCTCTCTATGGAGCAGGGTCCTTTCCTCTGCCCCCAAATTCCTTCATCTGGGACAGGAGCTCTTTCCCTCACACCCATTCCCCTCCCCCCTTTCCTTGATATACCCCCATCCCATTCCCCCTGCGCCCAGGCAGAGCTCTGCCTGCCCCATATGGTGCAGAAAGGCCGTTGTGTCAGGGCCCCACCCCTAGCCCCACTGAAGCTCGGAAATCTCCACTTTTGAGGAGGTGGGGGTGGGACAGAGGCTCAGGGCTAGCTTCACCTCCTGCCCTTTATTCTCCCCTTGGCCCATCTATGGGGTCTCTGGGTGTGAAATGAATCGGAGCCTCATTCCCAGCTGTCTGCCAGGCCCTGGGATCTGGCACAGCCTCCCAGACGGGCACAGCCTGCAGCTGAGCCACGTCAGGGAGCAGTGGGGACAGGTCACCTCGTCCCATCCAAGCAAGCAATGCTGGGGGTCAGAGAGGCTTAGATGGGAGACCCTGCTCTCTCATGGAGGTAGGAGCCATTTACTCCTTGGGGCGTGTGGGTCTCTTGGGGGAGAAATGGGATCCTCGATGCACAGCCTGGCTGAGAGCTTCCCCTGTCCCTGACTCCCAGCTCTGGGAGAGAGACGCCTCCATTATCGTGCCACCCTGGTTTTGTTCCTAAGAAGAGGCTCCCCAGAGACATCCTCGAACCTGGACTCCTGAGAGCGTTTCCAGTAGGAGGCTCCGGCCCCTCGGGCATAAAGAGAGCATCAGGTAGTCTCGTTCACATGGCATCTCCGGTCTCCAGCTCCACTTCCCGCAGCAGGGCAAACAAAGCCATCAGCTCCCAGAATCCCAACTCTTTGACCCCCTTCCGCTCAGCAGTGGGGTTTCTCCAGCTCCCTCACCACACCTGTCAGCCTCTGATGATGAAGGGCCTGAATGTCAGAGTCACCAGAACGAGCAAACTCCAGTTCCAGGCAGAGGAGCCTGTGCGTACTCAGCCCCTCTGGACGCCAGGTGTGAAATGGGGAGCAAGGACCCCAGCCCAGTAACAGGAGGAGTGGGCAGAGCAGGCCTGTAACAGGGTGCTTTCCCCTGGGCTGCACAGCCTGGGGCTTAGCCAAGCTGATTACAGAATGAGCCCGAACTGAGAGGCACCCTATCCGCCCCCATAAAGAGCCAGACTTCGGTGGTGATACAGCCCAGCTGGGGTAGCAACAGGATTGAGAACGAGGTAGGAAGTTCAGAGCAGCAAGGAAAGCCTGGAGGGAAAAGTGCAGCAAAGAGAAAGGTGCAGAGCTAGCTGTTGGGTCCAGGGCCCTGAGCTGCTATCAATGTCAGGGTGGGACTGGGTTCCCCTACCGGCCCCAGAGGAGGCGACGTACACGCACCTGGAGAGGGTTCCCAAGCCCAGCAAGGGGGCTACAGGCTGAGCAAGTGCCCCAGCGATGGCAGAAGGACTTCTGTCTGTGGAAAGACCTCTTCGGACTTTTAGTGTGAGGCAAGCTGGGCCCCAGAAGGGTGGACTAAAGGTGGTGACCTGGCCGGAGTTACCAGACAGAGAAACTACCGTGGTGCTGGAGCGACCATGGATGGGGGACGCTAGCCCAGCGAGAGGGCTGTGATGCCATGCCTGGCCGCCGGGGGGCACCTAACGATGAGTAGATTCATTTATGATTGGCATAGTCGGCAGGATTGAGTTCCCCCTGTGATCCGTGAGGGAAGTCTTGGTTGGTGAAGGAATCATAGAATATCAGGGTTGGAAGGCACCTCCAGAGGTCATCTAGTCCAACCCCCTGCTCAAAGCAGAACCAATCCCCAGACAGTTTTTTGCCGCGATCCCTAAATGGCCCCCTCAAGGATTGAGCTCACAACCCTGGGTTTAGCAGGCCAATGCTCAAACCACTGAGCTATCCCTCCCCCAAGCAGGTGTATCAAGGGACCAAACTAGTCGCTGGATTTCCCACTTCAGTTCCAGGGACTGGCTAAGCAGATCTAGGGGTTTCTCCAGCAGCTCCTAGAAAACCAACAGATGCAGAAGGAAGTGCAGGTGGAGCTACAGACGCAGCAGCAGCAATATCTGTGAGAGATCCTGCAAAGGGAAATCAACCCAGGGTCTGCTATGCCCATGGACAAAAAGAGCAGAGAAGGAGAGCATGCCTGGGCTGTGCTGAGAAGGTTAGCCCAGGGGGAAGGGCATGAGAAAGTGTACAAGCGTGGCCTAATGCCAAGATGGGAGCAAGAGTTCTTTGGTTTGGGGCCAGAGAAGCAGGCCATATCAACAGACACGGCCTGCTTAGGAAATTGCTGAGTGGCTGAACGAGGGGCCAGGGCCCTAAGAAGTTAGAAAGAAAGGAGAAGGTGTCCTCTGACACAAACCCCCATGAGGCAGGCAAGGTGGAGGTGGCTGGGGTGGCCATGGACCTTGCAGACCCTCCACCAACACACCCTGTCGGGTGCTGCAGGGAGATGATTGGCCCAGAGATGAAGCAGACTGGAGGAGGGACAAACACAAGGGTGGAGCAGTCCATGGTGGGTTCTCAGACCCTGACCGAAAAGGTTTTGGCAGATGCAGCGGCAGTAGCAAAAAGGCAACAGAAGACGCTAAAGGCTTCAGAAGAGGCTCTGCAAGCAGCTGTTCATGAGACTGAGTGGCTGCAGGAAGAGCGTGGGGATACTGCAGAAGAGAAGGTTTGCCCCGAGCGAGCTGGCAGTGGAGCTGCAGACACTGCGCACAGGCTGTACAAGAGCGCAGCCGGTGACAGCGATGAGATGAGGAGGGATGAAGCTTGGAGAAGAATAGAACTTGCCCCCGCGTGGGCCAGTTTCTAAGGAGGAGGGTATATAACGGGGGGCTTGGCCTGTGGGCTATAAAGCCTGGAGCTAGGCCAAATGGATTACAGAGTGAGCTCCAGCTGAGGGGAAACCAGGGGAAACCGCAACAAAGGTACAGGAGCAGGCCTAGCTGTTCGGCACAGGGCCTTGGGGCAGAACCTACAATCCAGGGTAGGACTGGTTCTCCCACGGTCTCTAAGGAAGGGGATGTACAGGGCCATGTACAGGGCCAGCAAGGGCAGGCCGAGCCAAAGTCAGGCTGAGGAGTGAGGAGATCAGGGAACGGGTTGTTTGCAGTCCTGCCACTGAGCGGTAACGTGATCCTGGCCGGGTCACTCTCCCACCTGGTGCCTCACTTTCTCTATCTTTGAAATGGGGATCATCCCGACCCACATTAAGAAAGGGTTTGATCCTCTGCTCTTGCTTCCCAAATCCCTGCCCTCCTTCCCCACACAGGCCTCTGCTCTGTTGCTCAAACTCCCATGCACGTGTTAGTGCCTGTGTCACCCCCGCAACTACAAGGTCTCATGTACAGTCTCCTGCCAGCAAACTGAAGCTGCCACTAGATCCAGAATAGGAATCGCAGTTCCTGTGCGCTGCCCTGAATGGAGTCTAGACCCTGGGCATGGGGAAGGCCAACGCTCACATCCAGGTAGATCATCAACCTACTCCTCTGTCCCAGGAGCAGGAAGGCCTCTGGTTCGTGCTCCCTTCGGTAGCTGGAGCTGCTGAGTTGTCGGTGCGGTGGGCAGAGATGGGAACAGGCCATAGGATGAATCAAGTGTCAGGGGGAGACTCCCCGTGTGTGGGAGATGATGTTGCCCCTCTGTTGGGAATCCCTTCCTTGCAGATGCTGGGCTTTGGGTGCTGGACTCTGCCAGGAAGCCCAGCTCCCATGCCTAGCAGCTTGGCTGTTCCCTACACTGCTGTGCACCAGGCCCTCTGCAGAGAGCTGCTCTGGGCAAGGACTACAGAGCCTGCTGTCATCCTGGCAGGTGTCGCCCCAGGTTCCATAATCCTGACCCCTGGTCTCCCTCCGCTGGCAGGCTCTGAGCAAGGCCTGCCCAGAGAACATGGATGACGAGCTCTCGATCCTGCTGACAGCACTCCCCAGCACAGACAAACTCCAGCACATCTTGGAGGTGAGCAGAATGGGGTGGGGCCGCAGGGGTTTTACCTTAGCCCTGGGGACTCCTAGAAAGAAGAGACTGGAAAATCCATGTTTCTATTGGATCCTTCCGACTATGCATTCGTGATATAAACTCACTGGGTGACCTTGGGGTAACTCACTTCCCCCTCACGGCATCAGTCTTCTCCACTATCAAATCTACACTGGGGAAGAAGGACAGAAGCTCCGACAACCACCTTCACCTCTGGGTGTCTGGTCCTGGGAGCCGAAACCAACTGGACTATCTGCCCCATCTCTTAAACTGACATGTCTTTCCCTCCTAGGACCTTGTCCTTAGTGCTCAGCCTGGCCCCTTCCCAGCTTGTCCCTGACCTTTAAAGGACTCTCCAAGCCCCTCCCATGCCTGCTTCCCTTGGGGTCTCTCTCCTGGCTGAGCACAGGCTGCCCTTCTATCTCTCAGCAGGCCTGGGTCCTAATCACAGGCTGTGTCTTGTCACGTGACCCCCACACTTATTCCCTTCACCCTAGGAAGATGCATCACCTGGGCCAGGTGCAGTTGAGCTCCAACCCCTTTCCTGGCCATCTCACCCAGGGACAGGTTGAAACTGGTAACCTGTGGGTAACAGTAACTCTTTGCTCGCAAAGGTGCTGAAGACACAATGGAAGAGGAAATCCTTTGGCCTGGATTGAAATTATTCTGACTGAAAGTGAATGAGAGAAAATAGGTCCAGTGTTCTCTTCCTAGAAGCAGAAAATGTAGCGATTGATAGAGGTTCAGGTCAGAAAGGACCATTCTGTGCATCTAGTCGCCCCTCCTGTATAACTCAGGGCGTAGAATGTGACCAAGTGGTTCCTTCAGCCAACCATAGCATGGGACTGAGCCAGAGCACGTCTTTTGGAACGACATCCACATCCAGGAGAGCCAGCTGGCTACCAGAAACTCTCTTCTGCAGTGACGTGGGGTTAAGGGACATGGCGGAAAAGACATGGAGGCTGTGACTAAACTTAGAGCAGGGTGGGAAACGGAGACGCAGTTGGGACCTGTCTACACTACAGGTCTGTCGTGCGTTTGTAATCTGCTGACCCCCACATGTTGTTCAGAGCCTATGGACAACACAGCTCCTAAAGGTACGTTTGTTCTGTGCTTATCCCCTATGTACCAGCAGGGCTGGACGGCATTTCTCCCAATGCAAGGTCCTATGCGTGGCAACAAGGCACGCGGCCACACCTCCAGAATGGGGACGTGTATCCAGGAAAGCAGTGACTCTGAAAAGGATTTAGGGGCCAGAGTGGAGAAGCCACTCAACATGAGCTCCCAGTGTGATGCTGTGGTGACCAGGGCTAAAGCCATCATTAGACGAAGGAGCTGAGCCGTGAGTAGGATAGGGAGGTGACACAGCAGCAGTGAGACTGCTATTGGAATACTGCCTCCAGTCTTGGTGTCCTCCTTTGAAAAAGATGGTCCTAGAAATTGGAGCTGGGGCAGCAAAGAGCCACCAAATGTTCTGAGGGCTGGAGAAAAATGCCTTCTAGTGAGCTATTGAAAGAGCTCAACCTGTTTAGCTTATCAAAAGAAGATTGAAAGGTGACTTCACTGAAGTGTTGAAATGCCTTAATGGAGAGAAAATATTGGGTATTAAAGGGCTCTCTAATCGAGCAGAGAAAGGCAGAGCAAGACCCAATGGCTGGAAGGTGAAAAGAGACAAATTCCTATGACAAATAAGGCACAAATATTCAACAGCGAGGATGATTGAACCCAGGAAGAAGCTACCATGGAAAGTGGTGGATTCTCCATCTCTTGATGTCATTTAATAAAGACTAGATGCCTTTCCGGAATGTGTTTGCCCCAAAAGTAGCTATTGTGGTAGACAGGAGGCCTGTGATATGCAGGGGATCAGATTAGATGCTCTAACGGTCTCTGCTGCCCATAAAGTCTACTCATTTCTGAGAAACCGAGTGTAGCATTGGGAGAGCCTCTGTTTTTTAAACAATCAGTTTGTCAGCACCTGCAGGACAATTTGGTTCTTAGGACTAGTGAGCATGGACTTGTCAAGAACAAATCATTCCAGACCAATCCTACCTCCTTCTTTGGCAGGGTTAGGGGCCTAGTGGAGGTGGGTAAACAGTAGATGTGATCTATCTTGGTGTTAATAAGGCTTTTGACACAGTCCCATAGGACATTCTCACAAGCAAACAGATGCTGCTTAGCACTGTCAGAGCAGCTTTTGCTGGGGGATTCTCCCAGCACTTTCCAATAGTGGGAAAGTATGAAATCCCCATTTGACTGCTGGGGACAGAGCCTAGAGGGGGCAGCAACTTACCCCAAGTCCCACAGGTCAATAGGAAACCAGCAATGGAACCCAGGAGTCCTGACTCCCAGTTCTCTGCTCCAATCACTCCAGCGGAGCACACTCCCTCTCAAAGCAGGGGGACCGGACATGAGGGCCTGGTTCTAATTGCCAGCTGTGGGAGGGAGTGTGCAGCAGTGGTTAGTGAAGGGACCTGGAAATAAGGACTGCTGGGTCTATTGGAGAGTGTCACTAGGAGCAGTGCATAAGATGAGGTGTCCTATCATGTTTACTCAGATCAGATTAGGACATAATAGAATGGCTGAAATAGTTTATTTTATTTGTATTGTATTATTTTGCAATTGTTAAGAGCAGCAACTACTTAGCTCAGACTGAAGCATCTTATCTAATTTTTGAGATCTAAGTGTCTCCTCTTTGAGTGCCACGAGACAATTTAACACATTGTGACAAAGAATTTTCATTGCCACTTGTTATGATTTCAAGAAACAAACTGGTTTAGTTTGAATAGGATTTTCGGTCAGAAACGGTTTCAATGAAATTTCCCCACCATCTTGATTCCTGGGCTCTACCTCTGCCTTTCGGGGGGGAGGGGGGGGGGGGTTGCTGTGTGTTAGAACAGGAGTCTGATTTGGATAGGTATAGAGACCTCTTCAATGTTTTTAATGAAGTAAATACTAATGGGAATTGTGTGATCATGGGAGACTTTAACTTCCCAGATATAGACTGGAGGACAAGTGCTATTAATATAATAGGGCTCAGATTTTCCTAGATGTGATAGCTGATGGATTCCTTCACCAAGTAGTTGCTGAACCAACAAGAGGGGATGCCATTTTCGATTTGGTTTTGGTGAGTAGTGAGGATCTCTTAGAAGAAATGGTTGTAGGGGACAGCCTTGGTTTGAGCGACCGTGAGCTAATTCAGTTTAAACTAAATGGAAGGGTAAACAAAAATAGATCTGTGACTAGAGTTTTTTTTTTTTCAAAAGGGCTAATTTTAAAAAATTAAGGAAATTAGTTAGGGAAGTGGATTGGACTGAAGGACTTGTGGAACAGATGGATCAGACTGAACAGGTTCCAAACCTCTCGGAGGCTCCTACCTTCTAAAAAGGCCGTCTGTTTTCTAGTAAAATCAGGAAAAAGAAAGGAGAAAACTCAAAAGAGGTTCCTCCTGGCACTCACGTACGTGACCCCTAATACTCTCTCAGTCCTCAAAGAGAGACCTCTAGAAGGAGACTTGCTGAAGCAAAGCTACAGGGGACTCAGAGGTTTCCCTGGCCCTGTGCCCCTGTCCTGCCTGGCTGATGTCAGCATCTCTCTGTGAGGTCACCACCTCCCCAGCACCTTTGACCAATAGGCTGAGGTCCTGCAAAAGGCCTTTGTGATGTCACTGTCACACCCACCCCTCCCCTGCAGTGTTAATGTCCTGCCGCAGGCCAGACCCTTTGGAGGTTTGAGCTACTCCCTGTGGATCACCCGGCTCAATGAGTGTTCATTCTAGGAAGCAAGCCGGCTAGACAGTAAAACATCACAAGCTGCTCCCAATGCTACACTCGGTTTCTCAGAAATCAGTAGACTTTATGGGCAGAAGAGACAGTTAGAGCATCTAATCTGACCCCCTGCATATCACAGGCCTTTCTGCACCATATGGGGCAGGCCGAGCTCTGCCTGGGCGCAGGGGGAATGGGATGGGGGTAGATCAAGGAAAGGGGAGAGGGGAATGGGTGTGAGGGAAAAAGCTCCTGTCCCAGATGAAGGAATTTGGGGCAGAGGAAAGGACCCTGCTCCACAGAGAGGGGAGAGGGTTTCTGTGAGTGCCAGGGGGCTCCATTTCCCCTTCCACTAGCTCCCCATTTACAGAGAGCCGGAGCAGTACCTGCAGCAGAGAGCGGTAGTTGCTGGTGGCCTCAGAGGCACAGGCCCTGCAGCGCCTCGGGCACCTGGCGCAAGTGCCGCATGATACGGAGCTGGCGCATCACATTGGCCGTGACGTCCTCCTGCTGCAAGGGAACGAGAACCAGTCTGAGACTCAGACGCCTCCGAGGAATCAGGGGGGATTAACGGCCCCTGGAACCAGCAGCATTTCCACCCAGCCCCTGCCCACCTCTGAGGGATGGATTCCCCCTCCTGACCCCCAAGATGGAGTCTTGTTGTCCTTCCTAGTGACCTCCAGTGGCAACCCCCGTCCTTGTACGGGGAGCTCCTGCCACTTCCCCTCAGTGCCCCTGACAGCTGTTCCATCTCCAATCCACAGTTCAAGTTCTCAGACCCCTCTCCTCCAGCCCCACCCAGGTTGGGTAGGGAGGAGACTGTAGCGGGGGGGCAGGAGGGATTCTGGCAGCAGTGAAGTGGGATGTGGGGAGGTTGAGACCTTTCCCCAAGTCACCCCAGCCACTAATGCAGAAGCCGCAGGATGGCAGCCCTGGTGAATGGGACGGATCGGCAGCCCCTGCTGACTAGGGTTACCATACGTCCATTTTTCCCCGGATATGTCCTGCTTTTCAGCAATCAAACCCCCGTCCAGGGGGAATTGCAGAAAAGCCAAACATGTCCGGGAAAATGCCGGCCGGGCACTTCCCCTCCCGCGGCTGCTCTGCTCCACTCCTCCCCTCTCAGACTTTAAGAGCCGAGCTGCCCGAGCGAGCGCTACCGGCTTCTGGCAGCCCCCCCCTGCCTCCGGACCCCGAGCCACGGGCCAGGAACTTCCCTTCCCGGTTCCAGCTGCTCTGCTCCGGCGGCTCGGGGGAAGCGCCGGCTGGGGGTGCAGGGTCCGGGGGCTGCCCGGCAAACTGTGAAGCTGGTAGCGCTGGGGCAGCCCTTTCCCCATGGCTGGGAGTGGGAGGGAGGAGGGGGCGGAGTTAGGGCGGGGGGGAGGGGCGGAGTTGAGGCAGGGCTAGGGGTGGGGAAATGGGCGGGGCCAGGGCCCGTGGAGGGTCCTCTTTTTTTATTTATTAGACATGGTAACCCTACTGCTGACTGAATCCTCCTGTTCTCTCCAGAACGGGTCCAGCCTTGCCAGCAGCAGGACAAGCGTCCCCTGCCCATGTGCCTCAGCCCTGCCTGGTCAGACGCCATCACCCGTCAGTCCTTGGCCTCCCAGGCTGCCAGTGATGAGAGCAACTCTGGGTGGTGGCTCGGGTGACACAGACACCAGACCACTAGGAATTGGGTGCAGCCCTGTGGGACAGGAGAGTCTCGCAGAGGGCACTTGGGGGACTCTCCTGCCCTTCCCAAGAGCGATAGCACCGTGTCCTAAGAACATAAGTCTGGGATGAGGCAAAGCTTGTCATTAATTAGCCTGGCTAAAGAGCTGGGTGGAGCTGCTCCGCGGACAAGCTGGCTCGCTCCTGCTCATGGAGGTGAATTCATCTCCCTTCCCAGGAGCACTTGCTCTCCCTTTCATTCCCCACCAGGCTCCTTGTGCCAGGCCAGCGAATGGCCACAGGATGGGAATGAGGCCTGGGCCCCGTCCCAATCTCCTGAGTCTAATGCAGCTGCTCACCTTGTCCCCCATCAGCTGCTGGGTTTCCCCCAGGAGGGAGTAGGTGACAGGGAGAGAGACACACACACACACATTTGTCCTTCTGGTTGCAGGGCTTGTGTCCTTCCAATCCCATTGGTGGCTGCACAGTGGGCAGAGTCCTCGCTGCGTGCCCGGCCCAACAGAATTGCAGGGCGTGGTGTGGAACACAGAAAGAGATAGAAAGACTCATCCTCCAGCCGGGGTCAGTCTGAGAGAAATTGGCTGGGGTCCCAGTCTCACTCTTCTAGCGGGTGCCATTTCCCAGCTGGGTTCCTTACCCCTCTGGTGCAGCAGCAGCTGGTAGAGCCGGTAAACCCCCTCCCTGGCCTGCCGGCTGATGTCCTTGGCTGGGTCACTGACGGACAGAGCCAGCTGTGCCATGTGGTGACCCATCCTGGGGAATTCCGCTGAGTTCTAATGGACGGGAGAGGGAGAGGGGACTCCATCAGCATTTTCCTGTCAGCTCCCAGTCCCCCCCGGGCCAGGACTCTCCTTCCCCTCAGCCCCTCTGCAGGAGATGCTAGAGCCAGACCCTTAATTTCCTCTGCCCCCAAGGAAGCCTGGAGCACAGGGCTGTGGGCAGGGCCCTCCATGAGGACTTGCTTCCCCAGCTGCTCCAGGATGACAGGGAGGCATGAACCTGGAGCACAGTCCCCTTAAAAGCCCAGAGTCACCACTTAACTAGGACAAGAAGAACTTGACTCAAGCCAGGCTCACTCTCTGCTCTGACTCTGCCTCCCCAAGAGGAACACTCCTAACCCACAGCCCCTGCAGCATCAGATCCTACAGCCCGTCGGAGCCAGATCACCTACGCCTGGAGTCAGGAAGCTGGGGTCAGAGGTCACTTACGTCAAACTCAGGGAGGGTGATGGTGGATCTGAGCAGGGCCGTGCTGCTCTTAACGGCCCTGGCTCTCTCTCGCGGCACCCTGGACACGATCCAGTAGTTAATGTGCTGTGGGGAAAGGAGGCATTGCACTGACTGCCCTGACCAAGGACGCCCACTGGGAGCCCGGGTAGGAGGACTGACTGGAAAATGGATCTAAGAGTGAAGGTAAAATTGCCCCCACCCCTCTGATCGGGCTCACCTCCAAGATGTACTGGAGCCTGTCGGTGTCTGGGGACTCTGCCAGCAGGTTCCCCAGCATGGCGTCCAGGAGGTCTGGCAAGACCCTAGGCAGATCCTGAAAGCAAGGGAGAGCCATGGGTCAGAGTTAGGGAAACTGGGGCTAAACTTGCCACAGGATGGGAAGTGGGGTCTCTGGGAAGCACTGGTGAGACCCCCAAACACATATCCTGGCCTCTCTCATTCACGTCCCACTGCAGGCAATTAGCAAGGATTCATGGCAGGATGACAGCTGGCTCTTCTATCCATGACTTTAGCATGATCTACCTGCACTTGGGTGGTGTCCTTCTCCATGCCCAGGGTGAAGACGGCGTGCAGGGCAGCTCGGAGGAGGTGGGTCTCCAGCTCTGGCTCCACGGCAGGTGTCATGGTGCTGGCAAGGGAGAGGAGCCGGTATTAGACTGTGCAGTACGGTGATGGGACTGGTACCAACACGCAGGTGAAACTGCAGGGAAATAGGCACAGGCTGGCAAGAAGGGAAACTGAGGCACCGATCCAGGGAATGACAAGGCCAAGGTTTCTCAGACAGACAGTGGCAGGGCAGGAATAGCACCTGTTCCCTGGACCCTGCTGCCCCTCCTGTATCTGATCCTGGGAGTGAGCCTCTCCCCAAAGCCAACTCCTTCAGGAGCCCATAGCAAAGAGACCCCCCCAGACTGTCCTGGACTCGCTGAGAGGTGCCTCCCCCCAACTGGAGCACCAAGGACCAAAGTGGCAGCATCTAGTGTCAGTGGGGTTCATGTGGCTCAGGCCAGACCCCTGGGCTGGGGACCCGCTCCAATAGCACTGATCGAGGGCCTGGGCCCAGGGAGTTCACAGCCCCACCCTCACCTCTCCCTGAGCCCAGCCTGACTCCTCACCTGGAACAAAGCTGCGGCGCCCATCGGCCTCGCTGCTGCCCGAGTCCCAGGCAATGCTGCTGTCCCATGGGGAGCGGGTCGAGCTGCTGGTGGTGGGACAGGGATCCTCCACCTCCTGCCCTGGGGAGGCTGGAAGGTCCTCAGTGACCGGGCAGGGCGATGCCTCCTGCTGGGAATCAGGGCTGGGCTCCTGGGGCCGCTGCTGCCCACACAACATGCCCCAGAGTCACCCTGTCCGGCTCCCCTCCTGCGCTGGGTCCTGCCTGCCCAGCCGCAGCCTGGCCCAGCTCCATTTCGACCTGGCCTCTCCCACCTCGGCGCCTGCGCTGGGAGCGGGTTTTCTCCGCCAGAAGGCTGGGCACTTCCACCTCCTGGCCTGGCTGGGAGCTCCTTCCCCGCCAGTGGGGACGGAGGAGCCGCTCTGCTCCGGGGGAAGATGGCAGCTGCTTCCCTCAGGCTCTGGGGCCACCTGCAGAGCCTTCTTCCGAACATCCTCAGGAGCCTGGCCATCCTGGAACCGAGCGGGGAGCGGGCGTGAGTCTGGGGTCAAGGCAGCCTCTCACTAACCAGCCTGTTTGGTCCCTCCCCATCCCTGCCCCAGCCAGAGCAGCTCCTCCTCCCCGCACAGGGGTGCACATAATGCAATCTACACGCACTGGCAGGAGTTCATTGCATGATCTGCTTCCTGCTGTTTGGTTCTGGGCTGTTGGAGTACGGGCTTGCAACCATCTGTCCTGTACGTGCTGACAAACTGATTGTTTAATAAGGAGTTCCAGTATCTTTCCAGGTATGTTAATGGATGGGAAGACGTTCTTTTTCAGCGATCTCTGACGAGAACTGGGGCACAGCACTTAGTTTGTTGAGGCCATAAAATGGAGACAGGCCCCTCTTCTCTTCTCCCAGCACCCCAGATACTCTAAAAGGGTGGGACTCACATCCCTCAATGGGCTTTAAAAAAGACAATGGTTACAATGTGGCCCCGACCATTTCTGGTTTCTGCAGACTAGATGTTTTAGCAAAGTTTAGAATTCCTTGGTGCTCAACACCGTGAAACTCCCCTTTCTCCTTCACAAAGGGCTTTAACGCCCCTTATCTCACCCAGGCTCTCGACTGCCCAAAGTTGGAGAATTGTCCCTGTTCCCACTGCAGAGCACCCCCCACGACACACACACAGAGTCTTCCTGGTGGTGGGAGGGGAACAGAGGAAAGGACAGAAGACCTAAGAGATGAAGAGAAAGGAGGGAGGGATGGAGGAAAAGGTCAAACAAAAAGGACAAACCCTAATGTCCCCAGTGATTCTAAGGGACAAAATCCCAGGTGGGGAATAAAATTTGGCCACCTTAAGCTAGTGTTTTCCATGCCTAGAATTCAGCTGGCGCCAGATGCATCAGACTGAACAGGTTCCAAACCTCTCGGAGGCTCTTACCTTCTAAACAGGGACGTCAGTTTTCTAGTGAAATCAGGAAAAAGAAAGGAGAAAACTCAAAAGAGGTTCCTCCTGGTGCTCACATACATGAACCCAAATACTCTCTCAGACCTCAAAGAGAGACCTCGAGAAGGAGACTTGCTGAAGCAAAGCCACAGGGGTCTCTGAGGTTTCCCTGTCCCTGCGCCCCTGTCCTGCCTGGCTGATGTCAGCATCTCTCTGTGAGGTCACCACCTCCCCAGCACCTTTGACCAATAGGCTGAGGTCCTGCAAAAGGCCTTTGTGATGTCACTGCCACACCCACTCCTCCCCTGCAGTGTTAATGTCCTGCCGCAGGGCAGACACTTTGGAGGTTTGAGCTACACAAAGAGGAGACACTTAGATCTCAAAAATTAGATGAGATGTTTCAGTCTGAGCTAAGTAGTTGCTGCTCTTAACAATTGTAACATAATAAAATACAAATAAAATAGACTATTTCAGCCATTCTATTATGTCCTAATCTGATCTGAGTAAACATGATAGGACACCTCATCTTATGCACTGCTCCTAGTGACACTCTCCAATAGATCCCCATCCTCCACCCGCCGGGAGGTAGGTAGGGGCGGATTGTTATCCCTACTTGAAAGAGGGAGAAGCTAAGGCTGAGAAAGGAGAATTGACTTGTCTTAGGTCACACAGCCAGTCCGTGGCAGAGTTGGGAATAGGACCCAAGAGCCCTGATTTTCAAACTAACCATCGGATCTTGAATTTCAGACATTGAATGACCTGAATAAAGTGCTCTCAAGTGAGTTCCAGACCAGCAAGATTTCATAGTAATTATTCAGCAAGTATTTTAGGAGAACTGGAATGGTAGAGAAAATAATGAACTGCAGAGAAGCAGCAAAATTTGTCGAACATATGACTGGTTATGACTATTTACTTGGTCTTAAAAGAAAACAACAGGGACCTGAGTCTCCTCCCTGTCAATAACCCCCTGCTCAGCCAATCAGGGTAGAGACCGAGGGGCGGGAGGATGAGGGTTCTCACCAGAGAGCCCAAAGGATGGCCCAGGTCACCGCTGGGGATCACTGTCTGAGCACTATTTCAGCCCCACATTTTTCGGTGGACCTCCCACAATGGAAGTTGTAGAACACCCCCACGACACACACACACCCCTCCTGGTGGTGGGAGGGGAACAGGGAAAGGACAAAAGAAGTAAGAGATGAAAAGAAAGGAGGGAGGGATGGAGGAAAAGGTAAAAGAAAAAGGACAAACCTTAATGTCCCCAGAGATTCTAAGGGACAAAATCCCAGGTGGGGAATAAAATTTGGCCACCTTAAGCTAGTGTTTTCCATGCCTAAAATTCAGCTGGCGCCAGATGCAGCAGACTGAACAGGTTCCAAACCTCTCGGAGGCTCTTACCTTCTAAACAGGGACGTCAGTTTTCTTGTGAAATCAGGAAAAAGAAAGGAGAAAACTCAAAAGAGGTTCCTCCTGGTGCTCACATACATGAACCCAAATACTCTCTCAGACCTCAAAGAGAGATCTCGAGAAGGAGACTTGCTGAAGCAAAGCCACAGGGGTCTCTGAGGTTTCCCTGGCCCTGCGCCCCTGTCCTGCCTGGCTGATGTCAGCATCCCTCTGTGAGGTCACCACCTCCCCTGCACCTTTGGCCAATAGGCTGAGGTCCGGCAAAAGGCCTTTGTGATGTCACTGCCACACCCACCCCTCCCCTGCAGTGCTAATGTCCTGCCACAGGCCAGACACTTTGGAGGTTTGAGCTACTCCCTGTGGATCACCCCGCTCAATGAGTGTTCATTCTAGGAAGCAAGCCGACTAGACCGTAAAACATCACAAGCTGTTCCCAATGCTACACTTGGTTTCTCAGAAATGAGTAGACTTTATGGCCAGAAGAGACAGTTAGAGCATCTAATCTGACCCCCTGCATATCACAGGCCTCCTGTCCACCACAATAGCTACTTTGGGGGCAAACACATTCCGGAAAGGCATCTAGTCTTTATTAATGACATCAAGAGATGGAGAATCCACCACTTTCCTTAGTAGCTTCTTCCTGTGTTCAATCATCCTCGCTGTTGAATATTTGTGCCTTATTTGTCATAGGAATTTGTCTCTTTTCACCTTCTAGCCATTGGGTCTTGTTCTGCCTTTCTCTGCTAGACTAGAGAGCCCTTTAATACCCAGTATTTTCTCTCCATTAAGGCACTTCAACACTTCAATGAAGTCCCCTTCAATCTTCTTTTGATAAGCTAAACAGGTGGAGCTCTTTCAATAGTTCACTACAAGGCATTTTTCTCCAGCCCTCAGAACATTTGGTGGCTCTTTGCTGCCCCAGCTCCAATTTCTAGGACCATCTTTTTCAAAGGAGGACACCAACACTGGAGGCCGTATTCCAAAATCAGTCTCACTGCTGCTGTGTCACCTTCCTATCCTACTCACGGCTCTGCTCCTACGTCTAATGATGGCTTTAGCCCTGTTCACCACAGCATCACACTGGAGCTCATGTTGAATGGCTTCTCCACTCTGGCCCTAAATCCTTTTCAGAGTCACTGCTTTCCTGGATACACGTCCCCATTCTGGAGGTGTGGCCGGCGTGCCTTGTGGCTACGTATAGGACCTTGCATTGGGCTCTGCTCAAACTTGTTTTCTTTGAATGGGTCCAGCTGGCCAAATGAGCCAGATCGCTGTGTATCACTGCCCTCTCGCCATCAGGAATTACCACTCTGCCTGTATTTTGTCACCCCCCAATCTTATCCGCAGTGATTGTATGTTTTCTCCCAACAATTATTTTAAAAAATTAGTCCTTGAGAGCTTCTTCAGACCCTTAGTACCCAGGACCTGCTCCCCACAGCACAGTGAGAAATGCTGTCCAGCCCTGCTGGTACATAGGGGATAAGCACAGAACAAACGTACCTTTAGGAGCTGTGTTGTCCATAGGCTCTGAACAACATGTGGGGGTCAGCAGATTACAAACGCACGACAGACCTGTAGTGTAGACAGGTCCCAACTGTGTCTCGGTTTCCCACCCTGTAAAATGGGGAGAACAAACAAAACCTTGATTAGCTCCATTTGATAGCTGGGGAAACCGAGGCACCCAGCGGTGCAGAGACTCGCTCATGGTCCCAAAGCCAGGAATAGAAAACAGCAGATCTGATAGCCAGGCATGGGACCAAACCCTGGTTTTCCTGGCCTTGCTGCTCTAAGTTTAGTCACCGCCTCCATGTCTTTTCCCCCGTGTCCCTTAACCCCACGTCACTGCAGAAGAGAGATTTTCTGGTAGTCAGCTGGCTCTCCTGCATGTGGATGTCGTTCCAAAAGACGTGCTCTGGCTCAGTCCCATGCTATGGTTGGCTGAAGGAACCACTTGGTCACATTCTAGGCCCTGAGTTATACAGCAGGGGCGACTAGATGCACATAATGGTTCTTTCTGACCTGAACCTCTATCAATCGCTACATTTTCTGCTGCCAGGAAGAGAACTCTGGACCTATTTTCTCTCATTCACTTTCAGTCGGAATAATTTCAATCCAGGCCAAAGGATTTCCTCTTCCATTGTGTCTTCAGCACCTTTGGGAGCAACCAGTTACTGTTACCCACAGGTTTCCAGTTTCAACCTATCCCAGGGTGAGATGGCCAGGAAAGGGGTTGGAGCTCAACTGCACCTGGCCCAGGTGATGCAGCTCCCTAGGGTGAAGGGAATAAGTGTGGGGGTCACGTGACAAGACGCAGCCTGTGACTAGGACCCAGGCCTGCTGAGAGATAGAAGGGCAGCCGGTGCTCAGGCAGGAGAGAGACCCCAAGGGAAGCAGGCATGGGAGGGGCTTGGAGAGTCCTTTAAAGGTCAGGGACAAGCTGGGAAGGGGCCAGGCTGAGCACTAAGGACAAGGCCCTAGGAGGGAAAGGCAGGGCAGTATAGGAGATGGGGCAGATAGTCCAGTTGGTTTCAGCTCCCAGGACCAGACACCCAGAGGTGAAGGTGATTGTCGGGGCTTCTGTCCTTCTTCCCCAGTGTAGATTTGATAGTGGAGAAGACTGATGCCGTAAGGGGGAAGTGAGTTACCCCAAGGTCACCCAGTGAGTTTATATCACAAATGCATACTCGGAAGGATCCAATAGAAACATGGATTTTCCAGTCTCTTCTTTCTAGGAGTCCCCAGGGCTAAGGTAAAACCCCTGCGGCCCCTCCCCATTCTGCTCTCCTCCAAGATGTGCTGGAGTTTGTCTGTGCTGGGGGGTGCTGTCAGCAGGATCGAGAGCTCGTCATCCATGTTCTCTGGGCAGGCCTTGCTCAGAGCCTGCCAGCGGAGGGAGACCAGGGGTCAGGAGCCTGCATTAGCACCGGTGTGCCATTGACCAAGAGCCGGCTGAGGTAAGCGCCGCCTGGCCGGAGCTCGCACCCAGAAACCCTGCCCCAGGTCGGAACCCCCTCCCACACCCAAATTCCCTCCCAGACCTCACACCCGGCACCCCAACCCCCTGCCCCAGGTCGGAACCCCCTCCTGTACCCTAATCCCTCCCAGACCCCACACCCCCACCCACACCCCAATCCCCTACCCCAGCCCTGAGCCCCCTCCCGCACCCAAACTCCCTCCCAGAGTCCGCACCCCAACCCTCTGCCCCAGCCCGGATCCCCCTCTGGCACCCCAAACCCCTAATCTCCAGCCCAATCCCAGAGCCCGCATCCCCACCGGAGTCCTCACCCCTCCCTGCACTCCAACCCCCAGCCCCAGCCCAGTGAAAGTGAGTGAGGGTGTGAGAGCGAGCGACTGAGGGAGGTGGGCTGGGCTGGAGTGAGTGGGGGTGGGGCCTTGGGGAAGGGCATGAAAGGGGTTGGGTCAAGGGCGTTTGGTTTTGTGCAAGTAGAAAGTTGACAACCCTACTTAAGGACCTTTGAAAAGCAGCCTCCTTAGCACCGCTCCTGATACCAGGGGCCAAGACGCCCCCAGACATGAGAACCACAATAGGCCAGAGCCAAACGCTGCGTTAGAAATCGGAGCTCAGGCTGCCAAGCGAACGATAGCTGACAGACAGGAGATGCAGGTATTAAGGTTGTGCCTTCAGCCAGCAACTGGTGTTCATCCGTTTGCACCACACACACACCTGTAGCCAGGGCCACTATTTCCTTGTCTGTCTGCCTGTTTAGCGTCTCTCTGTCCTTACTGTGCCCATCACTGTGGTGTCTGAGTGGCAAACCAAGGGTTTGACGTGTGTATATGAAACTGCCTGACTGGAAGGACGTGGTTTGGTGTGGATCAGTGACTGCTGGGGCGATTGGTGGCAGAAGGCTCTGAGGGCCTGGCTCATTCCGACCTGGCTCATTCCAATGGCTTCTACAGCTGAGAGCAGCCCAGTCTCCTGCCTGGGTCCGACGCAAACCAGGAAGTACAGGACCACGGTTAACAAGAGCAGCTCAAAAGATCATTTTCGCTGAGCCCAGCCCTGCACAGATTTCCAGCTTAGGTTTGCATTTTCAGCAAAAGTTCTTCTTGATTATTTTCTCCCAACCCCCTTCTGCCTCCATAATAGCCAGCCACCCCGTCAGTCGCATCCTGGGGCGCTCCAGGGACAGCGTGTGTGCGTGTATGTGTACGTCTGTATATATATGTATGTGTACATGTGCGTATGTATGTGTGTACGTCTATGTGCACATGAGTGTGTGCACATGTGAGTGTGCGTGTGTATGTGTGTACATGTACCCCAGTCAGATCTATACATCTGGATTTCCTTTGAAAGAATTTTCAAATTGAGCTGATCAAGTGCAATGGCAAAGCACCCAATTCCTCTGCCCCCCAACTGCCTTCGCTGCTTTAACGTACAAACTGCTCCGCTGACACCTCTGACTCCTGAAAGCCCTAACGCTCCAGGGGAGCAGGCCGTGCCCTGCCCTGCCCTGGCTGCCCCGGGTGTTACCTCGGAGGGAATCGTTCCAGATTCCAATGGGTGGCAGGTCCAGGGAAGAGCCTTATCTGGGGGAGGCTGTACCAGACCCGCCCGACCCAGGCAGGCTCCCAGGTACTCTCTGCTCGGGGCTGATAAGGCTCCTTAGCAGTTTCTCTCCAAACAAATTCCAGTTCAAGACACCTGAGAGCTCCACAGCAGGGCAGCATCCCCAGAGCGCAGCAGGGCAGGGTTAGGGGGAGCAGTCGGTAGCAGCACCTGCCCCTCGTACGGCAGGAGCGAGAAGTGCCAGCCACGTGCTGCCTCCATCCCCAGAGGCCAGGTGAGAGTGAATTCCCACGTCCCCGCACGATTGGTTCCGTCACTCTTCTACACTTACATGGATTTCCAGTGTCAATGTTTCTAACATCAGCTTTGCCAGCTCTCCTTACACCTTTGTCTGCTAGAGCAAAAACCTGAAATGCAGCTACCTCCTCCTGCTGGGTGACTATAGACCTTAATGACAGAGCTCGCAACTGCTTCGTCAAGCTGACTAGCTGCAGCCCCTCGGGTTGCCTGCACGAAGGTGTGCTGGCCAGGCCACAAGTCATTTCTGTGCCTCTTCCCTGCTCCTCCTCAGCATTTGAACATCATTTGACTAGTGTGAACAAGAGTCTCTACTGCGGAGAGCCCAGGGTGAGAGAGTCACTAGACTCTTGTCAAGGCTGCTTCCCCACTCTGAACTTTAGGGTACAAATGTGGGGGCCTGCATGAAAACTGCTAAGCTTAACTACCAGCTTAGATCTGGTCCACTGCCACCATTCCCAAGTGGATTCCCTTCCCTGGGAAGCCTTGAGAAACCTTTCACCAATTCCCTGGTGAATACAGATCCAACCCCCTTGGATCTAAAAACAAGGAGAAATTAACCATTCCCCTCCTTCCTCCCACCAACTCCTGGTGGATCAAGATCCAAACCCCTTGGATCTTAAAACAAGGAGAAATCAATCAGTTTCTTAAAAAGAAGGCTTTTAATTAAAGAAAAAAGGTAAAAAACATCTCTGTAAAATCAGGATGGAAAATAACTTTACAGGGTAATCAAACTTAAAGAGCAATAGGCCAGAGCAAAACGCTGCGTTAGAAATCGGATTCAAAGTACAGCAAACAGAGGTAAACACTCTAGTAAAAGGTACATTTACATGTTGAGAAAACAAAGTAAAAACTAACACGACTTGCCTGGCTGTTTACTTACAAGTTTGAAATCTGAGAGACTTGTTCAGAAAGATGTGGAGAACCTGGATTGATGTCTGGTCCCTCTCAGTCCCAAGAGCGAATGACTTCCCAAACAAAGAGCACAAACAAATGCCTTCCCCCACCAAGATTTGAAAGTATCTTGTCCCCTTATTGGTCCTTTGGGTCAGGTGTCAGCCAGGTTATCCGAGCTTCTTAACCCTTTACAGGGAAAAGGATTTTGGAGTCTCTGGCCAGGAGGGATTTTATAGTACTGTACACAGGAGAGCTGTTACCCTTCCCTTTATAGTTATGACAACTCTGGTTATACAGTGCTCTGTATACATCTGTGAAGCAGGAGTGCTGAAACCCCAGTCACAGCCGGGGTCCAGCCCCAGAGAGCGCCAGCCTGGCCCTGTGGGGTGGGGGTGGGAGGGCGACATGGAGAGCAGTTTGGTCCGATGGAGGGCACTGCTGCCAGGTGGCTTATGGGGAGGGGCGGGGGTGGGCTGTGGCGTATGAAGAGTTCAGGTTGTTTTGGAAGGGGAGGGGTAGCCATGTTCAGGGGGGAGTTGGGGTGTGGGTGGGACCCCAAAGTTGGGGGGAATGGTGCAGGGGAACCCTGGGTTTGGCAGGGAGCCCCCAGGCAGCAAAACCGCTGAGCGAGCTGGCTGCCCGGGACAGGCTGAGGATGTCCCCACTTGCAGCGTCATGCTCCAGCCTGGCGAGGGATGGCTGGCTGGGGAGGGCACCAAGCACAGCCTGCAATGGGCAGAGTGGGGGGTGGGGGTGGCTCCCAGCACGGACAGCGGAGATAGGAGGCGGGAAGGGGAGAGGTCAGTGCCCTGGGCAGGGAGATCCCCCGCTCCCCCACTGCAAAACAGCACACCCCCACCTCACCACCAGCAACCGAGATGGAGGGAACAGCTTAGTGCACGGGGGGGGGCGGGGTCCCTGATACTCCCAACTGCAAAATAGCAACCCCCGCCCCCGTGTCTGCACCCCAGATGCTGAGGAGGGAGGAGGAAACCTTCCAGCTGCACCTCAGCGGCTCCCAGCTTCCCTCCCCCTGAAAACACCCCTCTTTCCAATCCTGCTCCCCAAACTCACCCCTACGCACGCTCTCCATGCAGGCTCTGTCAGGAAGGCCAATTAGACAGGGCCTTGTGTCCTGGGGATGCACTGAAGGGCCATGGTCAGGAGGGGACTGGAAAGATGCAGTTTGGGGGGGGGGGCAATGCCCCTTCACATTCCCCCCCATCTTCACCCCTGCCAGTAGACCAGCCAGGACTACGTCATGGCCCATCTTTGGGCTACAGCCCACGATTTGGAAGCCCTGCCTGAGGGTGAACTTCATCAGGCCCAGCTGACTTGTTCTTTAGCCTGTTCTTTCCGTGTTCGGGGGGGTGGGGGGGCGTGCTCCTGCCCCTGGCTGTTAGCATTTATGGTGTTCAGCATCTGGTCACAATGAACTTTGATTGAAGTGACTGAAGCCAAACAGGCAAGAAATGCTCAGAGATGCTCAGAGGACGTCAGCCTGACAGATAAATACACTGCTAGGAGCTGGATTATACCATGTGATGGGTGGAGTTAAAATCTCATTGACACAGCTGTGAGGATGCACTCTTCATTTAAGACAGCTGGAAGCAACAGGTAAGGGGGCCTCGTGTAGAACAAGCCATGATGGCGTGTGCCCAGAAACTAGCCCCAGGTGGGCAGAGGATGCCACCGAGTATCGTTCTGAGCTGGTGCGTGTGTGACAGAGACAAGCCGGGCAGTGCAGCCAGAACACGGAGGCAGAGCAGGAAAGCCGAGCAGAGCCTGTGAGCATGGTGTGATCGTGGGAGGAGCATAGAGAGCTTTTGGGCCAGGTGCTGGCTAAAGAGGATTGGAGCTGAGAGCAGGGAGGCTAATCCCTGCTGTTGGTTCCTGCTGTGTTTGGAGAAGCAGGACTCTGTATGTTCCTTGTCAATAAACAAGACATCAAAAGATTACCAGACTCCATTGCCAATTTCTGCTCCCCACTGGAACATCCCCAGGGCCCCAAACTTTGACTAGCCCCTTGGGTTGAAGAGGGACACCAATATCTTTATTGTGTGGTTTCGCTGCATGTCTATCTAATCTCAGTGGTTCATCAGCAACTAATTACTGTTGCAATGTTTTCTCATGTAATAACCATATTTATTAAAAACACAGAGGGCAGGTTTTTGACCCCAAACTCACCACTGCTAATACATGCAGGATTCAGATGTAAAGTCCTGGCTTTGAGTCATCCCCCATTTAAATGCTCAATGACAGTTGCTAGAAATCCAGTGTCATGATTCATTGATCACTAATGCCAAGGGGCAGTGGCAGGGCTGGGAGAAGCAGAGGTTAATGTGGGTCTAAAGTCGTAGTGAGTGACATGGCTTCCAGCGAGGCAGAGTGGAAGTGGGGGTCCAGTTATACACACCAATCACACTCTTCGTGTCATTCGAACGCACCGACGGGGTCGGCTCTCAGCGTTTATTCCAGGGGATTTACCGTGCAGAAGCCAACAGGGAAGGGGGTGAGCAGAGTGGAAGCATTGCAGGGACTGCACTGATTAGGTGGGGGATGGCGCGCCGTGTCTGATCTAATATTGTCTCCCCTTCTCAGCGGCGCCGGCTCCCAAGGAGGATGGGCTCCTCCTGCCGGACCCAGCACACGTCTGTTGGCTTAACCAGGATGAGGGAAGACTTGCACTCCCCACTCTTACAGAACCCTGCCCAGTAGATGTAGCCTTTCCCATTGAGCAGGACGTTCTGACACTTGTCGTACCACCAGCCTCCATAGCTACTTGCGAAATTCCCACTGGTCTGGTCCTGATCCTTGTCAGTCGTGCTGAACTTCATGTTGTCGTGTATGCCCCCCAGGCCGGAGTGGTAGGTGGTGAGATAGTCCTCACCGTCCCCAGAGTACCTGCCCAGCCTCAGCGGGTACCCGCTGGGCTCATCCTCGACACTGAAGATGTCGTATTCTGCGTAGCGGGTGTTGTTGGATTTGTCCTCCACCACAAAGCGGACCTTGTAGATGTTCTGCCGCGTGAGCAGGGACAGGTACTCGTTGCCCAGCCAGTAATCCTGCTGCACGTTCCCAAACCGTACTTGTAGGTGCTCCAGGACTCCTTCCAGGTGATCTCTGTGTTGTAAGAATTTCTCTGGACAACGGTCCAGCCTTTGCCTTCGGTGTCCATGTCACACCACACCACTCGAGGGGGAGAGCCTGCCGGCTGGATGACATGGACCCCGCTGGGGCTGTCCCTGGGGATGTTGCTGCAGTCTTTGGGGAACCCTGAAATGCCATGAACATCAGGTTAAGGGGGCGGGGGGAGGGCGGGGAGAGAGCGCTAGCTAGCTCGATCAAATCAGCCTGGGGTAACTGGAGGCTGGGTTTTTAGAGGCAGGTCCTGTGTATTTCACAATACTACAGCCACAGAATCCGCCCCGGCCATTCCTGGCCACAGAATCCGGCTCCAGATCTTACACTTTCATTTTACCAATAAAATAAAATAAGAATAGTTTCTTGCTCTGCTGGTTTTGAAGAAACCTTGAAGAGATGAATCAAGTGTAAACCAAGGCTCTGTATCCTTCCTGAGTCCGTACTGCTGAAGAAATCGTTTGGGGAGGGTGGGGGAGACGCTGCCAGATCCATCTCAGCGAATGTTAATTATGAAACCCATCAGTGACAACTTAAATGGGAGTTTTCAAAGAGCCTAAGGGAGTTTGACACCCGACTGTGATTGGAATTCAGTGGGATTTGGGCACCCAACTCCCTGTGGCGCCTTTGAAAATTCCAGACATCCTATCGAGGGGCTTGTCTTTGGGGCGGAAACTGCCCCTCCCCTCCCCAGGGTCATCCCTCGAGCCTGAGCTCCCCAGCTCCCCTACCCCCCAGACAATCCCCCTGTGTGCCCCTCCCCCATAGCTGAGCCAAGGGGGAGGAGCTGCTGAGTACTGCAGGGGGCAGGGGCTCAGGGCCGCCTCTGGAGCTGGCTCGGCCCCTGGCCTGCCTGGGCAAGCCCCTGAGCAGCTCCCAGAGCCGCTGGAGGTGTGGGGAGAAGGGAATGAAAACCCCTGACAAGGAGGAACTGGCTCTCCCTGCTGCCTGGACTCTGGGGGCAAGGCTTCTAGGCATGAGCGAGAGATCCCCAGCTGTTAGCCGGGGCTAGCCCTAGTATAGGAGTTGGTGAGATAGAAGGGTAGAACTCCCAGCCAATTTGGGGGGGGTGCCTGGTTCCCAAACGCTGCCCTGCGGTTGGCACCAGCGCTCTTCAGTCACTGCCGGCGGCTTGGCAGCCATTACCGGAGAAAGGGATAAAGAAGCTGTGTAAAGCAAACAGCCAGTCGAGCAGCACCTCCCCCACCCCGGCTGGCCCATTCCCAGGCGCTGGAGGCCTGCGAATGGGAGTAGTGGGGTCACTAGCGCAGGCCGGCCTTGCGGTCCCTTCGGAGAACTCAGCGTTTCTTTGGGCCCAGCGCTGACGCGGGGGCTGGAAGGTGCATTCAGTGGATAAGTGGATCTAGGGGTGACCCCGGCATGGGGGAGAGGAGCAGAATCAGGCCCACGATGCCCTGATCTCGGATATGGCAGATGATAGAAGCTCTCCGACGGGTTGTCTACTCAGCTCCCAGGTAGGCACCGCAGGACATGGCTGGCTGTTCAAAGGGGCTCAGCATGGGGGGGGGGCAAGTCTCTGGAGACGGGGTGAAGCCCACCATTCACCTCTCCCCCGGCCCGGCCACTGTCTCCGTCTCTGCAGCCGGCCCGATTAGTACACAGCTGGGACCCAGCTGCATGGTAAAAACCATTCAAAGATTGCAGCTCCGATGGCCTGGCTCCCGGGTCCCGGGCGGGTCAGGGCCGGCTGGAGCGCTCCCTGTGGTGGGGAAGGAGCTGCCTCCTCTCTCCCCGCACTGCACCGCTGCAAGGGGAGTGCTGCTCGGAGCAACCCCCTCTGTCCCAGCTCCCCCCGTCCACAGTCACTGCCACCAGCCGGAGGGCAGTGCCCGCTCACCCACACAGAGACAGCAGCTGGGCAGCCTCCGGCAGGGCTCTGCCCCCCTCAGATGAGTGCCAGGTGAGAGGGGCCCAGGGCACAGAGCTGCTGTGTGCCCCACGCCAGGCATGCTGCCCCCTGCACTGCAGCCCAGCAGCCCAGAGGGGGACACGCTGCTGACACTGCAGCTGTTCTGTGGGCCCAGCTCAGGCCAGGCTTAAAGTGGGCAGAGTCGCCAGGGGCCACAGTCCTGGCCAAAAAGAGTTCAAAATGGAGCCGGGTCCCTGAGGGGTGCACTGTAAGCGCTGCCCTAGCAAGGGCATGGCCATTTATTTCAGCCGGGATTAACATAGACACCCCTCCCCCGCCCCACACATGCTTTTCCCAGGCCACCTTCAGCACTCAGCACTGGGATTCACAATGACCTTGCCGGGATTAGCAGCCCAGAGCAATCCAGACTCTTGGCCAGAAACCGGCTCATTCACCCCCCGCCCTCCCACCCAGGTATATCTATCCCGGCCCTGGTATTACATCTTGTGTAGCTACAGCCCACATAACGCAGAGCACGGCATACGCAGCCCCCAGTGGTAAATAGGTTGAGAACCCTACAGCAGAGGCTCAAGTGTGAAGCTCCAGAGGTCCCAAGTTTGATTACAGCTGCTGCCGGCCCATGACAGCTGCAAAATGGCAGCTTTTTGTGGGGTGGGGCGGGGTGGGGCGGGCCGGGTGTGTGTGTGTGTGTGTCAAACCAGAACAGGCTAAAGCCACACTGGAGTCCGGCACCGTGCTTTCTGTCAGCCATCATTGTATTCATGTGGTGTTGCAAAGTTAGAAAGTCCATAACTAACCCCAAAAGTGACCGTGATACAAACGTGCAAATGAATTAGAGAGAGAGAGAGAGAACACCGTGTAAAGGACACACAGAAACACACTGCTGCAATGGAAACACTTTGCCCAGACATGATCCCCAGACAGATTTCATTGGAAACACCTTCTTTTTGGAGCTGCCTGGACCCCAAATTCTTCAGACAATGTCACAGCCCAAGTAACTGTGACACGCTGCCAGCAATCTCAGGTATCCTTGTGAGAGAGAGGAGAGAGGCATAACCCCATGGCAGGCAAAGGGTTAAAGCTTTAAAGGAGAAGGATTTCAGTGAGTCTGACAAGCCAGAACTACAATGTTTGGAACTGAAGTGAAATAACAATCTGGAGTCACTCATCCTTGAAAACACGCCTCCCCTTCTCCTGACGCCCCAGAGGAGCGGGGACGCTGCCAGCTAGCAGCCGTTCACACACTGTAATAGTCTAAGACACAGAGGGCCTGAGTTCGACCTGTGACCTTGGAAAACTCATTACACTGCACCATACCTCAGTTTCCCCATTTTTAAAACATGGTTTATGCTAGTTCCTTTGTGTTCTAAAGTACTTTGGCCCCAATGCCCAAAGGTACCTGGGGCAGGGAGGGAGGATTCCTGCCTAGGGTCCAGCAGAGCGCTGGGCAGGGGATCCCCGCCAGGCTCCTGGTACCCCATGGCCCTGGGGGCACTCTTTACCCACCAGGAGGCACTGCCAGACTCCTAGCTAGCCAGGCTCATGCTGCAGCATGCACTTGCTGGGGGAAATGCTGCTCCGTTTCAAAGGAAAAGCAGCATGTACCTCACTGCGCCCCCATCCCTTCTGCCTCGGCCAGGCAGGGTCGGGAAAGCAGAGGATGCACCAGGGCTCCCCTCCCCCTTGTGCACCTGCCCGGGCTGAGGGGTGGCACTGAGAGGAGTGCAGGCTGCCCCTCTCTATGCGGTAGTTACTGCGTCTGTCTGGGCACGTTCCTTCCTGTGCCCGGGCACTCAGGGCACATGGTGTCCCACAGGGGCCACATAGCATGCCCTGCCACTGCACCTCCCCCATGTGCCCACACCGCCTGGGGCTCTGGTGCCCACCACCAGGCTCTGGCCCTACATCTCCAGGCTGTGTGAAATACTGGGCATTTCAATAAAACTCACCCATCCCGACGCTGCAGCTGAGCGGGCGAGTTAGCACCCTGAAGTGTCCCACTTCCACATCAGAAACCAGAGCCGGGGCTCCATGCCTTTATGGGGAAAGCGCCACTCCACACCCAGCTTATCTTGCTTTCTCAACTGCTGGCCTCAAGCCTGGCCTGTGGGCAGGGAGGGAGCCCCCTCCGGAACGTCTGCCCAGCCTTTATTTACCGCAGATACCAGATTTCTTGGGCTCCCTCCCTGCTCCCCGAGAATGCCAACGTTTCTGAAGCCGGGCAGGTGTGAGCCAGGGATTTAATTTCTCAGTGGGACTCTGCGGCATTACCGTATCATCGGCCTTCCAGACGAAGGACGCGCTAAATGGAGAGGATCAAGCCAGAGGAGATGGCAGGAACGGGGGTTGTGCAGAACGCGATGGGGGTGTAACGCTTGTGCCAGGTGGTATTGGCAGTGACAAGGATGAGAATCAGGATCTCGGGGTTCCTCTTAGCATTGCAAAGCAGAACCAGCTGGAGCGTCCCTCCCAGAAATCTGGGAAACTGACCAGCACGCCCCTAACAGGCAGCTGTTCCCCCGTCGCGAGCACTGAGTCTGAGTCTAACACACGAGAACTTTTATTTAGAGGAGAAAGAAACGCAGCATGCACTGGGGAAACCACCACAAAGTGACTCAGCAGTATGTGAACTGTGAGTGAAACGCCTGCTCTACAATCCATTGGGCAGCAGCCCCTTGCCTCAGTTTCCCAGCTTGGGATGAGAGAGTCCAATGGACGAATGTCCCTTTGGCACACCCCTCCCATTTTCCCTCTGCTGTCCCCTTACCCGGTTTACGGGCCCAGCTCAGCAGAGTTTGAGAGTTCAGGGGGTGTTCGGGGGGGGGGTTCACCTCCTGCCCCAGGGAGAGAAGGGGTGGGCCAGGGATGCCTCTGCCTCTGCTCTGCACCGCTGCTGCTCCATGCTGCCGTCTCTGCCTGGAGCTGCGATGCCATGCTGTGAGGGGCCTCCAGCCCGGAGTGAGTCCAGCTCTTAGTGACTTTCCTGGCTAGGGGGAACCTCGCTGCTGCTCCCCCCTGTACTGTCTTTCACCACAGCACCGGCTCTATGGTGCCCAGGCAAACCGGCTTCACAGTGTTTTCAGCTCTAGGGAACACTGAGAAGAAACCAGGACTTCCAGCTGAGTCCAGTCAGCTCTGTCTTTAAGCACTGGGCAGACCCAACGTTTTGTAGGCGCCTTTCACCAAACCCACACACCCGGTGGGAACCCCTCTCCCCACCCCCCTCGGACTTTCAGTTCCATTTGGTATCACTAACCCCTGCTTAGCACGTGGGGTTACAGAGACTGAACCCCCGCTCCCGCCATTGTCCCGACAGGTCACGGCCGGGTGAGGAGATACCTGAGTGGGATGGGCTGGAGCGAGACTGCGCTGCTGCTGCATCTGTCCCACAGGGAAGAGGATCATACTGGATTCATTCAGCGACTGTCAAGGCAGCTGCTCTCTGTGTCCCAGCTCTCTGGCTGGGATACAGGGGGCAGGAACTGGTGCATTAGAGGGAACAGCTCCACGTCCGTATAGTTCTGGAAAAGAGCACCCAGGCGGTTCACCCGCATGCACGCTTCTCGACCCTGCAACCTGCCAGCACCTGGCACACGCCATCGAAATGTGCAACAAAGGACACGAGATGGGACCTGTTTATTTTGTTGCACGTGGCACCAGTTTGCTTAGTGTGATGTGCTCCAGTCTGCTCATTTGGGGACCAGGTTTTGGGACGAGGGGGAGTTTGTGCTGTCACACAAACAACAAATGAATCTCCCACATGCAATTCATGTTTCCTCCTCCCCCTTGCCCGTACACCCCGAATGCCAGCTGCAGCCGGCCCCATAAGTCTGGCTGCCCCAACAAACTGGTAAAGCAGCTTCCAGTGGATTCTGGCTGATTCTGGCTACGGATCTGTGACGAACTGGGACTGTTCTTACTGTGGTCTTTGAATGCTGACAGGGGAGTGTGGCTGGGATAGTCTGCATTGGGGGATGGGAGACTGACCGGAGAATACCTGAGCATGTAACATGAGAACCCAGGAAGGGGTTAGAGGCCAGGTGACACCTTTGCCCAGGAAACTGAACAAAGGCTGTGGGAGGGGTCGCTGAAGGGAGAGTTTCAGGAGCTGGCTGGTGGAATGGCTGGGAGCAGACAGGGCTCTGACCTCCCAAGGGGGCTGGGGTGCCCGAGGACCCCAAGATGGACCTACTGAGGGGGTCCTGTTTTCTGTGCCTGCGGGACCTGTCTTGAACTGTGTCCCTGTCGTCTAAATAAACCTTCTGCTTTACTGGCTGGCTGAGAGTCATGGTGAATCGCAGGAAGCCGGAGGTGCACGACCCTGAGTCCCCCCACACTCCGTGACAGGATCACCCCCATCAGCTGGGCGTGCTGGGCTGACCCCATGCACAACAGGGGCAGCAGCGCGGCTGCCCTCGCGCTCTGATTGTGACTCGGGATTGTGGGGGCTTCTCACCTGTCCCATGGAAACGTGGCCAAAGGCGCCAATTGTCCCTTCATCAAAATGGCGCCATCTCCCACTGCTGCCAGCGGGGCTGAGGCCTGCGCGAGGGCCGCCCCGTCCCCACGCTCTGTCTGCATGTGGCAGGCAGGCTGCCCTCCTGACGCTGGCTGCCACCTCCCGCTGGGCTCCAGGAGGCTGAAGCCGAGCCCACAGGCAGACTGGCTGAGGCCATGGTTCAGGGCCTGGACAGCGCATGGGGACTGTGAGGGGATGTCGGGGGAAGGCTGAGCGGGTTGCAGGGGGATGTGGGGGCAGGGATAGGGGGCAGGCTGAGGGGGACAGAGGGATATGGACATGAGGGAGACAGAGTGTGCAGGGGGAACGCTGACAGGGGTAGTGGGTGTGGGGGGCAGGGAGAAGGCTGAGGGGGCCAGGGAGTGTGGGGGGCAGGGGGAAGGCTGAGGGGGGCATGGGGATGGGGCAGAGGGGAGGCTGAGGGGGTTGGAGGTGATCATGTGGGATATAAGAGCGGCTGAGGGAGGTGCAGGGCATGTGGGGGCAGGGGGCAGAAGAATGTGGGGGAAGGTTAAGGGGGCCGGGGTGTGGGGAGCCGAGGGAGGCCGAAGGGGGTACAGGGGGATGGGGACAGGAAGGAGGCTAAGGGAGGCAGGAGGGAGGCTCAGGGAGATGTGGGGGGCAGGGGAGAGGCTAGGGTTTGTGCACAGAGGACAGTCATAGAATCATAGAATCATAGAATATCAGGGTTGGAAGGGACCTCAGGAGGTCATCTAGTCCAACCCCCTGCTCAAAGCAGGACCAATTCCCAACTAAATCATCCCAGCCAGGGCTTTGTCAAGCCGGGACTTAAAAACCTCCAAGGAAGGAGACTCCACCACCTCCCTAGGTAATGCATTTCGGTAGGGCTTAGGGGCCACAAACGAGACCAGGGCCCCCTGGTGCTAGGCGCTGTCCAAACACATGATGAGAGATTGGCCCCACCCCAGAGAGCCTACAGTCTACACAGACAAAAAGTGGGTGGGGAAACAGAGGCACGGAGAAATGAAGTGACCAAAGCTAAAGAGCAGGTCAGGAATAGAACCCAGGTGTCCTGACGCCCAGGCCTGTGCCCTCAACCAAACCTATACGGCTATCCTGAGGTCAGCACATCTTTCAAACGGGGACCTGTGCTCGGAACCAAAGGCACGTTCCTTTTGGCTTCTTTCTGATGAATAAAGGGTAGTTGTTGTTAAAGCCCTGTGGGGTTTGATTTGCTTTTACATTAGAAATGCAGATCTTGTCCACCCTTCTTTTTTCGTGGCTGGCTCTATGGGTGACGACAGAACTACTAGGTTGACGAGGTCGGTTTATTATTATTTAACGTTTCTCTCGTGGTAGTGCTGAAAGACCATTATCAGCTGGGCCCTACTTTTGCTGGGGCTGTACAGACATACCTCAAGTGTCACTCCCGTGCTATTCTGTTCTGTGCAGGTCATTATACCACATTCACCACCACAGTATCACAGCACCTTCCAGTGGTGCATTAGGCTACATGACTAACACCCATCACATAAGAGGGCTTTTTAATAATACACACACACACGTTGCTGTGTGTGTATATCAGAGAAGGCGCTGTAAAGAAATGCCTTGCATTGGAGCGGATGGTGGGGCGATTTGGGATGGTCCTTAGCGGTACCTTAGAGACTAACAGGTATATACACAGCACATGAAAAGATGGGAGTTGTCTTACCAAGTGGGAGGTCAGTCTAATGAAGTCATCTGATGAAGTGGGTTCTAGCCCACGAAAGCTTATGCCCAAATATATTTGTTAATCTCTAAAGTGCCACAAGGACTCCTCGTTGTTTTTGCTGATACAGACTAACATGGCTACCACACTGAAACCTGTCTCTTGTTATAGCGTCCTACTGTGCCAGAGAAGCAAAACTATCACCCACAGTCTGTGCCCCAGAGAATTTACAGTCCAAGACGTGCACAGTACACTCAGTGTGATCACAGATTTGCACAGCTTTCTCACAAGTACCAAGGATATGAAACCTGAGTGATCAAGGGAGGAAGGAAGGGGGTTTTGGTCAGGCTGCTTGAAACAGGTGCCCATTTCACTCAAATGCCGAACACACAGTAGGGAGAAAAGCTCTCTTTGATAAATATTCAGTGGTCATGCTCCTTTGGTTTGAGGGATTAGAAAACTCCCTCTGGAGCCCACCAGCAGAAACAGGGAAGCTAAGACTGGGTATGTCTAAAGTGAAAAACAAGAAAGAAACAATTAAAAAAAAAAAAGCCTTTTCAGGCTTTCTTTATCCACCATAAAGAAGAAAAAAATAAGAGCTCAAACCCAATTGTTTAGCATGTCACCTTTAATGAGCGGAGGTGAACTTTGTTGAGATCCTAGGAACAGAGTGATGCACTGTATGATTATAGATGTGTCACGGTGTGTTTGTGTGTGAGTGCACCTTTGCTTACTCACCTATATCCACGCACATTTCAGAGGAGAGGGGAGGGGAAGGCAAAGCCGCCTCGGAAAGGTGAGCGGCGTCTGATATGGATTTTATTTGTGTGAACAGTTTGGGTGGCCGACGCTCTCTTCCTTTCAGGCAGTATTTGCTAAATTAATGAGATGTCTCTGAGATGAATCACCGTGCAGCCTGGTGGCAGTACCTGCATTGCCGGCCGGCTTTGAACATTACTAGCGCACCTTTCACAGAAGTTTTACCTTCTAATACATCAGGGCTCAATAGAGAGAGAAGAACATTACTGTTCTGAGAACTCGGCCGTGGACGGATCAGCTTTGCATGCTTGTCAGGGAGGGGAACGCGCGCACACACTCATGAGAACATTGTTCCTGCCAAGGAAATCAAGGAGCCTAACGCATCTTTAAATTCATAGGGAACAACTGGGGCTGGCGGATGGGGGGATCATGGCAGCTCTCCCGGCCAGGGAGGTGGGGTGGCCTTCCTCTCCCAGCAGCCGGGGCTGGGCTGTGCTGCAACGTTCCCAACTCTCAGGCAGGGCTGGCTCTAATTTTTTTGCTGCCCCAAGCGAAAAAAAAGAGTGCCGCCCTCCATAGCGCCGCCATAACACACACCCTCAGCACCGCGACGCCACCCCACCTCCGCGGAGCCGAACACCCCCCCCCGCGGAGCGCTGCCAAATGCCGTGCCGTGCCGTCGAACCCCCCCACTGAGCGCCACCCAACACCCCCCCCTCCGCGGAGTGCCGCGCCGTCCTGCTGAACCCTCCCACCACCACACATATCTCCCACCGAGCGCTGCGCCGCCAAACACCACACCGCCGAGCCGTGCTGCCAAAGAGCGCCCCCGCCCCCGCGGAGCGCCCCGCCGTGCCGCCACACTCCCCCCGGAGCACTGCTGCCGAATCCCACCCCCCAGTGCCCCCTACACACCCAGCCGACGAAACAAAAACAACCCACCCCACCCCCAGCGACCAAACTCCACCCCCAAAAAAAATCCCCACCACCCCAAGATTGGCCGCCCCTTACCAGGTGCCGCCCCAAGCACGTGCTTGGTCGGCTGGTGCCTGGAGCCGGCCCTGCTTTCAGGGGCTGAGTGCGAGTCCCGGGCTTTGGGCACCAACAGGAGGAGCTGCCGTGATAGTGGGAGAAGCTCCTCTGACGCCGTGATGTTCAGGGCTGGGCCTGAGGGCAGAGCTCTGTGCGAGAGCCCCGGGGCTGAGGGCACAGACCTGCCCTGCTCTCCCCGCGTGTCTGACCCCATAGCAGAGAGGGTGCCAGGGCAGGGCACGGGGGACCTCAGCAGAGGAGAGGGCGGCGGGAGGCAGAGGAGTGTTGCTGCTGGGTGCAGACAGTACCAGGCAGTGGCTGGCAGTTCCCCTGCCTTACGGGGAGGAGAGGGGAAGTGGAGTCTCCATCGGAGCAGCCAGCAGGAGCCGGGCATTACAGGCTGACTTTTCTACCTGGGATGATCACACCCGTTGGCCGGGGAGTCAAAAGCCGGATGTAAAAACATGCTCTGATTTGTTTTCTTTTTAGAAGAAGGAACCCACCAGCCTCACTGTTCCTTCTCCCCACTCTGGTGAATACTGGGTCAGCCGCACGGACAAGCCAGTCTGGTGCCTTGCTTCAGGGCTCAGTTTCTTCTTCAGCTGAGGAGAAAGGAACCATGGAACAGCAACGTAACGTTACAGTCCCGTTCCCCACCTGTCCTGTGGGGTCTTCTGGCCTTTAGAGCTACTCGTCAGGGCCTCCCCCAGTCTGCGGGAGGCCACAGGGCCTGCTGGCCTCCTCGCAGCCTCTGCTGAGGCTACAGGACAGAGGCCTCTTCAGTTTGCAGAAAGAAAGAAATCTCTGGGGTGAGCACACAGCAGATGTCTGTTTTCCCAGGGCCAGATGCTGCCACCTTGTCACTGGAAGGGCCCGTGTGACCTCTGACCACAGATGAGGGAGGACGCCCAGCCTGGCTAGACAGATTCCTTCGTGCCATGGCTGGGGACAGAAGCCTGCAGCCAAAGCTCACACTGCAGGAAACAACCTGCAGAGGCCTTTCATCTCCCCAGGGTCAGACGTCACCACTAGGAGAATGTGAGCGCTGGAGCACTGGGGGAGCTGGGCTGAGATGGCATCCCAGGGCACAAACACCTGTGTCAAGTCCATTCTGATTCCACGCTCAGCAAAGATGCAGGGAGCTATGCGGTCAGGAGAGGCGCTGGTCAGAATTTGCCAGTGGAACTGTTTTTCCATCAGAAATTGCCAGCTTGTCAAAATCCAAACCTTTCGTGGGAACACGTCGATTTGGACAAACCTTCAGACAGAAAGCAGGCAGGTTTCGCACGGAAAGCTGCTTGGCTCCCTGCCAGCTCGCCCGCCTGCCCACCTGCTTGACAGGTTGATGGGGGGCCTGGGCTTCCAGGCTGCAGAGAGAAGCCCTGGCTCCCAAGATCCCAGGGTCCCCGAAACCCTCTCCTCGCAGGGGTAATGTTCTGGTTACTGCACAGCTCTAGGAGGAGGGGAGGTATCCAATGCCCCACAAGCCACCAATCCTCCCTGCCAAGGTCCCAGTAACTACGGTAGCCTGTGAGAACATCCTAACCTTTAGGTCACTTTCCCTGCCAGGTGAAAGGGTGCGAGCTGGACCCCTCCCTGCCACCAGAGTCCAGCACTGCCGAGAAAGCCAAGTGTGGACTAAACTAAGCCCCTGGTTAACCCTTTTCCAGAGGAATCCAGAAGCCACTGATAATTGCAGGCTACATGGTGACCTCTCTCTCAGGTCACTCCCCCATCCTGGAATAGGGGTCGGTGAGTCCTGGACGAACGCCGTTCAGCTGGGAACATGCTCCCCCTTCTCGTGCTGAGGACTACATGAGATGGGTGTAGTGGGCACTCCCGATAAAGGGGACAGTGTGACAGCTGCCTTTCAAATAGGCCCCAGGCCTGAGGGGGCCACAGCACCCAATTCCTCTGCCCCACCAACTTTCTTCGCTGCTTTAACGTACAATCACAACCTGCTCTGCTGGCACCTCTGACTCCTGAAAGCCCTAACGCTCCAGGGGAGCAGGCTGTGCCCTGCCCTGCCCTGGCTGCCCCGGGTGTTACCTCGGAGGGAATCGTTCCAGATTCCAATGGGTGGCAGGTCCAGGGAAGAGCCTTATCTGGGGGGAGGCTGTACCAGACCCGCCCGACCCAGGCAGGCTCCCAGGTACTCTCTGCTCGGGGCTGATAAGGCTCCTTAGCAGTTTCTCTCCAAACAAATTCCAGTTCAAGACACCTGAGAGCTCCACAGCAGGGCAGCATCCCCAGAGCGCAGCAGGGTGGGGGTTAGGGGGAGCAGTCGGTAGCAGCACCTGCCCCTCGTACGGCAGGAGCGAGAAGTGCCAGCCTCTCTGCACAGAGCAGCAGCGTTCAGCCTGGGCCAGACGTGCTGTGGTGATGGTTAAGAGTGGACTCGGAGAGCCAGAGGGTCTGTGGGGCAGCGCTGGGCCCTTCTGCTCCGCACTAGGGCTGGGTGGGCGTGTTCAGCTGGGATTGGAACCCACCAGCACTTGTGGGTGCGAATGTGGGGCTGGAACGCAACGTGTGGCGCTCCCACCTCGCCCGGGGGCGACTAGGGGGAAGGGCAGAGAGACACCTGGGCTGAGACCCCAGCTCCAGGGAGACAGTCACCCCGGCCCAACTGGGTTAAATTGCCCAGCTGTGTGACAGCCCCCCCATCCCCGAGGGGTTCCCCCCCCCCGATATGTCACAGCAGGGTAATGTGGGTATTGAACGGCAGGGGTTGCCAGAGACTGGCTGGGAGAGGCCTTTGGGAATGGAGGAAGCAGCACTAAGGTACATGCCAACCTCCCTACAGAGGAGGGGCCGTGCCCCGCAGGTGTGGGGCAGGGAGCTGGGACACTGCGCGGTGGGTCATTGTCTGGCCCAGGCCCTTCCTAGCCAGAGGCCGAGGCCGAGGCATTTCCTTCAGGTCACCTTCTGCTGCAGCTTGGCCACGGGCCCCCATAGCCACTAGCCCAGCCAGGGATCCCAAGTGGGGATTGTCACGGCTGGCTCCTCCCTGCCGCCAGCAGCTCTTCACTGCCAGGGAATTCCTGAAATCCTGTGTGCCCCTCCCCCACCCACCTCCTGGGGCTGTGAGTGCCCCCCCCGGACAGCCCCCCCCCGAGCTCTGAGTGCCCCTGGCCAGTCCCTCCCCTCAGCCCCCCCTCCCACTTCCTGGGGCTCTGAGTGCCCTCAGCCAGTCCCCCTCCCACACCCCGGGGCTGAGTGACCTTGGCCAACCCCCGTCCCTTCAGGAGGAACTCCCAGTACCCACCCAGCTCCCACACCTCAGGGTTCCCCTCCCTGCGGCTCTGTGGCCATACCCCCACCAGGGCCGGCTTTAGGCCAATTCAACCAATTCCCCTGAATCGGGCCCAGGGCCCAAGCCCCGGTACGGTGTACCGGCAAGAGGCGGTACGCTGTACCAGGATGGCCCGGCTTCCCCAAGGGGCAATTTAAAGGAGCTAGGGCTCCCAGCAGGGGCCGGAGCCCCAGGCCCTTTAAATTGCCACCAGACCCCCACTGCTGGAGCCCTGGGGTAGGGCTGCGGGGCTCTGGGGGCTATTTAAAAAGTCCGGGGCTCCCGCTGCCTCTACCGTCCCGGCCCTTTAAATAGCCACTGGAGCCCCGCTGCGTCCCCAGGGCTCCCGCGGCTATTTAAAGGGCTGGGGCGGTAGAAGCAGGGGAGCCCTGAGCCCTTTAAATAGCCCCCAGAGCCCTGGGATAGCGGGGGGCTCGGGGGCTATTTAAAGGGCCGGGGCTCCAGCTGCCTCTGCTGCACCCCGCACCAGCCCCGCACCCCCTGCCCTGCCCGCAGCCAGCCCCGTCTCCAGCCAGCCCTGCACCCCCTGTCCGCAGCCAGCCCCTGCTGCACCCCTGCCCTACCTCCAGCCCCGCCCCCCTGTTCTGCCCGCACCAGCCCCGCCCCCCTGCCCTGCCTGCAGCCAGCCCTGCACCCCCTGCCCACAGCCAGCCTCTGCCACACCCCCTGCCCTGTCTCCAGGCAACCCCTGGTCACCCTAGCACACCCCCAGGGAGTGGCGGGGACCCACACACGTGAAATGGAGCTCATTAATAACCGATCAACAGCATATATGATGCAATGTACATAATATATAATTTTATTATTTATATAGTTATAGAAAGTAAATAATACATGGAAGAAATGAAAGGCTTTTTTTACATTTTTTTTTTGTTTGTCATCCCTGCCGGGGCCCCGCCAAAAATGTTCGAATTGGGCCCCACCCTTCCTAAAGCCGGCCCTGCTGGAGAGAACAGGAGGATTCAGTCAGCAGGGGCTGCCGATCCGTAACATTCACCAGGGCTGCCATCCTGCGGCTTCAGCATTAGTGGCTGGGGTGACTTGGGGAAAGGTCTCAACCTCCCCACATCCCACTTCACTGCTGCCAGAATCCCTCCTGCCCCCCCGCTACAGTCCCCTCCCTACCCAACCTGGGTGGGGCTGGAGGAGAGGGGTCTGAGAACTTGAGCTGTGGATTGGAGGTGGAACAGCTGTCAGGGGCACTGAGGGGGACGTGGCAGGAGCTCCCCGTACAAGGAGGGGGGTTGCCACTGGAGGTCACTAGGAAGGACAACAAGACTCCATCCTGGGGGTCAGGAGCGGGAATCCATCCCTCAGAGGTGGGCAGGGGCTGGGTGGAAATGCTGCTGGTTCCAGGGGCCGTTAATCCCCCTGATTCCTCGGAGGCGTCTGAGTCTCAGACAGGTTCTCGTTCCCTTGCAGCAGGAGGACGTCACGGCCAATGTGATGCGCCAGCTCCGTATCATGCGGCACTTGCGCCAGGTGCCCGAGGCGCTGCAGGGCCTGTGCCTCTGAGGCCACCAGCAACTCCCGCTCCCTGCTGCAGGTACTGCTCTGGCGCTCTGTAAATGGGGAGCTAGTGGAAGGGGAAATGGAGCCCCCTGGCACTCACAGAAACCCTCTCCCCTCTCTGTGGAGCAGGGTCCTTTCCTCTGCCCCCAAATTCCTTCATCTGGGACAGGAGCTCTTTCCCTCACACCCATTCCCCTCCCCCCCTTTCCTTGATCTACCCCCATCCCATTCCCCCTGCGCCCAGGCAGAGCTCTGCCTGCCCCATATGGTGCAGAAAGGCCGTTGTGTCAGGGCCCCACCCCTAGCCCCACTGAAGCTCGGAAAGCTCCACTTTTGAGGAGGTGGGGGTGGGACAGGCTCAGGGCTAGCTTCATCTCCTGTCCTTTATTCTCCCCTTGGCCCTTCTATGGGGTCTCTGGGTGTGAAATGAATCAGAGCCTCATTCCCAGCTGTCTTCCAGGCCCTGGGATCTGGCACAGCCTCCCAGACGAGCACAGCCTGCCGCTGAGCCCCGTCAGGGAGCAGTGGGGACAGGTCACCTCGTCCCATCCAAGCAAGCAATGCTGGGGGTCAGAGAGGCTTAGATGGGAGACCCTGCTCTCTCATGGAGGTAAGAGCCATTTACTCCTTCGGGCGTGTGGGTCTCTTGGGGGAGAAATGGGATCCTCGATGCACAGCCTGGCTGAGAGCTTCCCCTGTCCCTGGCTCCCAGCTCTGGGAGAGCGACGCCTCCATCATCGTGCCACCCTGGTTTTGTTCCTAAGAAGAGGCTCCCCAGAGACGTCCCGAACCTGGACTCCTGAGAGCGTTTCCAGTAGGAGGCTCCGGCCCCTCAGGCATAAAGAGAGCATCAGGTAGTCTCGTTCACATGGCATCTCCGGTCTCCAGCTCCACTTCCCGCAGCAGGGCAAACAAAGCCATCAGCTCCCAGAATCCCAACTCTTTGACCCCCTTCCGCTCAGCAGTGGGGTTTCTCCAGCTCCCTCACCACACCTGTCAGCCTCTGATGATGAAGGGCCTGAATGTCAGAGTCACCAGAACGAGCAAACTCCAGTTCCAGGCAGAGGAGCCTGTGCGTACTCAGCCCCTCTGGACTCCAGGTGTGAAATGGGGAGCAAGGACCCCAGCCCAGTAACAGGAGGAGTGGGCAGAGCAGGCCTGTAACAGGGTGCTTTCCCCTGGGCTGCACAGCCTGGGGCTTAGCCAAGCTGATTACAGAATGAGCCCGAACTGAGAGGCACCATATCCGCCCCCGTAAAGAGCCAGACTTCGGTGGTGATACAGCCCAGCTGGGGTAGCAACAGGATTGAGAACGAGGTAGGAAGTTCAGAGCAGCAAGGAAAGCCTGGAGGGGAACTTGAGAA